>NC_091133.1:79326538-79650080 GCF_040183065.1 Periplaneta americana | reverse complement strand
TGATGCTGGTGTTAATAGTTAACAGAGTTGTAGGTAAGTAAGGAAGTTTTGCAAGTGATAAAATACAATTCGTCACTCGTTGAAATTTATATGCAGTATTTCACTGGTTACGTGAATATATGGGAGTTGTTCTCTAAATTAAGCAAATGGAAGGTATTATTTCGTGTTCAAATTGGTTTTAAATTGGGCTCAACATTTATTCATGCCATCGATTGGAAGCACTATATTCCACTAAAAGTACAGTAGTCATCAACCATCAGTCATGCGTTATTGCAATTACATGCAAATTGTATTCTTTTTTTTAAGCGTCAACTATGTCGCCAATTTAATACGATGAGAAATGTATAACTGTTCCGGTTTGTATGAATTTCACAACTTCAAAGTATTGTCAGATTTACAACATATTACACTGAGATATTGTCTAGGGATATGAATTTGGATCTCCGTAGCAAAAAGGGATTCAGAAATACTTAAGACCTGTGTATTATACAGGGCTATTCATAAGTCCGTGAAACATTTTAAAAATCGTAACTACTAAACTACACAATGAATAACAAATTATTTTGCACTAAAATAAAGAGAAACTCTCCAAGTTTTTTTTACGTACTTCACAGATGCTCAATTTGTCCACCTTTGCTAACACGGCATACATCCATGCGGTAATTCGTCTCACACCCTACACGCTCCAATATGTCATGGTTGAGCAGTGCCACGGTACCTGTAATCCGGTGGCGAACTTCCTGGAGATCAGCAGGAATCGGCGGCACATAGACAATATCCTTCACAAACCACCACACGGTCACACGGAGTTAAATCCGGTGATCGTGGTGGTCACTTAATTAAAGCGTCATCTCGTCTTGCACGTCCGATCCATCTCTGTGGCAAATTTTGATTGAGAAATTCTCGCACGTTGTTGTGATAGTGACAGGGACATCCATCTTGCTGAAAGATGCAATCACTGCTGTCTTCATTCATCTGAGGCATCAGCTAGTTTTGTAACATTTCCAAGTAAGTCATCCCAGTGACGGTAGGCTCTATGAAGAAAAATGACCAATACACCTTCTCTTTCGAAATCGCAGAGAAGACATTCATCTAAGGTGAGTTTCGCACATGTTCAGTCCCCATATGCACACATTGTGCCGATTCACTTTTCCGGAGAGATGAAAAGTTGCTTTGTCGCTAAAGATGAACAAGTCAACGAAACCATCTACTTCAAATTTTTGACGACGTCCTTGCATATTACAACACACAAAACGATTTCTCACGTTTAGTAAACGCCATTTTGCTACTGTTGATAATTACTGCCACCTAATGATAAATCATGACAACTAAGAGTGGGCTTTTCTTATTAAAAATAAACCTTTGAGAGATTCTCTATAGGCATATGAATTACCATGATCTGTTGCATATTTATTTGTTATTAAACTTTAAAATATTTCAAGGACTTATGAATAGCCCTACATATTAGCTGGAGTATATTTCAGTTATGTAAGTGTAGTGAATATCATGTACCAAATATATACATACAATTAATGTGGTTTACAAATTGATATGTAATGTAAAATCTTTAAAATTATTAACAAGAATGCTGCAATGTTTCAAGTTTCAATTATATACGATTCATTGTATCACACCGCCAAAAAGAAGACATTAATATCAAATTGAATCGATTTGAAAGTATTTGTGGTATTATTAGAATAACACTGAGACTTAAAACCGTACAAAACTCACATTTAAATTAAAAAAAAATATATTAATAATAATAATGATAATAATAATAATAATAATAATAATAATAATAATAATAATGGCTGTGTAGGTTCTTATTTATAGGGCAGTGACAAATGAAAAATATAGGACTATAAATTGAATAAGAAGAGAGTATTGAATCTCAAGAATTTAAATATTTTAGACCTTTGGTAGAACATACTATTATATAGCAATGATCGATTATTTGTACGTATTTAGTATATTCTCAGTAAGAGACCTCTGTAAGTACCAACCAAACTGATACACTCGTGTCTTAAGAACTGTGAAATAAATAACCTTTAGGCCTACAATATAAACTAAAAGGAGACCATTACCAAGAATTACAATGCCCTAATCGTTGACATCAGAATAGAACACAATACCTCAGCCTTGAATATGAAGATGTACCCAGCCTAGTACGAAAATTTGTCACATAATGCAAACCATAAAATTAATATTCTTTTTTGCTTCGGTGCACTACAGGCTTATTATATGAAAGAATGTCTTCGCTTTTCGTACACCGTGTAGAATGTAGAGAATATATGGTATTTATAAAGTAAAGTAAATGGATCTCATTTCCTATTTCTCCCAGCATTCAGAGGTCAAGGTCAAACCTTTCACCATAAGTGTATGATAAATGAATTTCGCTCACAGTTGAAAGTGTTTCCAGTGATAAACGAATAATTTTATTACCTGAACATATGTGGCTATTTTACTTGTGGAACAGGCTGTGTTTGTGGGTATTCAGAGCTTCCTCAGCTGTTTGTGAAAGACGTGAGAACCGTCAATACACAAACAAGAGAGCTGCTTCCCCAGTTGCAAGCGTATTGTGTTTCGGTCCAGCCTCTCTCTTGTTCTCTTAGTTCGAGACTGCCTGCTTGAAATTGACTCTACAAAGTATAGAAGACTACAGCACTAACTGCCTAACCATATTAAACCAGCTTGTTAATGCTTACATCTTGAGTGCTGACCAAAAATTTTATTCTCGCAAGACACAGTATCATCTCGAACAGGCAACAGATAGTTTCTACAGAATACCAAGCTGGAGTCATTCTAGACTAGGTTCAGGAAGATTTATTATAAACATAAGTACTGTGGATACACAATGGTGAATGTAATTGGTGAAACAGTAAGACTTCTTGGAATTAGTAAAATATAACAGAAACTACGCTTATTTTTTTATGCTTTGCTGATATAATAAAATTGCTTCCATTCGTACAGTAGTGGCAAAAAAAAAAAAGCCGGGGCGACCTTTGTAGCTGATTTCAGAGCCTTGTTCACTCCAAAGCACGATAGACTGGTAACTAAGACTTTCGTGGTTCGAATCCTGCCTGGGAAGGAAACTTTCTTTTTTGTTTCTTATTCAAATTTATTCCCAGTACTTTTCTATTGCAGCCATATTTTACTACTTAATTAACTTATTATTCCCAGAACATTAATTTTACCAGCTATCGAAAAGTATTGGGAATACATTTGAATAAGAAACAAAAAAAGTTTCCTTCCCAGGCAAGATTCGAACCACAAAAGTCTTAGTTACCAGTCTATCACGCTCTGGATTGAACAAGGCTCTGAAATCAGCTACAAGGGTCGGTCCGGTTTTTTTGCCACTACTGTACAAGGAAAAAAACATTTTACTGTAATAGAAATATCTCCCACACAAATATTTTTAGGAAAGAAAAGTATTTGCGGAAACATTTATATTTTTCTTATCTTTTGTTGGAATTGTATTGCAGTGAAATTAGTTCTTTAACAGTTGTCACTTTTTCTGCACAATAAATTATTCGTGTAGTTTTTCTACATTTTGAAAGCAAGTGGAATCATATCCCTAATTATATCAACATACTAGCTTTTGCTATACATTTATAAATTCATCTAATTAATGGCCACAAAATTCTGTCATACTTCTCTGAATAGTTCATTGCTGAAGTTAGGCATTACCATGGAGAGGACACGAGTTCAATTCCCGAAATTGACTGAAAGAATATTTGCCGTGAACCTGATCGTAAGAGGACAGTCTTCACCGAGTTCTGCTGCTTTTCACAACTTTACAAGATTAATTCCTCCAATACGCTTAAATTCACAATAAACTTCCTATATTCCCATAACATTCCATAAAAGTGAAAGAGGACTCACCGAATTCCAATAATTGTGTGAAAAATTTATGCTGTTCGTGTTTGTTACTTCGTGAATGATTGGCATTGTAAAGTAGTTTGTGGTTTCAAATAGAATTTGTATATTTTCTTTTCATTTCAGTTTATATAACACAAACATTTAAATTGAACAAGGCACAGCCTTCTCGTTAATTACTTCATAATTGCTACCTCATACCATGAGACATACTTTTCAGAAAATTAAATTTAATTCATAATCGATACGATTCATTCGGATATTATATGGTGCTAATGGGTTATTAAATTTGTAGTGAATAATAATACCAGTATGTATTTACAGGGAATAGTTGAATTAATTTGGAGGCTAATAACACGAGTGTGAAATGGACAGAGTAAGAAACTAAGCTGTATTGGAAAGAGTGGATGAAGAAAGAATGATGTTGAAACTGATCAGGAAGAGGAAAAGGAATTGGTTAGGTCACCAGTTGAGAAGAAACTGTCTACTTAAGGATACACCTGGAAGGACTTGTGAACGGGACAAGAGTTCGGGGCAGAAGAAGATATCGGATGATAGACGACATTAAGATATATGGATCATAGGAGACAAAGAGGAAGGCAGAAAATAGGAAAGACTGGGGAACGCTGGGTTTGCAGTGAAAGACCTGCTTTGGGCAGGGATCATATGAGGAGTCAAAGAGGAAGGCAGAAAATGGGAAAGACTGGAGAATGCTGGGTTTGCAGTGAAAGACCTGCCCTTGGACAGAACACTATGAATGAATGAATACCAAGAATAAGTACACTTCGAAGCAAAGAATAGGCCGACTCTTGGACATTAGAAATGCAGTTCAGTCGCGCGGTTCACACGGCTGAACAAACTACAGTTCGAGGCAGTGCTGTGATGTTGATTTATAAAAGTCGTCCCTCTATAATGTAATCGACCTCACGAGATGTGTGTCGAGTCTGTTTTCCATGCCGTAGCTGTTGAATTTGCCTCCCGCTTCAGTAAAATAATTTTATCTTACTTTTTAATTGTTAACGCCTTATGTACTTGTCCTTGAAATATTACGTTCCATATTAATTCATTATTATTATTGTTATTATTATTATTATTGTTATTATATTATTATTATTATTATTATTATTATTAGCTCATTTTATTCCGTCCATTACACTCATTCAAATTTTACAAAAAGTTGTAATTGAAGGGTAGTGGGCCAAGCGCCATTTATTAAAAACAGAGAAAGCAAGGGTTAAAGTTAAGTGAATACCATAGTCTAATGAAGATTGACATAACATTTAGTTTGAATGTGTATCTATACTTTATATTACTTGCTATATGTTTCCATTCAATTATGGTGACTATTAAACTCTTACTACGTCATACTACTTTTGACCAATAAAACGGTACGAAAGGACGTATTTCAACCAATCATGGCTGCTTATCGCACAATTTTATCGCGTCCCTAGCATTTGTTTAATTTTATCGCGTCCCTAGCATTTGTTTCTTTGTTTGCCAACATTTGAAACTGCGCTGGTCTGGACGTCAAAACAAATATATATAAAATTACAAATCACTCCAGTCGATGCACAGAAGTTTCAAATATGACTCGCATTGGCATTCAAGAACAAGAATTAATAAAAATCACTGATCATACCTATGCATCTTCTGAAATCCGATTTACAAATAAATGAAGAGCACCATTCGGAAATCCTGAATAAGTTGATACACCATGTAGGCCTAAATCAACGAGTTCCACTTCTATTACGCACACGTCCAATATAACATCAATTGAACCACCAACCACATTCAAATTTGAAAATTGTACATTCAATAATTATTCCTTTTAAAATTATTCATGTTTATTTTTTATGTCATCGTCGTTAATTAAAACTTTTCTAACACTTGTGTACAGTATATTAGTTAGGTTATGTTATAGCTTTTGCTTTATGATATTATGGATAGTCACGTATAAGAGATTGTTTAATATTAAGATTTATTGAAAATCATCTGTCAAGTGACGTTAATTACTGGGATTCGGATAACTGAAATGGAATGTTGCATTTTAATAAAAATGAAACAGAATCAACAATGCCTTCTTGACTAGTAACAGTCCACAAAGTTCAATGATGATTCCATAGTTGGTACAACTGATACCGGTAACAAGAAAACATAATCATAAAACACTACTGCCATCTAGCGTAATGTTGAGATGGTACAATAATAATAATAATAATAATAATAATAATAATAATAATAATACTTATTTGTCAGAAACCAGTGTACAAGGCCTGGATATGACATCGTCAGGTTCGATAGTTGATACATTTGAAGACAGTTGTATTTTCGTAAGCCAATTAATATTTTATTGTATTGGAGTACTTTGTTACTTCTAGTCTTTATATACTTTCTTGTAATCGTGTAATAGTCAATTAAATCCCACTCGAGTTTTGATTTTCTCTAGATAAATCAAAACCTCTAGTGAGATTACTGTTGATAACTTCATTTTAACCCTTGTTTTCTACTGTTTTAGTAAATGGCGCTTGGCCCACTATGGTTCTGAACCCTTCACTTATTTATTTTAATATCATTACTCTAAATCCTACATCATATGAATTTTCTCAAATCCACTGTCACTTATTTTATCCTTACTGTGTGACTGTTTCAACACATCTCTCTTTTGCTAGGCCTATCTTTTTTATTTTCCCTTTTGTTTTTATTTCTCTTTCCCTTTTTCTCTCTCTCTTTCTTGTTATATTACTCATTCTCTACCTACGTTTTGCTTTATTACCAAAAAGTATATTGTACAGTTATTCGTCGTCATCATTAGTCTTAAGGATTAAGCCCCGGTTTGTCTGGTCTGGTCTCATGAATTTGAGCTGTTCTAACCATCTCTTCCTCGGGCTGCCAACATTTCTTATGTCATTTACTCTCTAGTCCAATACAGATTTTGAGATGTGGTAGTACTCCATTAGTTTTACATGTTCTTTCCAATTATTTCTGTAATGGTGTAACTTTTCTAAAGTACTAAAAAATATCGAGTTTCATTCCCACATCTTCATGTCTTTTCTTGTCTAACAAAATATAGACATAGTGTTTTGTCAAATTACAAGTCTTTCACTGCAAACCCAGCTTTCTCCAGTTTTCCTATTTTCTGCCTTCCTCATTGTCTCTTCATATGATCCATATATCTTAATGTCGTCTATTATATAATTCTATTATCTTCTTCTGCCCGAACTCTTCTCCCGTTCACCATTCCTTCCAATGCATTCCTCGGTAGGCAGTTTCTTCTCAACAGTAACCAAACCAATTGTTTTATCTCTTCCTGATCAGTTTCTGCATTATTCTTCAACACCAACTCTTCTTTCCAACACAGCTTCATTTCTTAGTCTGTCTGTCCACTTCACACGTTCCATTCTTCTCCATATCCACATTTCAAATACTTCCAGTCGCTTCTCTTCACTAAGTCGTAATGTCCATATTTCTGCTCCATACAATGCCACACTCCACACAAAGCTCACTTGTCCCTTTCTTAATTGTTTTTCCACAGGTTAGCAGAAGATACTCCTTTTTCTATTAAAAGCTTTCTTGGCCATTGCTATCCTCCTTTTGTCTTCCTGGCAGCACCTCATGTTACTGCTTATAGTACATCTCAAGTCCTACCTATTTGAAGCTGTCCACTTGCTTTACTACCTCATTTATTACTCGTGTCTCTCTTATTCCCGGCGTGACTCTTCCTCTTTGCTTACGTGTTAGGAAGTGAAGGCTCTATAAAGCCTAGGTAGGTAGTATCGTTCGCCATTTTTGTTCTTCCGTTGCCTAACTACCAGACGAAGAATCTATTTGCCACACCGTTAAACATTATCATGTCGTAGCTCCTATGATAATAAATCAAACGCACTGTAATTCAGTAAATAATTGAGCGGCAAATAACGTCCTCGTGTGCTTTCTGCGAACGCCAACGAAAGAGCCAAAATGGTGGGCGATTATATTAAGTATTTATCGAGCTTTAGGAAATGCATAACGTCATCATCAGCGAATCACAAGACGCACACGTTTAAATGTAGCCGACCTGCAACGTGATTGGCTGCCGGAAATCAGAGCGACAGAACTATAGTATTTGCACTTTTACCTTCTTATTTTTTTTCGACAATCATGATCTTCGTCTTATTCCTTAAAAATTTCATTTCTAAAATTTCGAGCTTCTTTCTTCATTTATTGTTTTCTTTAATTCTGCCTTCTATTGATTTTTTTTCTTTTGAATTTCTTTCGGTCTGTTCTATTTGTTTTTGATATCTTTCATTTCTATTCTCCTATTTCTTTCGTTATCCATTCCTTCCACCAGTTCACCACTGATATCATGAAACCTGCACCGGAAGCATGTACTGTATTTCCTTCCCTTTAATTTGTCGAAACAATTAAGGGAAATTTACAGCGTTTTGAATAGTGAAATACTAAATGTTGTAACACCGTTAAAAATTATGTGCTGTATACTTCTGTAGTGTATGTGAATTAGGGACCGCTGCGAAGCCGGAGAATAATTTCACGGCCTCGTGAGCTCGGGCCTGCCTGTTCCACCTCTCTACTTCGTGGACAGCCTGATTCTATCTGCCACAAAGTGCGCACCCCTTTTTTACTTTTTTGCTTAGCGTATCTCTGTTCATTTATGCATTGGCTGTGCACTCTATTTCAATTCTGTGCAGTTACAAAACTTAAAAAAAAAAACAGTGCTTCGTTTTGTAAGAGAAATGTAAAAATAGACAATGTAATGCTGTCATAAAAAGTCACGTTTCAAGTAAAGGAAGTGCTAAATTTACATTCGGTATAAAGGCTAATGCATTTAGTGCATCGTTAGAGCCGGAAGTGCGAATGATTGCTTTTGAAATGAACGTGGGAAATTGCAAGAGAAAATGTTGGAGTATTATGCACCAGAGTGAACTCATGTACCAAATAAAATTGAAATTATATTAAAGAAATTCTAAGCCTATATTAAAATGTGGCTAGCTTACATTAAAATGTAAGCCATATTCGTATTATTCACACGTTAAGTGAAATCATGCTCATGAAGAGCCACATAGTAGTCAAAGATTAAAGCTCCCACCTGTACAAAAATCGCATTTAATGACAGTATAAATGTCAGTCTTTTTACCGCCTTTATCCCCAACAAAATGCCCTTGGTACTGATTTCTGTTAAAGTCTGAGTAAATCTCAAGGCCACAATAATAATAATAATCCGTGGCGCTACAGCCCGTGAAGGGCCTAGACCGACCAGCCGGCTGCTGGCCTCACGCCCACATGCCGAAGCAGAGGTGGACGATCATCCAACCAGAATGGAGGTATCGTGTGGTTAGCACGATGATCCCCCCAGCCGTTATAGCTGGTATTCGCAACCGGATTTCGCTACCTATCGTAGCTCCCCAAGTGCATCACGATGCTGGGTGGGCACCGGTCCCATACACTGGCCGAAATTTCATGAGAAAATTTCTTCCCCCATGAGGACTCGAACCAGCGCGCATTCCGTAACGCGAGTCCTAGGCGGGATGCCTTAGACCGCGACGCCACGGCGCGGGACTTATATTGCAGAAAATGTGGTAATTTTCTAGGAGACATCGTTACACATAGACCAGTTTCACACTAAATCTAAACATCTTTAGCATGACTTGTGGCTTGTCAGCCATCTAAAACCTCGTGCTCCACCTCTCAGAGGTCGAGTCCTTTCATCGTCGGTTTACAAGCAAAACACATAGGTCAAAAATATTACTTCTGAGAAGAAGGCGTATAATGGATTCCGCATATTAGGACCACGTTGTTGGGACCATGCGTTTTGGTCCAATAATGAGGCTGGTCCTCTTAACCGGAATTAAATACATATATTGAAGTTTACTGTGTTTGCCCCTCTAAGTTTGCAGCTTTATTGGACCAAAACCTGGTCCTAATAAGCGGAAACCACTGTATATAACAGCGATCGGCATTTTATGCGGCAAGAGGCAGGTTACGTCATACTTTTGCAGTGCTGTTCCAGGATAGACAAGTAATTGTATCTGCCGATCAGCATGTCTGTTTCCAAACCATTAAACGTAAAGAGTACAGCAAAACGAATATTTGTAGAAGAATGGGAAGAGAAATTATTTTTTGTACACAGGAAAAAAATGAAATATGTTTGTTAATTTCTAAACTACCGTGCTTAAAGGATTTCATATTATCACCGTAAAGTGACTCTGAGCGTATTCCGAATCTCACCGGTGAGCAATCCGATGGCATCACGGTGTTCCGAATTCCACCGATGACGTCATTGATGCTCCACCGGTGTCGCACCGGTGCCATCAACTTGCAGAGGTGGTGGCAATCTTCATCAGCCGCCATCTGTGAATCTGATTGGTTCTTGTATAGGGCGGGAATTAGCAGACGAATAACATCGTGCACTGTTGTGTCATGGCGGTGTGTTCTGCTTTAGTTCTGCTGTATTGTTTGTAATGAGCACAACGTAAAAACAATATGTTGAGCTTATGAGCGAACATGTCGTCGGACCAGTTATTACTACCGGTTCAAGAAATAAATTGTTTATGCTCTCTTTTCTTTGAACGAGATGGGAGTACGAAAATTTCGCAAAATTTTGCTAGCGCAGAACAGACAACAACTTGTACAGTCGCCATGACAGCATCGATCCTTCCAGCAGTTTTGTTCCTTATTTCGCTGCAACGTGATATCATTGATGCCACCGGACCGGTGAGATTCGGAATACGCTGATTATACGAAACTCCATTGTCACGAGTATTTTGCCATAGGCTAATATTAATACTGATTAAGATAAAAGCGTTGCCGAATATAATTTTTTGATGTTATAAATTTTTGAAATTTTGCAAAGAAATCTAAATAAGGGAAAATTGTTCAGATTTAAAAATTTCCCTAAAATTTACTACAATTCAAAATATCCACTCCTTAGATCATTTTGTGTTAGGTTTATTTCAATGTTCGGCTCGTCATACATATAAGAACAATTTTTTTCAAAAATTGAAACCAATTAAATGTAAAATGCACTCCCGATTGAGACCAACATTATTTAAGCAATTACAAATTTGAACTTATGATGGAGAACCAGATTTCACCGTAGATTAATTATTTCCAGACTGTACGGGCGAGGTTCAGTCCTCTCCTCCCCCAGCCTACTGCTTTCTACCACCCCTCGTATTGCAAGCCGGGTTACGTTCCATATGATATCACATGCGTTGACGTTTTTCCTACGACTGGTATATAATATATAGATACGGATTTAAAAATGAATCAAGTCTTGGTAGCAGTGCTCTTTTATGTAGGCAACAAGTTTCGCAAGACTACACAAATACCTACATCTAGCCGCTCTTGTATACGGCACATTCGCAATGCGTTGTATCTGGGACTTAGTAAAAATTAGGGGGCCGAAATTTTATTTCTAGGTCTGCACGTAATGAATGTGTGTGAACTTAGAATTAGAAAATTAAATACACATAAAGAAAAACAACTTACTAAAAATGATATTTCAATGATTCAGTTTTGTAAAGAGCTTTGAAAATGCCTTTTTCTCTGAGGCAACATTTTTGACTAAAAGTGTTTTGTTTGTAAGCCGACGATATACTTGGTCATTAAAGGTCTACTGTTACAAATAAAAACAAATAATATGTATCTCAGTCATAATCTCATAAGATACCCGATGAAAATTGAATCTTCGATCTCGCTATGCACAGTGTACTTTTATTATAGACCTATATAATGTTCTACATTCACACAATTCCACCAAATAAACAATTAGCACATACAAATGTCAATCCAGCACATGAGCCGTTCAGAGCAAATGTGATGTGAGTCAAAATTGGGTGATGAGGTTTAAAGTAAAATTTCTGTAAAATACAGCGCAAAGTAGCAATTAATATATATTTCTTGCTATCCACTGACTATTAATAGTTTAAATAAATTGAATATTATTTGCTAATTTGCTCTGTATTTTACAGAATGTTTACTTTAACCCTCATTACCCATTTTGACTTACACCACTTCTGCTCTCAACAGCTCACATATTGTAAATTTAGTTGAGAGATATCCATCATAGGACTTTTGAAATCTGTACAGAAGTGCTGGCGATATCTAAACAGAATTTTTGGTGCAGAAGTAAGAGGGTGTGGATAATTTTAAATATTAGTAATAAGAGGGAATTGAAGAGTCTTCTTTCTATAAGTGACTTCTAACACAACAGTTCTAGTGACTGTGTTACATGATCGAATATTCTAATGTTACAAACGAATCGAATGCAGATATTATGAACACGCTATAATCTGTGGACAAGATCAATATTCAGATTCGTGAACAGAGAGTCGCAATAATCGAAGTGGGGCATCGCTAAAGTTTCAATGAGATTCTTTTTGAGGCTAAGAGATAGAACTTTGGTCAAGTCTTCGAGGGAATGACTTATAGAAAAACTTTTCTTACATACGTAAGTCATTTGAGTTTGAAAAGTTAAATTTGAATCTGAATTATATGTAACTGCTACAATATTTAATTTCATGTTCGATACAATGCTCGTTGGTGTCCCATTATTACAGTTTTTCTGGTAGTCTGAATCCAAATTGTTGCTACCATTGAGCTACAGACTCTAATTCTAGTCACAGAGTCATTGATTGTACAAGTTCGGGAGCGAATGTAAAGTTGTAAGTCATCAGCGTACAAGTGGTGTTTAGAATATTTTAATACATTTGTTACGTCATTTATGTAAAGCGCAAGTGTGCTCATTGTCTCAGCTCTTTACAGTCAATTATTATCGATAGACTTTATGAGAGCTCCGAAGGTTTACCGCTGTGCAGTAACGGTTAAGACGTCTGACAGTGAAACGAGCGAGCCCGAGTTCAAATCCTGGTTGGGGCAATTTACGTGGTCGAGGTATTTTCCGAAGTTTTCCCTCAACCAACTGAAGCAGAATTGCTGGCTAACTTTCGGCATTGGATCTCATAATTACATTTTCCTTCTTTTATCATCATCTCCGTTTCTTTCCTAGGTTTCGGGCTTTCTCTGATGTAGAGTCATTTGCGGGCCGCCGCCGAACTTGGACTCCATGGATATCTGGTTATCCGTTGTTGGTGGTAGCGCTATGCAACGTGGACCTCTCCACTGGGCTCATAGTAACTCGTGAGACCGGAGTTGAGGGCCCGCAGTGAGGTTGGCTCTCCACTTTGCTCACGGTAACTCGTGGAACCGGGGTTGAGGTACCGAGGAGAGGGCTACGTGAAATGGAAAAGGAATAATGTAGATTCTAGGTTGTAAAGGAGCTCGGTGGCGGCGCACAGGGTGATATGTAGCTCGAAAGGCCTTGGAGTATCGTGTAGTACAATGGGTCCACCCGATCGGCCTGCGTGCGAGGACAGTCCCATTCCGTGTTCTCGCCTAAAGGAGGAATAATATATAGAGCCTGAAATCAGCACCATCTCATGGATTACAAAATAAATTTTCGTGCATAATTGTTATCGAAATTGTAGCTCAATTGGCAGATTGTTCCAATTTTTATTAATTTTCCCTCAATCTTGAGAACATAAGTTTTGAAATGAGTGGTAAAACAATTTCGTTACCAAGAATCGGATTTACAGAATTCAGTGTATAGATAATAACAAACTTAATAGTAGTAGTGGTGGTGGTGGTGGTGGTGGTGGTGGTGGTGGTGGTTTTACGGCTGTCGCCGTCTCCCGATTCTCGACTTTCAGGTACTCCGGTTATACGCCAGTCACCCATTGTAGACTCCTGGTGACCGTATCATCCTGAACCTCCTTGTTCCATTGTTTCAGTGGTCTTCCTCTTTTATTTTCAGAGGGAATCCAGTTAAAGACCTTTTTAGGCCATCAATCAGCAGACATTCTTTGAAGATGTCCATACCATGATAGGCGTTTGGTTCCACTGTCTGCAAAATATCTAGTGATACCTACATTTTATTACGGACATTCTGGTTCCTAATATGGTCCGGCCTAGAAATTTGGCAGTTACGACGCCAAAAGTCAATTTCAAGAACAATAATGTCTTCTTCATTCTATCTCTAATTTCCCAAGTTTCAGATCCATAGGTAGACATAACCTATACTTGCTGTTATTGTCTTATATACACAGTATATATATTTGATGTAAACATTTATATCCATGTAACGTGAACCTCACAATTTTGTATCCGGTGCCACAATTACATTCATTAGAGATAGATATACATTTTGTAGACGCTCTTTCGGCCCCATTTAAATTGATCTGTATTCCCATCTTTAAAACCTAATAGCTTAATTTAGATCATTCAAAATTGACACTTTTATAACTCTTTTTTTAAGTAGGTTTATTTTATGACGCTTTATCAACATCTCGGGTTATTTAGCGTCTGAATGAGATGAATGTGATAAGCACCGAAAGTTACTCGGCATTTGCTCGTATTGAATTGAGGAAAAATCATGGAAAAAACCTCAACCAGGTAACTTGCCCCGACCGGGAATCGAACCCGGGCCACGTGGTTTCGCGGCCAGACGCGCGAACCGTTACTCCATAGGTGTGGACCTCTGTTCTTGATTTTCAGTTCACTTATATCGAACACACATTGTTTCTTATAATACTTGTTACTAAAATGTACTGCACCATTGTCCAATATGTTCGTTATTATGTATGTCTTTTTTTGTGTACATTCCATTTTCAGATCTCACTAGTTTTCGACATATTATATTTCGCTGTCGTAGCTAGCCTTCTCTACCATACTTTTCACGTATTTTCATTATCTCTATCGTCTTATTTAACTTCCTATTACACTCCTCTAATTCATTCAAAATTGACACTTTCACCACTCCGTTCTTGATTTTCAGTTCATTTATATCGAACACGTACTGTTTCTAATAGGACCTAATACTTGTTACTAAAACATATTACATTATTGTCAAATATGTTCGTTATTATGTCTGTTTCTTGTGTACATTTCATTTTCAGATCTCACAAATTTTCTACATATTATACTTCGCTATGCTAGCTAGCCTCCTCCACCATACTCCTCACCAATTTTAATTACCTCAATCGTCTTACTTACTTTCCTATTACACTAGGCTATTCTAATAAACTTTTTATTTCACTTACTATGTCCTTAGCCGTCTCTTGCTCAGCCGTCTTTTCCTTAGCCGTTATTGTTTTATATAAACTTATCTTCGTTTTTTTGTTATCTTGTCATTTTATAGAAGTAAGTTTAAATGTATTATCGCCTGTTCTCCTTGATTAATTTTATTGGTGATATCCTCTTCACTTTTGGGCTGATTATTATTATTAAGGGTAACTCCTAAATATTTAAATGACCAAGAGTTTCCTATTTGTCCATTACCAGTTTCTAATAACAAACTTAACGCATTAAATTGTAATACATAATACATTAACGCAGTAATATTATATAAAGATTACTTTTAAAACTCTATCGCTATAAAATAAACTTACAAATTTGATACTGGTAAACAAGTTTGATTCATTGACCTGTTATGAAGAGGTGTCACTGTACGAACGTGGACACGCCCGCTGTCTAGCTTTATACCGCCTGAAATATAGGCTTTGTGACAAGTAACTCATGCGTATATGTATTATATATATTGTTATATTATTTAATGCAAAGCATTTACAAGCATGAGTTGTTATCACGCATACAAATGTTCATTATTGGATCCTATATATTATTCAATACATCTGGTACATGACGTACATTGCAATCGCCGTTTGTTAAAAGTTGGACGCGTTGTTATGAAAAATAAATGAGCACCATCATAAAAGTCTTGTACTATTATGAAGAGGGAGAGCTCAATTGGCTGAAATTGGCTATCTACTCATTTCGCCCCTTCTGTCAATTTCACACCAGTTTGCCTCTCAACAGTGAAATAATTACAGCGCGTGTGTGTGCCAAATGCATATAGAATATTAAATTGCTATAATATGAAACCCAATTGCAACATTATTAAGTGATCAAGCGACCTATTAATAATGAAAATTACAACTCCAAGTATGAAATAAATTTTGATGAACTGTAATAAAAATTGAATTGCCTTTGATTCGGAGCAGATTCTGTGAGAATTGTGTAATTAGTGGAGATTTCATTCAAGTAGACTTACTTCGGTTTCCCCCGCAATTTTATTCCACTATTGCTCCAAGATGGCTCTTGTGATTTTGAAAATTGAAGTAAATAAGAGAATACTGATGTGAGGATTTGAAACTGAAGCCAGATACAATACCCAAATGATCTGTAATATTGTCGTTCACCCAGCTGCTACATTTGAACGAGATTTTATTCTTGTCGCCCCGATAGGTCAGTATATTTTTTACGGTACAGTTCTTAAGGTTTTTCTTTCAATTATCTATGTATAATGTATTGCAATCATTTCTAATATTATACTCTGTGACACTCTGTCAAACGTTTTTAAAATGGTTGACAGCAGTGCATGAAAAAATTGCACAGTAACAAAACATAGATAGCTATAAATGATGCCGCGAAATTTGCGAACGTGAGTATTATCGTGTGTACACTAGATTGAAATGGAAACGAAAATATAATTATACAATTTCGCCCGATGAATTTTTATTTTCACAATTGGACAACACTGAACAATATAGAATGTCTCAGTAGATTAGTATGTATGTATTTATTCACACTGCAAATGGGTATATACCCGGTGGCAGTGGTAACTAATTACACTCAATAATGACAATTAATAATAAACACAACTAAAAAAAATAATTAATAATAATAATGATAAATAATGATGATAATAATAATAATAATAATAATAATAATAATAATAATAATAATAACAAGGAGCATCCTAAATTAAATGAAGCATGATCACTTAAAATATCATTTAAAGTAAATCTAATTTGTATCTTAACCCTAAGTTCGAACTAAGACCCACGAGTGACAGGTTTAACTTATACCTGCACAAGTACCTTTCGGCACTACACTTATTTCGCTGTCAACTCACTCACTGCACTGATTCTATCCTGATTTCACTAACACTTCAAAACAATTTCACTGTTAAAATACTTTGCACGGCCACTTCACTGACACAAAAACACTTCACTTACACAATAGACTTCACTGACACTACACACTTCACTGACACAACACACTTCCTCACTTCAAATAACAAGATATCAATTACACCCTTTAAATAGTGTGTATAATATACTACCGTCTATTAGTAAAGCCCTTAAGTCTATTTTTAAATACATTTTTGGTTAATGATGAAGCCTTTAGTAAGTCTGAATTTAAAGCATTCAAGTCTCTGATAGTACTATTGAGAAAAAAAAAACTTTCCAGTGTCCGTCTTCTGCCTTCTTTCCCTCAATTTATATGAGTGATAGTGTAATGTAAGCCTAGAGTTTTATACATTTATCAGTACTACTAACAATAAAGTGAATATAATAATTTAATAATTAAAAATTTATTACGAAAAAATGAAGGAACATAATGCAAAACAAAAATAATTCATTTGATAGAGAAAGAAAATTAAATTAATAATGAAATAAAATAAAAAACAGGGAGGTGCTTTGAAACATGAACATTTAGTTTTATAGCAGCGTACGAATAGCTTGAACTACGATCACAGGAGTAACATTTATTTTCAGACTACTGTGTCTGCTATAATTTCGTCTTCATTTTCATCCAAGATTACACAATGAAGGATAGTTCGTGTGCACAAATTATATGACGTCCTGTATTAATTAAACAATTTACGAAACTATTTTAGCCTTAATCAAGTGATATCTAAGAAAGGCTGCTGTGTATGAATTCTTTAGTTCTTTTTACCTTACAAAACAAGCATTAAGGAATAGTAGAGATCTCTCTAATTAGCCTACATCACTTGAATCAAAAACTTACCTCATCACTAATTTGTTTTATACTCTTTCTGTAGTTATCAAACTATTCTCAAAACAAGCCTTCGTGCTCTGAGGAACTTATAGGAAGAGATATAACTGCTAAGGAAAGGTAGCAGTAGACTACATTAAAGTAAATCAAAAACCCATTATGCGTTCCATAATTAAGTTCATATTTAATTATAAAATTAGGTTGAAAATCTGCGTAATTTGGCAGCAGCGCTTCACCGGTTCAGTTAAAATAACACAAACACTCAGTCTGAATAACAGCGTTTTTTAATTATTTTTTGTTATTTTTTTTCATTTCCATTTTAATTTTTTGTTTGTTATTTTCACCTACCCATGGCCTTTTTTAAGTTTACCGGCCAGAGGCCATTTACCGAAGTTATCTTTGTTTTTTCCTGTTTTCTTTCATTTGTTTCCTTTCACTTAAACTAATACAAACACAACACCCATGCCCGAAGCGGGACTCGAACCCACAACCCTTCGGACCAAGCGGTAGAGACAGTCCGTGCCTCTAGCGCTTGCGCCACCCAGGCCGGCACGTTCCGTCCCTTAGTATAGGAGTAGGGTTGCCATATTTCCTAATGTCAGCAGATAACCATAGGTGTTCATATTTTAATTTAATTTGCAAGGAAATCGTTCATTTGATTTAAAAGTTGTAAAAGGATAGGCCTAAATAATTCCTCATCAGTTTCTCTCATGATAAGAGTAGAAATTATAATCGTACAGATAATACTTACTGCGTAAAATAATGTTAACGTTTATGAGAAAATTATATTTTTTTTCTGAAAAAGGAAATATATTTTGGGACTAATGTAATACAATTGTTTGTTTTATTTCAAGATAAGGCGTTAAAATCTGCAGAGTTATATTCCTTTCAGTCTGTAGAGTAAAGTTGCCTAATGCCGTGATACCCTTAATTCCGTGATACGTTTTTATCATTGAATATCACGGGACTGGGTATCATGCTTGGAATCTCACCGATGTCTCAAAAGTAGGTGAAAGATGCACTCTTTCGAGAAGGATGTCTGGCGCTATGATCGAACGGCAAATCTTTGATTGATATTCAGTTTAAGAAAAGTATCACGGAATTAGGAGTATTACGACATTAGGCAACTTTACCCTACCTATTTGTGGGTTACAGATAATGAAGTCAACCTCGGTTACATTGCAGGTGTCATGCTGGTAGTTGAATTAATTTAGTATATAGTATTTATTTATTTAAGTTTTGAGAGAATAATCTCTCTTAAATGTAAAAAACAAAAAAACAAAAACAAAAAAAAAATTCAGGATTCATAATTCTTGGAAATTATTTAATTAATGCTGTACATTTCATACCGCACAAAAACATAGGACTAATACCTCCGGTAAGCTGGCGGCTAACCAGAGTCAATTAAAGTGCTTTTTTGCTACACGTCCCAAAAAATTATATTTTAAGTACTTAACGAATATAACGTGTTTTAAAATCTATTCAACATAATTTTGTCATTACGTTAGTGCTAGATTTAGACTCAGCTCAAAATGTATCTTTGGTACATGTAAGTTTTCTTTTAGCTGTGCAGTTCTGAGTGTTAGGCTATTCCTTCCAGTTGTAACAAACTGATACCTAATGGTTACATTGTAATAAATAGACTTCGTTGAATTGCCACACGCAGTATGCAATCAGGTTGCCGATGTACGGTAGTATAGTCGAGGTGAGCGACCGCCCGGTCTCGTAGTATAAGCAGTTCATGTTGTGACCGGTCCAAATAGATGGAGCAGCTACAGCTAATGTACTGGGTGTTCAGTTCAAAATGTGTCATGGCTCGCTGTATGCCGTCATGTGGCTAGCCGATGAGCCTAGAGAATTCAGTCTTCCTACACTTCCGCAGAGGTGTATAACCTATGAGGTAGAGAAGTTGCCTAGCAAGTAAGGCGTTCATTCTGAAGAGTACTTACCGATACGTACGGTAACGCCGGTAGTGGCAGGAATGTGAACTGTTTGGAAATACGTACTGTCGGGATATGGGGAGAGGGTTAAGACGATTACTTACTTATTTGTTGACATTAACTTCGACGGTCAACATGGACACGGAGAATTAGATTTGTGTTGTGGAATGTTACCGTACGCAACCGATGATAACAAATACCCTGCGTACGACTTGCCGGCGCAAAACACAGTTCGAAAGAGGTTATGGTAGCACACAGACCGTACAGACCGCCATCTGTTGCTACGAAGTTCAAGTTATACTGTACACGTTCTCAAGTTCAGATTGAAGAACGCCTTAAATAATAGGCAACTTCTCTAACATATAAGCTGAAACTCGCTTCAAATCGGTGACCCAACAACAGTGACGTCATGACACACTTTGAAAAGAACACCCAGTATACCTATGTAAGCACTTGTTTTTTGCATTACTGTGGTTGGAATAGTCAAAGCTTAACATTTGTTCAGTGCAGACAAGAATTCAATCAAACATACTACAATGAGAGAGTTGCTGTTCCAAATAATTGCCCCTGGAATACCCTTACCCTCGCAGCCTGTCTTGACCCGTTGAGGAACGTGGTTGGATGCTGTTAATAATAACATTACGGCAAAATAATGGAGGTAATTGATGCATTCGATAGCACAGACAGTTCCGTTGTTGCAGCTGTAAAATCATTGGCTTCTGAACAGCCATTGGAAAATTGATTCTAATTTTAAAATCGTGTCCAAAAGCATCATCCTGTTAGAATCGTCTAAACTACAATTCTCAGAAGCCCTTAATATAGAGGATAAAGTATCACAAACCGTTATCCAAAATAACAATTCATTAATTTCATAAAAAGTTAAATGTAAGTTGAGAAACATTATTGCTAAAAATTCTGCCTATTCACAACTTCGTATTATAAATGATGTACCATCAGGTGACGACAAGACATCTGTAGTTGGTGTACTAAAAAGTAGTGACTTTCCGTTCTTCAAATATGTACGTATTACATCGTGTGATGTTGAAAGTATATTTTCCCAAAATTAAAACTGTTTAAGTGACCATCGGAGGAGGCTACTTTGCAGTCGCTCAAAATGTACGTAATTCTTCACTGCAATGCACATATTCAAGGATGATGTTAATATCTTACATTAAATTTTGAGTTAATATATCTCACTATAAAATAATTCTGTATTTACATGTTTAGACATTTCTTACTTCAATGATCATTCATTATATTTCTTGACTGCAGGATACAGGTTTTATAGTAACCGCAGTATACTGCTCAGTGTTTACATTAGAGGCATACTCCATCCTTTGCACGCCCCCTTCTCATACAGTCTGTACCGCGTGCGCAGTAAACCTTACGATTCTCGTGGCAATTCCATGAAGTCTAGTAATAACACTTATTCATTTAGTAACTAGTTCTCATTGGTGTTACAAGGAAGTTTATTCATTAAGAAATTCCAACACACCAAAATTAAAAATTCTCTCCTAATCACTACATTCAACCTATATCTCTCTGCTTCGAACACATGACACCCAAGAAAGCTTATTTACTACAGTTCTCGGTGGAATTTGCGTTAGCAAGATTATATTTCTCTAGATGACTATGAGAATTCGCAATGGAATTACGTTTACAGTTAGGGAAATCTCGGAGAAACCAATCGGGACTCGAACCCACATCCAAGCGCTAATAACATTTCGATTTCAAAAGAATTCTTTCTGAGTTTCCCATTTGCCTTCATTCTACATTTAGTTGAATATTTGTAGGGTGTGACAGACAGATAATAAAGCTCGTGAATATAATGGGAAATGCAAATTTTAAAAATGCATTTAATTTTTAAACTATTTTTCTTATGCTTCGAAATAAACTCTACAAAATTCTGAATTAATTTTTGATTAGAGAATGCGAATCGTTCACTAATTTCCGTATTAATTAAAAATAAAATAAATGTCAAACACTTGCCAGTGATTATGAATTTAGGTTTAAATATATGATAATTATTGTGTAGACCTCACTTTTTGGTCACAGCATCTGATATTTTTATCACCCTATATTATGGGCTTAATTTTTTTGGCACATCCTGCTTTAAGTAAAGTTGATGCATTGTAATTGATTTGGGAATTATTTATACAGCCACAATTTGCTGCTGAGAGGAAACAAACTTTTTTTTTAAATATTTAATATGTATATATATTTTAATTAAAATTATTTTCTACACCAAAAAAAAAAAGTTATCATTGAAGAGACGACATGCGAAACAACGTAAGCGCATCAACTGAAATTTTAGACTTTTTTTTTTTGTGTTTCACTAATGTTATTTATAAGGTTAGTTAATTATTATCGACGCGATGACGAGAAGTGGTAATAAAAGTGTAGTTTTGTGTTATTTCAACTACGATAATATAGTTCTCAGTGAGAAGAGTAAAACGATGCCAGTCAATCTAGCATTGCAAGGAACAATAGTCGGAAAAATGTTTCTTTCCACTATTACACTTTTACTACGTCATACTACTTTTGACCGATACAGCGGCACGGAATGAAGTATTTAACCATCATGTCTGCTTATCCTTCAATTTTTATCACATCCCCAGCATTTCTTTGTTTTTTATCACCTCCGTAGCATTCGTTTCTTTGTTTGCCAACATTGTATCTTTTCAAGTGATTCATTTTTATTTCATGATCCTTAATTTAAATTTTTATATCATTTATTTTGTTTATATTGTGGCACCCGTCTAGAACGTTCTGGTCGCGTCTGGTTTCGCGCGCATCCAGCGAGATGGAAAGCGCGGGGAAACGGAAACACGAACCCTTGACGCTAGCCGCGGTGCGGAGTGAGGGGGAAGAAAAAGCGACTGTGATTGGGCGGAAATAAGGAAGCATCTGGAGACCGATTGTTGTGGAGGTCCAGAACCTTCGCGACGCTGAACATTCTAGATGTTCGTGGTAAATAAATAACACCGTGAGTTGCCGACGAAAGTCAGTCGTGAGCGAGTTAGTCTTCAGCCAGCCTTCAAGTCTTGTCTTGGACAGCGGCGACGTAACCGGAGGATCTGAGTTCGACGTGCAGTGAACTTGAACAGTGAGCTAGAAGAACTAGCCAAGGCAAGCGAATTGTGAACTGAGAACTGACAGTTTTGTTCTGCACTTAGTGCTTTGTGAACATTAATTGAAATTAGGAGGACATTGTTGTTCTTCTCAATAATACACGTGTATTGTCACTGTCGTCGTGTGGAGTGCAATAACGACTATTGTGTTGCTGTGTTGAGTGGAGTACCCATTGTTGTAGAGTGAATTATTAAGGAATAAAAGTCACATTGTTGACAGGTGTGGTGGTAAAAAGTGAGAATAAAATGTTATAATATTATTTGGTTATGTTATAGCTTCTGCTGTATGAGTTTATGGATAATCACATATCAGAGATTGTTTAATATTATATATATACAGTATAATTGAAGTGGAATGCAACTGTTTTAATAAAAATTAAACTGAATCAACAAAGCCTTCTTGATTAATCGTCCATAGAGTTCAATGAAGATCGTACAGTTGGCACAAATAGTAACAAGAGAACAGCTCATATTAACACACTACTACCATCTAGCGAAATATTTGTAGGCTAATCATGGGTTGCAATAATAATACTTTTTCGAGATAGTTTAGTATTTTAATAAGTCAATATTATATTGTATTAAGAGTACTTCATTTTTTCTAATTCGTATATACTTTCTTCTAATCATATAATGGTCAATTAAATTCCACTCGAGTTTTGATTTTCTCTAGATATATAAAAACCTCTAGTGAGATTATTGTTGATAAAAATATTCCCTTCCAAATGCAAGGTCTGATATGTTTGGGCTTTCAGTCCAAAATTCCCTGCTTCAATTTTAATTGTAGTTAATGTGATTTACCTTTGAAAATTTACCAAATGTTGTAGGTGGATTTTCCATAAAGATGGACTTCTATAACACATCATATACGTGGAAATCGGTTAGTTTTTAAGGCCAGAGGAATGCGATGGATAGGGAAAATGTATTCGTCGTGTAACTATGCATTCCCAGAAGTATCGACAACTTCTGACATAACAGTGCACTCTGTGACGAAAGCCTGACAACTTCTGACATAACAGTGCACTCTGTGATGAAAGCCTGACAACTTCTGACATAACTGTGCACTCGGTGGCGAAAGCCAGCTGAAAAATGTTTCAAACTGTGGCCATTTGCACGTACAGAAATATAAAGCTCCACATTAAAACATTTTTTCTGTTTTGAGAACCGTAATTTCAACATCAAACCTAGCACGTATTATATAATAAATATAGATATCCAGAGAAATAAATAAATAATATAAAGGTAGACAGATGGGCAGGGAGGTGAATAGATAGGTGGATAGGCAGGTCCTTCAATGTTAGGTAAACATTTGCGGTAGATATATTCCAGAAATAATTACAGACCACCTCTGTGGTGTAGGGGTCAGCATGCTGGTCTCTTACGCAGAGGGCCCGGGTTCCGTAATTTCAACATCAAGCCTAGCACATATTCTATAATAAATATAAATATTCAGGAAAACAAATAAATAAATAATAGAAAGGTAGGCAGGCAGGTGAATGGATAGGTGGATAGGTAGGTGCTTCAATGTTAGGTGAACATTTGCAGTAGACCTATTCCAGAAATAATTACAGACCATCTCTGTGGTGTAGGGGCCAGCATGCTGGTCTCTTATGCAGAGGGCACGGGTTAGATTCCCGGTCGGCTTGAATTTCCTGGTTAAGGTTTTCAGGGTTTTCCCTCGGGACACAACATCCCTGAATATCACCGGCCTCATTCATCACCGAAATCATATTCATAACAAATCAGTAATACATATACAGTCGCAGTCTAGTTCACAACAATAGAACCAGTCTCAACAATAGTACACAGGCCTTCTGATTTCACCCAAAAATTAACTCCGTGATATGACCAAAGATGTTAAAGCGAGCATAAATAACAGCTCTGTTTTGGACATACTTGTTTTATTATTATTATTATTATTATTATTATTATTATTATTATTATTATTGCGATCACAAGCATTAAATTTGTTGTTTCTGTCCGTTACTACTGATACAATTTATGCTACTACCACAACGACCACAACCACCACTGCTGCAAATTTTGCAATGTTGTGGCATGTTGAAAAATTCTGCCATTAAGTGACAAGGGACTGTACGTGTACACATTACAAGTAAATACTGTTTCGTTGAATATGAATCCACACAATCGCCACACCCACTAGGATTGATTGCTCCCCACATTTCATTGCTTCATTGGCATACCGCGTATATTTAGACATAATGTATGGCTGCTGTGATTGATATCCCAGTCTAACTTATTTTTCAGGCCGTAACAAAATTGACGTGAGATATTTCATATTGCATCGGATGTGAAGGTTGCTGTGGATGGGTAGCACACTCAACTGTACAGTAAGATACAACCATTGTATGTAGAAAATATGAACGTTGCCTCTCCGTTAAAAAAAAAAAAACGACGTAATATTTCCGTTTATTAGAAGATCTTCAATAACATGACGCTTCTTGTGAAAAGGAGGCCCGATGAATGGGAGTGTAGGGTAATGTTCCGTAATTCCGTGACATATTTAATAAAGTCTATATTTATGCAAAAATTGTAATAAAAATTTTAAAATAACACCTAAATGACGTTATTTGGATCTTTAGCTACAGTTTTTACAACATTCAGTGTCAACAGTTTCACATGTTTAGTATATAAATATAATTCTTCATTGTTATACAGTGGCTTCTAAATCCGTGACAGGGATCTGAATTCCGTGAGAGTGGTTTCCTAATTCCGAGAGTGATATCTTAATTCCGTGATACTGAAATAATCTTCATTAACTGCTCAGAAAACAAACGTGTATTTGGAAAAACACATTAAAGTCATGGTATATTGTTTTAATATGGATTAAGCAAGAAATTACAATATAGAAAAAGGATCTGAGTGACAAATTTCATAGAAAATACTTGTGTAACTGCAGGAATGCATATTATATATTAATATATTATAAACAAAATAAACTGAAAGTTAAATTCAATAAAAATTAAATTTCAATAAATTGAATTATAGCACAATTATTTCTCATTATTTATTTTCCTAACAACAGCAGTAATTAAGTTAAATATGTGACCTATTATTTTATTATAATTATAATTGACGTTTTCTATAACGTATTTCTATTATTATTTCCACGAACTATTTTCTTTCATAGACACTAATTTTCACAATTTAGCATTGGCATCATTGGTATCATTAGTCGAGTTAACCAGGATGGAGAAATATGAAAATAAATCCGAAAATTGGAAAGCTCCTGTAGCATTGTTATTGTCTCACAATGTTTAAATAATCATACACATTGATTCCACTGACTTTAATCTACAGTAATATATCATTTTATAATGTTATATTAATTCTTACCTCAAATATAAAATGTTTCTTCAGGAGCGGTCACAAGAGAAAGAAAAACTTACTGGTCAACCACCTTTCACTGAACAAAAGCTTCTGCAGTCGATTGCTTCTATTCAAAAGGCGGGTAGTCAATAGAATTGAAAAGAAGACATCTCCTGGAATGTGTTAGGCATTTAAAAAACTTAAATGTCAGAGACCACAACTCTATGGCATTCAATTGAAATTTTATCACGGTATTAGGGGTATCACGGAATTAGGCACCTTTACCTTACAATGCGACTGTGTGATAGTCTTACTCCGAATATATGGATTTTCATTAAAATTTTTTATCGTTTATTACACTGGTTTACAAGAAAAAAAAAACATTTTTGTCTCCTACTGAGGAAATTTCAAGCGTTCTATACTGAAATTGATGCGCTGATTCCAGATCTCTAATCAGATTTTATCATAGCACGTTAGGTGTTTTAGTTATGGGACTGTAATATTGATTGTAAATCTTACTATTCAGTACATACCTGTACCGTAAATTCAGACATTTAAATAGAGCTTAGTTTTTCCTTGTAAATTGTTATATTATATTATTTTAATATATTTATTGGAATGTATACATTTACAATATGAGTAAGCACTAAAAATTCTGTTAAGAGTGCTTGAGACCTTTGTTTTCCCGCATATGTTGGCATGTGGTTAATCTCTGTAGGAACCTGTAGAAATCACCCATCATGTTCGGACCGTATTGATCCTGGTACCTATATTCCATCGTTGATATGTCCTGATGGAACCTCTAACCATATTCGTCACTTACAGCACCGAGATTTGTTGGAAAAAAGTCAAGGTGTGGATGAAGAAAGTGCATTTTTAAAGACATGCGGCAACCTAAATTCTGAAATGTTCTAAGAATGTTATATACTAGCTCAGCATAATTATCAGCTCTATAATTTCCTAAAATCCTAGTTAACACTAGTACAAATGTGTCCCAAGCTTCGAGTTCAAGAGCACTCAGTTTTGAACTGAGAATAGTGTTATATGTTATACATCATAATTAAAAATGTTATTATTTTTAAATTGTGACATGATAGAAAAAACGGACATCAGATCTGTAATCAGCACACACAAATTATGGTTGTTACACTGTTTTTGTTCAGTAGTAAAATCACAGTAAAATAAATAGAATGGATCTATATGTATTAAAATGTAAAAATTAAAAAAAATAATTTCATTTACTTTAAAATTGTGAAGTGATAGAAAAAATGGACTTCATCAGTAATCAGCACACAAAAATTAGGGTTGGTACACTTGTTTTCATTGAGTAGCAAAATCACTGTAGACTAGTGTTATCCTTCTAATATTTTTAGATAACATCTTTAACTTTGAAATTACCCTGTATTCACTAGTTGGCAGGAATAATTGGTTTTGTAGCAACACGTAGTAGGACCACCACTTAAGCCACACAGGATTTAAATAAGGAAAAAAAAAACAATTTAATTATTTATTTATTTAATCTGGCAGAGCTATGACCAGTAAGCCTCCTCTTCCTCCCAGCCAAACTCTAAATTGACATGCTCTCGATTTGGAAGTCTGATTGGTACTATTGTAATATTTATTCTACTAGGCCTATCAAGTAAATTGTATTATATTGAATTATACTTTATTGTGCTACAACCGTTGAGATATTAACGACCACCACTTAGCGCCGTAGTCTAAGGCCGGGTGCACACAGGATCAGATGCGACGCGACATTTGGTCTGATGGTACTTGTCTCCCATTCATTTCTTATTATGTGGTGCACACAGAATCAGACGCTGCGCGACGGTCGCATGCAGGCACTAGGAGACACGGAGAGACAACATCGAATGACTGCTTGCAGTTCGTCGCGAGGAGAGTGATAGGTGCAGTGTGCTGCGCATGCGTTAGTAGTGGCTATGATTGCATGCTTTCACTATCTACAAAATAAATACTATTGTTGTTAAATGTCGTTCGGCGCTATGTTGTTACACTAGAAGTAATAGTAATATGCGTTACAAGAGCGGTATGTTGATGTTTTCAATTTCCGAGAACATGAAAACAAACATACCGCTCCTGTATCGTACATTATTTTGTACGAAGATCGTTTATTGCATACCTGAAAGAGGAATTTCTAATTAGTTGCAATGATATCTCCATCTTGGTTTCTGTTCAATGACGGCAATTTTGGAAAACAAAAATATCTCTTCAACATTATTGCTATAAAATGTTTTCTTTGTTTACTATATTGCAGCAGGCCGTGATATACGTCTGTCTTCTTTTCCCCCAGTCTATAAATGCGAACTTAAAACAAACGGTAAGGTTATGTAATGATTTATTTTTCATTTTAATATTTTAACAATATTATTTATATAACATATTGCAGTAATAACATCGGCATCTGGAATGTTGTTGATTTTTTCACGGCTTCCTTAATGTTACTTGCATCACGAATGCAATAACTTTAGTGGAGTAGTAGAGTTTACTTAATTTTTGCTAATATTTAAAAACAATAATTAACAGTGCAATTTAGGTGAAATTGCAGTGGTAAGTTTCCAATTTATAATTATTACTATGTTGAACGTCTTTAAAAATAATATGTTAAAAGCCTAAAGCAGTAAAATGAATATGACGCTTAAGCGCTAAAAATAGGGAAATTGTTATGTGTGTTACGTTGGGAATACTGAATGTGGTATTTCACACTTACCGCGTATTGGTTTTGTGCGGAAACCAAGCAAATACGCACGATCTCGCACAAAATATATGATGATCTGTATTTAAAATTTTTAAGCTACATCCTCAATTAATATTTTGCTAATATTCAAACAATATTCCTCTTTATCGAACAATAATTTCATTACACTATCACATAAACTAATTTATTATTCTAAATCATATAGTAGTTTAACATACTGCGAGTCCTTCTGTGAAGTAACGGTTAACCCTTAAATTGGCAATGTATCCTATAGGATACAACAAGTTAATAGGCTGTATACTATAATTTTAATAGAACAATAGAAAAAAATTGGTATGAAAATTAAAATTTCACAATACTATAATATTGCACAACATATAAAATATGGACATTGCTATAGTTGTTTTCTTTACAGTCCGACACGGTTTAATAAATGAGAAATTAAGTTTTGCCACTTTAAGGATAATGTCATATTACAATTACTTACGCTTGTGGAGTGTCGCCTTCTTGGGTCTATGATCTTCCATGGTGCAGATTCCCTGTTTCTCCAGATATTCCTCTATCTTCAGGTTATCCGTGCTCTCAACTACCACAGAACGCCAGAGTTTCTGGAACTCATCGTCCACAGGCAGAGCTGCTGTCTTGTTTGTGAAGAACACAAATTCTTCTTGTCAATCGTTCGCGAGATATATAACGATCTCATTCTGCAGAGCCTTGAGGGTTTTATTAAAATGTGGCAAAGATTCGTGAACGTTTTCCAACAGAATTCCTTCAAGACTCTTCAAGTTGCGTCAACAAACGCAGTTGATTCCGGTATTAGGCCAATATTTTGAATTTTAAAAATAAAATATTTCCTCCAAAGCCAGTGTTTGAGGAAATGTCCCCATAACACTGGCAGCATTCCCACGCTGGATAAGGGTTAACAATTTTGACTGTCACATGAGTGGTTCCACATTCGAATCCTGGTTGGGACAAGTTAACCTGATTCAGTTTTTTCAAGGTTTTCTCCAGCGAGTAGGGTTTCTCTGTGCGCCGGCGTTTAGTTCCACTTTCAAGCGCTAGAGGTTAGTGTAATCGAGCACACGCAAAGATAATAATTGAGAATAGAATTGAGACACATGATCCAAACATCTTCTACCTTATTTCATAATCCAGTACCGCTTTGTTTCAAATAAATTCAAGTTAACAGATTTTCGTTATTTCTCAGTGACGACCTAGTTGTGATAATAATTTTTTTTATATTTTATATATAATGCATTATGTTACAGAATAATATAATACATTATAAAATTATGTATCAAATTCATTTAATATTTTTATACAATATAATATAGGTATATGGTTTTACTTCTCATAGGAGTTTTGTTTTTCCATTATCAAATAATTACATATTTTAATTGTTGGGATCAACGTCTCAACTGTTATTATAAAGGAACTCTAAGAGACTAGACGTTACAGTTAATGACGGATTTATTATTTCATCGGTCCAATTTATTTTGAGTACATAATGTATCTAGATGTATTAGTTGTATGTGTTATATTTCCTCTGTGTCGACTGCTAGCTGGTGTGATGTCAGTGCCAACTCATGGGAGAAAGCAGAATCTCACGCTCAAACTGGTTTGAAGGTCATTGAAATCAGTCCTGCTACATCAAAGGTACCGACGCGAAGTGTCAATACTGTATAATTATCTCTACGCTGTTTTCCTCTCAACCATGAAGAGCAAATACTGGGTAACTTTCGGCGCTGAACCAAGATTTGCTCAGACGCTAGATAACCATCACAGTTGATAAAGCATTTTAAAATAAACAAATTATAGAGCATACTGCGCAACTAAGGAAATCTTGTTTGTTAGTAATAAGTTAGTATACCGATCCTTAAATTTTTAAATGTTGATCTACTTTGTATTGTGTTGTATTTTGTGGCGGCAAGGATCAGATATCGCGCCGCGCGGAAGTCCATTTCTGATTCCCTTTGGAAGCTGTTATACTGGAGCGCGGAGTTAATGTTCCGTGATCTTGGATTAGATCCCTAATGTTGACAGTAATAATTCTCGTGGTGTACGGAATCGGAAGTTAATGCTTTATCTCGGTAATTCAAGATTTTTCCATCAACTGTGAAGATTATATTCCACCGACAGTTCGTTTCACTTACCATACACCTAGTTCCGTACTATTTCACATAGAAAATATGATAAACAGGGAGGAGTAAAATTTATGTTTTATGAAATGTAAATGATCAGAAAAATAGAGATACTGCTTTATGTGCTTTATAGCCACAACTATGGACAGATTTCCATATCGCGGGAAGCAAATATTGTGGGACCAGTCAGAATAGCGCATTATATTGTATCCATTATCAGGTGAATTTTCTTCAGCTTCCTCCAAGTGAAGGCTGCCTAGAAGATAAAGCTTACCATAAAATTGTTGTTTAAAAAACGGTAGGTAAACAATTATAATTGGAAAAAAGAAAACATTGGGGAAGGAAAAGAAAAAGAAATAACACAATTATAAATAAATGAAAGCGACTAAACAAAACATAATTAATTCCAGAAGAAACATGAAATTTCCTAGTATCTATTTGCTATCGGGTGACCACAGTCGTCTATTTAGCACTAGTTGCAGGACCCAACTTAAGTGAGCAGATCGCCATAGGAAAGAGATCAATCTATTTAAGTGTAGAAACGGTTTATTAGGATTTTTATAGGTTCCTTCACTGCAGACAGAGATACTTCAGTGACAGGAGTTTGTCCTAGACAAACTGCATGCAAAAATGCGCGAATCTTTTTGTGATGGTTCCTCTAGCCCCAGTCAGTAATCCAGTAACTTCGATCGACGTTAGATTATATTTTTCCTTATCCTAGTGGGGTCGTTATATGTCGCATTTTTCCTGATGTACCTCAGTAGGTTGATTTTCGTACATTTCCATCCTTACAGTTGGATCAATTATGAATCCGCTTGTTGATCTTGTCGGGGTAGCGATGTTGTCAATGCGCCTTGTAGATCCATTTGTGGACAAACCATGGACCTCCTCTTCTACTTGGTAATTTTTTCCTCGTAGGGCCGATGCTAGAAGGGATCGAATCTTGTGGTGACGACTATTCCTCAGTAGTTCTCCATGAGGACAGGCTCCCAGAATATGAGCAAGTGTTTCTTTCTCTCTCCGACAATGTCCATTCTGAGACCTACCTGGTAGAGCACGTACTGGGCATACATTTGCAGTCATCTTAATAGCGTCCTTCCAGTCGCTGCTAGTCAATCCATTCGGTTTACATAGCCATTTATTACCAGGCGTGTATTTGTATAGAATGACACCCTTTCCTTTCTGAAGCAACGTAGGCTACACCAGGAGTCAAATTCTTTGTCTCGTAGGAGTTTTCGTAAAGATGGTACGTTTATCTGCTCAGAGGAATCAATATTTGCAAATCCAAGTTCATCCAGACTTGCTTGTATTTCATTGGTCAAATCACGTTTCCTTTAGAGAACTGTCTGTATTTGTCTTTGTGGTATCTGAGAACAGAAAATCCATCAAACATTTCTTCAAATTTCAGCTATTCTTCGAAAGCTATAGCACTGTTGCATTGCATATTATCGGCTCATCTGTAGAAATGATTAATTTCTGGTCCTTTTGAAAACATTAATGTATTTTAGGCGTGTGCGTAACGAAAAACCTGTGACAGATTCGCTCGCTGATAGGCCTCAATTTTGCACAACAAAGGATTAGAAGATATAATGTGAATAACTGAGAAACATACGTGTCTCATGTGAAATCAAACATGTGGCCAAGTAAGGCTGGTTCACAGTAAACCGGGAACATAAACTACAACGAGAACGAGAACGGGAATAATATTAAAATAAATGTATATACATGTGAGCATTCACAAAAGTTAATTGTGAATGCTTAATTTAAATAGATTTATTTTAACAATTTTTCCGTTTTCGTTCTCGTTGTCGTTTCCGTTTCCGGTTTATTGCGAACCAGTCTGTACTCGTACTTGATGCTGTAGATTTATGGGTACACAATAAATATTGGATAAAGATGGTTATGATGATATTAATACTGTAATATAATAATAATAATAATGATAATAATAATAATAATAATAACAATAATAATAATAATAATAATAATAATAATAATGCCACGACATACACAAGTATTCGAGTTGCATTTAAAATCTATGTTAGCCACCGACATAGCTGAGACGGCTAAGGCGCTTGCCTGCCGATTCGGAGTTGCACCGGGCGTGGGTTCGATTCCCTGGTTGGATTGATTACCTGGTTGGGTTTTTTCCGAGGTTTTCCCCAACCGTAAGCCGATTGTCAGGTAGTCTATGGCGAATCCTCGGTCTCATCTTACCAAATACCATCTCGCTATCACCAATCCCGTCAATGCTAAATAATCTAGTGGTTAATAATCGAATAAAAAGGTTCATGTTTTGCTGTTAGATGTGGTGTCAAAGTTAGATCTGAATCGGTTATTACCTAGGTCGCGGTAGTTGTCTATAGTAATTATTGTCTATAGTTATAGGCCTGGAGGAAGCGGGTTCGAATCCTTCAGAATGGAACTGAAGCTCGGTTAGATTTTTGGCACGTAAAAGAAGTCTTCCTTTTCCTGAATGAGAGATCTACATGAAAAATTTTGCGACTAGTTTCTTTTCACGTTGAAAGCATTAGGTAGAAAATGTGTGCATATGGGTGGTAAATTGTTTTTTGTGTGTATGTTCATGTGTGTGCGTATGTGATTTTTTTCTCTATTGGCAATCCATACCATATTCCTAAGTCGAAAATAAGAAGAGTACAATTTTCTTGATTAAGTCGGACAAATTCTGTGTAACTTCATATTTAATCAAATTTTAAAGTAATAAATTTATCGTGTTGAAGTAATGAGTATTTCATGGAATACAAAAGTTTAATTTTTTTAAGTGTAACTTAAACACACATGCAGGAGTCTATTTTTGTATGTAAGCAAAAGGAATTGGTGTAAAGTTTTCATTGGAAATAGATTCAATTTCTTACTAAGAAGCAACCGAGAGCACTCTCATCAGAGGGAAGCAAAATTTGCTGCCAGATCTCTACCTCCATTTGCACATTAATGGGATGAAACTTTATCATTGGAACTTAGTTCAACATTCAATTTAATACACTCAACAGTGTAGCACACTCCTTCCCTAGCTTTCTCAGCAGGACTATGAGTATATATCCCTAATATATATTCCGAAATTTACTTACTTATCACCGTGCCAATTTACGAATACATTTCATTAAGTTGTAGCTATTTCAAAGTTTTTGAGAATCTTTTGGAAGTCTTTCCATACACGGCTAGTTTCAATTATTATCTTCTCTTGTAATTTGTGATAGAATTTTCTTTTAAGACTTGGGATTACATAAAGATCTACTTTCGAACTGTTTGTATGTCTTAGATTAGAAACTTTTAGTACAGTTGCACCACTCTCTGGCCCGAAATAATTGTAATCGGGGCCTGTTCGGATTATGGTGGGGAAAGGAATTCAAGCAGGGAAACCACGCCTTACCCTTCCCAGCCCTTCACTGTCCACCGCTTTGTTCAGTTTAGAGATCTAATTCGTTCACTAGTGATAGTAAGTTGTATTGAATATTGTACATTCTGAATTGTTTAATACTGTAGCATTAAACTGATTCAGTTACAGTTTCCTCCTCCTTCTTTTCTTTTTTATGTTCGGACTATCCGGAATTTCGGACTAGCGAGTTTCGGGCAAGAGGAGTTCTACTTTACTTTCAATTAGTTTATTTCGTCTCTATTTGGTGGTGTTAGACAAAGTTAAAAGAACTGAATTATTAATTTTAAGCGATAATTTAGATTTCAGAATTTTCCATATTGGTGTCTCTCAAAGAGATTTTAAATACAGAATTCATTGAAACTACGTTATGAAGTTCTTAGTTTAAGCCTAGATCGTATATACCCAGATAGCTCGGCCTTATAGGCTTTGGCGGTAACAACTTTTGTCACGTTTACTATGTTGCCATCTAGTTGTTACATAAGGAGTCAAGTCGTAATTCCCATTTGAATTGTCTTAGCGACTGTACTGCCATCTCATGTTCGTTTACGGTGGACGGGTGGCGATCCTGGCGGTTGTTCTCTTCAAAGTGCTGCCGATTTTAAGATAAGGATGAGCTATCTGTTACACATATGATCTAGGGTTTAAGGTTGCATTTGATGTAAGTCTGGAATAATAACACAAATAATTACATCATTATGGTAAAAATTAATTGAATTATATTTGATTTATAATAATATTGTACGTAATACTACTTTGTGATGTCGAATCACTTTGATCCATGAAGAAACGTTAATACGTTAATATATTAATTTTTTATTTAAAATATCATGCAAGATACTCGAATTAGGATAAAGTCGTAAATAAATTATTAAAGCAAACGTTTAAGAAGTTAAAAATGATTCCTGATCATCGCTATGAAGTAGTGGTTAGTTTGTCTTGACTACGAATCTAGCGAGCGTGGGTTCACATCCTGGTTGGGACGGATTGTATTGCTGGTGTTTTTCTGGAGCATTTTCAGCTTTGGATTACATCGGACACATTTCGCCACCATTATCATCAACTTCGTGATGTCAAATAACAATGATCCAGGCAGAAACGTTAATACGTTAATATATTCATTTTTTATTTAAAATATCATGCAAGATACTCGAGTTTGGACAAAGTAAATAAATTATTACAGCAAACATTTAAGAAGTTAGAGATGATTCCTGATCATCGCTGTGAAGTAGTGGTCAGTTTGTCTTGGCTACGAATCTAGTGAACCTGGGTTCACATCCTGGTTGGGACGAATTATATTTTGGTGTTCTTTCCGGAGCATTTTCAGCTTTGGATCATCGGACACATTTCGCCACCATTATCATAAACTTCACGTATCATCATTCAATAGTTTCAGTCAACAAAATATGCTGCAGGATGTAGTGCCGTTGACTTTGTTATTGCTGACAACTTTCTGAAATGTTGAAAGATTCTCGTGGAGACGTCGGCCTGGGTATCATAGTCGGTATACCGCTGGATTTCTATGCTCAAGATTGCGGGTTCGATCCTGGCCCAGGTCGATAACATTTAAGTGTGTTTCAATGCTACAGGCTCATGTCAGGAGATTTACTGGCGTGTAAAAGAACTCCTGCGGGACAAAATTCCGGCACACCGGCGATGCTCATATAAACTCTGCAGGTGCGAGCGTTGTTAAATAAACCATAGTTTAATTTTTATTTCTCGGGGGGACGGAGAGGCGTTAAAGGATTTTCTTCTAAGTGCGCTTAGCTCTGACCTAATCAAGTCCTTGAAAACGGTCAACAGTTTGTTTGAATATAATATGATACAAATTAATAGGCCTAACTTTTCTGCCGATTTAACAAAACGACGCCATTCTTTCATATGAAAAATTTATTTCTTACTGGTTTGAAATATTTTGGTGCAAAATCTAATTTTCAATATGCTCTTTCTTTAGTATAATCAATAATCTATCGCCTTCCATATATTTTCCTATCTATAATTTTTCTATGTAGTTTCAATAGAAGTGAATTATAATCTGTTATGCAACTGTTTTAGTTAGAACGTTAGTCCTATACAAAATCGATACTTCAGGTAATTGTCACCAATATATTTTGTGGATACGCTCGTGTATTATCGAAAATTTTAATCTAACCGAGCGGCAACTAGGAGTTGGGGGAAACGCTGGAACACATCCACGCTCGATTTGGCACTTAATGTTCTGTTAAGAAGCGTTATTTGGTTGTTAACAGCGTTGAAAAATATTCACAATAAATCCTCTTGAAAATTTCATGAATTCTGATGTACTTAGCCTCCTAAAAATTTGTATTTATCCGGTATTCGCTTTACCACCGTTTCTTTTCATAGCAATTCATTTTTTATTAACGTGTTAATCAATAACGTAAGATCAGCGATGGCCTAGGAATAGTACATTATGCAACGAGCCTATAATGATAGTAATTAAGAATCGAGTATGAATATTTATGAAACGAGCTCAAGCGAGTTTCATAATTTTCATACGAGCTTCTTAATTACCATTATAGGCAAGTTTCATACGACTTTTTATGCTCGACCATATTTTTAACTTGAAATTACCGGTATTCAGATGTAGGCCTATACATTTTATTTGTAACTGACAAGATCGGAAGTGACCTTGTTCTAGGTCGTGAATTGTGAGATGTGCGCAGACGCGAAAGTATTGATTTTTTCCGAGGAACAATAATGTCATTGACCTTGACGTAGTCCCGTTAAACTTGATAATATTATAACCTTGATTATTGAATTCGACATTGAAAAACGAGATGACAAATTGAATTTATTTGAATATTATTTACAATTAACGCTAATTATTATAGTAACAGAACATAACCTTCTGCGACAGTATTGGATTTCCAGCCTCCGTGACTTTTCGCTAATTCTCTTTCTATTGCATATCCGAGAATAATCGATACTTGCGGTTTTATAACGGTACAAAGCTAACTTGTCATTAGCTTAAAACATGTAAGCTGAGTTATCATTGGCTGAAGACCTTTACTTTAATGAGTAGGTGTACTTTAATGACATGCATTAAAGGACTGCTACCAGATGTATAATTAGTACATTTCGGCATGGTCGAGCATAAAAGAAAATAAGCTTCGTGCTGACTACAAAATGTGGTTCCACATTCTCGCTAGTTATGTAGCCTATAGAAACCAAAATAAAAGCGGGGGAAAGTACTCGTCTACATACGAATGTGATACACGCAAAGGTTACGTCTCAGCGTTGATGTTGTTTGTAAGCAAGGATAATATCGTCGTTGTTCCTGCAATAACGCCCATGTGCAAAATATAAAATTTTTCAGTATAAAAAAACACATTTATACATCCTTACAGTATATAGATGACTGTCAATTCTTACATCTTCGTAAAAAAGAAATATAATTACATATAGGAGATTTTATTATTTGCTGTATCACTATTTAAGTTATTTAATAGAGCAAAAACAAGAAAATCGATAAATATGACACATAGGAGTTATTGCAGGAACGACGACGATACATTGAAATTCGTCTAGGGTATGAGTGTTTTTAGTTAGTTATAAGTAAGTGCGAGTACTGTGTTGTTCAAATTGGGTGCGGTAATTCGTGCGAAATATTATTATTGGAGATCCTGAAGTTCACGGTTGGTGGCACATGTCTAAGCCTCCCTTTTCTTTTTCTCTCATCTGTTTACCCCCTTCCCTTTGTTTCGTCTCTCTCTCTCTATCAGTAATAATTTTATTTTGTGTACAACATAACATATGTATTATAGATTATTATAGATTTATTAATTTGTCCAACAGAATAATATCTATAATATTGACAATTAATATTTGAGGAGAAAAATTCGCTCCGGCGCCGGGGATCGAACACGGATCCTTGGTTTTACGTACCAAGAGCTCTGACTACTGAGCTACGCCGAATCCAATCCACAGCACCGGACCGAACCCTCTTCCTTCAAACTTTCCCTTTGTGGCTTGACTCCAAGTTAGCCATATATGTTGACGTATATGTCCAATGTCAACTGCCATTATATTAGGAGCGCAATCAGTTGAGTGACTTGTTTGGCCGGGATTCCGCAGTTAAGTGCACAGTAATCTGTACAGACATATGCAATGCTAGCTATGAGAATATTATACTGTGCACTTAACTGCGGAATCCCGACCAAAAAGTCACTCAACTGAGTGCGCTCCTAATATAATGGCAGTTGACATTGGACATATACGTCAACATATATGCCTAACTTCGAGTCAGGCCACAAAGGGAAACATTGAAGGAGGAGGGTTCGGTCCGGTGCTGTGGATTGGATTCGGCGTAGCTCAGTGGTCAGAGCGCTTGGTATGTAAAACCAAGGACCCGGGTTCGATCCCCGGCGCCGGAGCGAATTTTTCTCCTCAAATATTAAATACCATATGTAATTGGAGGATCTGCTCTGTTGTAGCACATAACTAAATAAAATAGATAAATAAATAAGAAAATAAATAAATAAATAAATAAATAAACCTCTGTGTTATTCTATGAATGTACTAATCAATGAATAAATAAATAAATAAATGCTATATTACGCAGATATCTTTAAAGCACAGAAACACATATAACAAATTTATTGCTGTTCATACTAACTGTAATACTTGGTAAACAGTGAAAAAGAAATGCATTTGCATGATTATATAAAGGGTTAAGAGCCATAGTGGGCCAAGCGCCATTTATTAAAAAAAGGGAAAGCAAGGGTTAAAGTTAAGTGAATACCATAGTTTAATGAAGATTGACATACAATTTAGTTTTAATGTGTATACTTTATATTACTTGCTATATGTTTCCTTAGAATTATGGTAATAACTTCATTTTAATCCTTGTTTTCTATGGTTTATGAAATGGCGCTTCGCCCACTATGGTTCTAAACCCTTCATATAAGGAAACTTCTAGGAGATAATCCTTTACGAGAGAATATCTACTTTAAATTATTTTCAAAAGTGACTGATGCAATTGATTGAAAGGATGATGGGGGCGGGGATAACGCTCAGGTGATGAAAATCCTCTTTGGCAAACACTTTATCCAACTCTCTATCGAGGATTATCGTTATTAGGAATTCCTACATGGTAGAGTTTACACTGATTATTTTAAAGCGCATTTAAACCACATGTTTGAATTCTCGGGATATGTAATGTGGTATGAAGGAGAGCCTGTTGGGTTATTTCTTGGGAAGACTACACAAAACAAAAGGAAGGCGTCACGGGAAATTGCCAATGTCACATTCCATTTCCTTCCCGGAATGAGAATCGAAGGTCTAGGAGCTCGCGCTCCTCTCTGCTCTGGAGTGCATCCAAGTCGACGTAATCTCACCCTTCCCACCCCCAACCTCCATACGAAGTTGGTAGTTGCCTCGTTACCCCCTGACTTACATATTACTTACTTAAACACGGACATTTCCACACTTGGCTGATTCTCTTCTGATGAGAACATTGTCGTACACGTCAAGAATGCTTATTCCAACGCAATAAAAGCTCAGACATTCTAACCTTCACCCCTTCAGAATGGGAGGAAAATTATACGGAAGTTAAGTTCAGTCTTTCTATGTCTAAACTACGTTCTTACCATTTTCTAGAAGTTCAGAAGTCGGTGTAACTTGCTAACCAATGATCAAAACTTTATTACTCCATTTGTATTTTAGTTCATTCGTAGATTCATCCCTAAATTAATTAATCAATTCTGTCCTTAATTAATTAGCTCATTAATTCTTTCGATCAATTAATCGTTGGTATGTTATTTCACTTCATTTTTCTCATAATTTTAAAATTGCTTTACTGCTAATTAGTATTTTATTTTGATAATCATTAAAATGTTTAATTTCTTCTTTCTTTTATTTATTGAAAAGTTATCTTATTAATAAGTCGTTAATTGATGTGTTTACCCATTCGTTCATTAATTCATTCAACCATTAATTTGTACATTGATTCATTGATTCAATAATGTATTCGTCTGTTCATTCAATCATATTTCGTTTATTAAATTATTTCTCTCTCAAGTAACTTAATTCTTCAATAAATTCCTCTTTAATTTATCTCTTCGACAGCTTATACCCTACATTTAATATTTTCTAATGTTAATAAAAAAAAAGTTCAGACAAGTTTGGGGGGGGCACTGCCCCCCATGTCTCCCATAACTCCGTCTATGTTCAAAAGTTTTCGATGAGCTATGAAAACAGCTCTATACTTTATTTCTATGTACAAACACATAGTAAAAACTAAATAGACCAAAAAAACTAAATATTTTCTTTCTCTAGCATTATGATATGATAGAATATTCAAAACAAAATCCCTGTTTTAACCACAAATCCATAGTTGTGATAGGTGATCGAAAACTTTTGATCGGTAGTGCAGATGTCTTCATATTCCAAGTCGCGGCAGTATTGCACTTGAGTTAAGATGAGCGCCAAATCTCCTTCTTGTGGATTCAACTGCTGATGTACGATGTCGGTGTTTTTCTGTATTTAAACCCCATTGAATGGAATGTTTTTTCGTCACGGTAGTTCCCTGATAGGAGAACTCATATTCAGTACTAGCAGTTTTACTCAAAGAATTTTGTCTCCAGTTCTCTACCAGGTAAAATAATAATAATAATAATAATAATAATAATAATAATAATAATAATAATAATAATAATAATAAATTTAGCTTCCCTTATGAAAAGGTTGCCAGATTTGACAAATCGTATTACATATAATTTGGAAACACACCTAAAAGGTAAAATGATACACATACTTATACGAATATATAACACAGGAGACCCACAAATTCACTTCTTTTCTAGAGAAAGTCGTGCTAAGCTTTTATACCCCTAAAAATCCGTTGTCTTTGACCCGTTAAACGTCGAATTGAATTGCAAGCGTGATCACCAGTAGGTCACCGAGAATTAAGGCTGGTTCACAATAAACCGGGAACGAGAACCAGAATGAAAACGAGAAGCAGAGAACGTGAATATGAAAATTTTTGATTCACAATAAACTGAGAACGTAGACGACTATGCATATCGATATGCATGTCAATAACGATATGTAAAGTCGATATTACGCATTCTGATGTTATTTGTGTATAATTGACCAATGGCGTTCTCTCATGAGTACAAGGCAGCCATCATAAACACAGGTTAACCAACTTCGAAATTTCAACTGAAACATTTCACTAGGTACGGTGCTATAAATATGCCCATGCATCTTTATTATCACAACCCATTTTAAGTCTACCATAACGTAAAATAATTAGAGAAGAAACATTTGTAATAGAACAAAAATTAACACAATAGTAACTATTGAATTGAAGCATGGATATGTAGTGTGTAATACAACCAATACAGTAATAAAATATGATTCACTTACGATCGGTGTTCAAAGATGCAGCTATTGAAAGCCACATATTCTCCTTCATTTTCTCATCTTTATACGAGGCGCGTCGCTTATCATAAACGTGAGGATTTTCCTCAACACTCAATATTAGACTCTCATCAAATAAAACTTGCTCCATGATGCACAGCACAGAACAAAATAATGCATAGGTTATGTCACGGTCTTCTTGCTACAAAATATATGACGACAAAACAGCTTTTAGATGGAAATAGAATGAATCTAGTGGGCTGTGATCGGAAACATGAACGCCAAAGTTGAAACTTGGCCAACTCTCCGTTCCCGATCATGGGCTCCAGAAAGCTTTTCGTTAATTGTGAATGCTCACATTTAAATGTACAAATTTTAACAATTTTACCGTTTTCGTTTTCATTACGATTCTCGTTTCCGGTTTATTGTGAACCAGCCTTTATAGGTGGAGAGACGTTGAACGGGTTTAAATCAGAGAATCTAAGAATAAATCAATTGTCCATGAAAGTCTGTTTTTGAAAACGATTTAGGTACCTTCATTCGAATGAATAAATATGTATGAACGGCATATTTAATTTCATATTTGCACACTGCGCAGAATATCTTAAAGAGATCTGTGACAGTGAGATGAGATGGATAGAAAGGTATCTGAAAATGTGACAGGTATTTTTCGACGTGTTTTTTTACTCAATCGGAAATTAAAATGTATTTAGTGCACGTCTATCTAAGTTAGTTGTCCTTCGTGAATCTTAAAATCATAGAATATCACTTTCAAATTCTTAATTAACATTCTCTTTCCCATACTGACGAAATGATAAATTGTAGACATAATCATAGTGTTAAATGTAAGTTATAAATTGAAAAAGTTCTCACTTAATTGTGACTTGTATTAGCAGGGCTGAATTGATTGATGTGAAAGAAATTTCAATGTTCCTTCGGAGCGGACCTGGTCTCTTGAGAAATAAGTATAAGAGTAATGCATAGTTCGAGTGGAAATTTCTTTCAGATTTACTGTTTTCGTAAAGTAGAAATGTTAATAGAAAACCAGTATTACTGGTTAACTCATTACAACTCATTAGCAGGAATATAATTGTTATGTTCTCCGTAACCTATCAAATAATTTCAATTGCTTGCTATCCATCAATTAGATCATAACATGTATACAGTATAGGAGAAACTCAAAATATTCCGAAAAATATATAGGCTATTCTTAAGTTGGTAAGTATACAAAATAAATTTGTTTGCGAAATGAATCCTATAATTGAATAAATAATGTATGGGTTTCTTAATAAAACTAAACAGTATATAAATGCCTATCAGATTATGGACATAACGAAATTAGGAATATATAGAAATGTTGATATTGCTATACGTAAGCCTATCTGTGTGGTCCAGAATGAAGTATGTCAAATGATCTCTGAAATTTTGTAATTCATATTAATTCACATGAGAACAATAACAGTAGAGTTACAAGAAATATAATATAATATATAATATAATATAATATAATATAATATAATATAATATAATATAATATAATATATAATATAATATAATATAATATAATATAATATAATATAATATAATATGTAAAGTAATGTAATGTAATGTAATATAATGTAATATATAATAAATATATTTGGGGTTTGCAACTGGTGTGTCGCGCAGCTACATGTAGCATGTCGCGAAATTTTGGAATTGAAATATATATATATATATATATATATATATATATATATATATATATATATATATATTGCATCCTGATAGTCTCTTTACAACGCATTTTTTTTTATTTGCAACGAAGTCTTTGATATAGTACATTTTATTTTGAGACAGACTTTACTAAAGAAACGTGAACATCTGCAACAATGCTCAGTTGAGTTTCCCAATCATAAGGCCACATATAGAGAAACTCTGTGCAACCCACCAAGGGCAGACTTCACATTAATTTAAATAGGCGAGTTTTCAAAAACAGTAATAAAACTCTTTATCGGACATCCAGCATAGATAGGTTGGGATTTTTGACACTTATCTTTGTTTTTTTCTAATACCATTCAAGTTTCCGCTTGTTTTTTTTTTTAGAATTCTATCTACAACACTGGATGTTCGACACTACATAGAAGTTATCGTTTTTTTTCTGGCGGAACGCGCTGAAACGGCACCTTTTTGTTGCATTTTTCATCGTGGAACCGAAATATGTGTAAATATCTATGTTTTAATATAAATCTTCTTTTAATTCCGCTTAGATCTTAAAAGTATCAATTGGACGAGAAGTAGGTTAAAAATGACAAAATTTCCGTGCAGTGAACAGTAATCTCTTTTAATCCTAAAATTAGAGCAGAAGTTTAATATTTTGCACACAGTTCAGGACTAATTTTGATAATTTTGACACCCCATCTCTCCGTCCGCTATAAAGTATTCTGCACAGATTTCAACCACTTTTTTTTGTACAGAAGACAAATAGTTATCATTAATAATAATAATAATAATAATAATAATAATAATAATAATAATAATAATCAAGTAAGTGTGTCGCGATATCGTAGGCTTTCAGCAAAGTCTGTTGTTATTCAAAAAAGGTTGGAAACCACTGTAGTATAGTATAGTATAGTATAGTATAGTATAGTATTGTATAGTATAGTATAGTATAGTATAGTATAGTATAGTATAATACGTGCTTTTCTTTCACATTGCGGCCAGCGCACGGAGGCTCGCACACCGGCCACAGCAACTCGGACTCCCGCCAAGCCAAGTATTTGAAGCTGTCCACTTGCTGTATTGCCTTGCAATAACTATAATAGTAGTAACAGTAATCGAGAAAAATTGCCTGTTTGGGCGGTGAAAAAATTTTGAGCATTCTTCATTAATTTCTAGGTGATAATGAGTTTCTCTAACAATTTGTTAAAGTACTACGAAAAGTAATAACACAGTTTACTTTGTTAAAAAGATGTTGATCTATAAATCCGGCTAAAATATAATCAAACTAAGATATCTATATTGAATATTAGTCCATTTATTACATGTAATATCGGTTTGGGTATCGCAAAGGGAATATCTCGAAGTCTCATATCTCAAGAAGAATATCTCAAGCACATGCAGCTCCTGGCCACATTGACCGAGCTCTGTAAACAACTTCGACACCACATGCGTGATGAGTGATGTGGCTATCTGAGTTAAAAGTATGTTAACGCTTGTTTAGCGTTTTTTAGACTGTAATATGAATGTGAATCTCCAAAATAATAAAGAATCGGAATAGTCTAGGGTACTATATATATATATGATAGAAACATGTCAATATTTAGTCCTAAAACGACGCTGAATATCTGTAATAAACTTTCAGCTTGACTAGTCACAACCCATATGTAAACTTGTCCTACGGTTTTGAAATCGTTTGAGCTCGGCCAATGTCAACAGCTGGCTCATACGCTTGAGAGGAAAATGAACAAAACTTTGGAAGACAATATTGCGAAACCGGAAATAGAAAGTGTGTGAGATAGATAGATAGATAGATAGATAGATAGATAGATAGATAGATAGATAGATAGATAGATAGATAGATAGATAGATAGATAGATAGATAGATAGATAGATGGATGGATGGATGGATGGATGGATGGATGGATGGATGGATGGATGGATGGATGGATGGATGGATGGATGGATGGATGGATGGATGGATGGATGGATGGATGGATGGATGGATGGATGGATGGACGGATGGACGGATGGACGGATTGACGGACGGACGGATGGATGGATACATGGATAGATACGTTTCAATTTACAGTATACCGTAATTATTTTTACTTTAGGTATCTTTCATCTGGAAACTCTAATTAATACTGAATGAAATGTTAAAAATTGAATATCTTTTCGTGCAAATATAGATTTACTGCAGTAAATAAAATCTCTTATTTTTCCAAATGTATTTTGTAGCCACCTACAAAGCTTCCAAGTGGAAATTACTGCCCCCGGATGTCTCTGGAGCTATACTTTGTACACATGAATAAAACTCTTCTTTCTTCTATTGCACCATCAATTATTAATTTTAGTTGAAGTAGCTTCATCGTCCAGTTGTCAGTTCATTATACAAAAAAGTCCACCGCTGTGAAGTAACGGTTAGCATGCCTGACAGTGAAACGCGCTGGCCCGGGTTCAAATCCTGGTTGGGATAATTAATCTGGTTGAGGTTTTTTTCCAAGGTTTTTCCCCAATCCATTAAGAGCAAATGCAGGATAACTTTCGGTGCTGGATCCTGAACTCATTTCACTGGCATTGTTATCTTCATATCATTCAGACGCTAGATGCACATAAATGCTGATAAGGCGTTTTAAAATAACCACTAAAAATATACACAAAAAAATTATCGTCGTGATTCCTGAAGTGTTTCGCCGTTTTTGTTCCTGATTTCATAACAATTTTAGTTTTATGTTATATCTATCATATTGTATATACTGTATTCCTAAAAGAAAATTATCCATTACTGATGTGAACAGTATCTTCCCATTAACCAAAGAGGAATTGCCTACACTGAAAAACAGACAGCTCGCTAAACAATTTTTTTTTCGACGTCAGGACTGTCAAAAATGTCAATATCCGTCAAAATTTCGAAATATATACTGTATTTTTTTTTTTCAGTATAACAGTACCATCCCTTTGTACTTACTACATTAAGAAAGTCAGAAACAACCCATATTTATACTTAATGAAATACACTAGAACCTTAACAAAATATGAAAGTATCTCTTAAACGTTCTATTGTTACGGAAACATATGGACACTACATGAGAAAACGTTTCCAATACATGTCTGCTATCTCGACGCCTGCTCATGAATATTTCCGAGCCCGTTTCCTCTCTTAGCTTTACTTTTGAGTGCATGTGTGAGGGCAGCAGACTGTATTGCCATTTGAACTGGTATTAAATTTTGTTGGAGCGGAGATTCTCTGCACTATTGACATCGGTTTTTGAAGTTAGAACTTTGCAGGGAAATGGAATTCCAGTAACAGCTGACAGAGACACATGGGCACACTGCGCATATTTTACTAGTGTCCTTGAGTAAGCAGAGAGAGTGAATTACACTCAGGATCAAACATATTACATTTATATGAAAATGAAATATTTCGTGAAGTATATTTTTCCTGAGTGTGCCTGAAAAGTGGTTGTATTTAAATGAATAAGCAACTCTTGTATCTCAAAGGGTAAGAAATTGTGTAAGTACCACATATATTGAGAAATGTTTTCCAGTGAAGGCTTCCATTAGTGAAGTTTGGCTCTTTATAAGGTATCACGGGAAGACGAATGAAAATATGACACGGATCAGCGGTAAAACAGCGAATTATTGCTGTACATATATATAGAGTGAATCGGGGGAAGATGGCTATCGGGGAAAATGCTCATTTCTTTGTAGTTTCACATTCTTCCAAGAGAGAAAGCCACGCGCATGTCTTCATGATCAATGAGACAGCTGAATGTCTGTAGAGTGGAAGCTAACTCATTTTGCCACGTGTTCTTGTTGTGAGAAGAAGAAAAGCAAGAAAACAGCTCATCTTCTGCTATAAAATAATTGCAAAGGTATGTTAAAATTTTAATACATCCTTGAATTCGTAAAAACTGTCAAACCTTTGTAATGGATATTGTAGTAAAGGCTCCAAAGTTTGTAATGTTAACAACCAACGACCTTGTTCCGCCACCTTAGGTTGCGTCACAGCACTAGACGTCTTACTCCGATACTTGGGGAAGATGATAACTTTTTTTTCGGGGTAAGACGGCATATTGTTATAAGAGTTTTATTTTTTGTTTTATTGCGGGGAATATCTCCGATAGAATCAGTGCATTGAGAACAGTCTTCAACTTGCGATGGAACATGTTATAACAGAGGGTATGTACTGTTTTAGACCCTCGCAAGCATACGAGATCTCTTACCGTACCCTTAACGCCTCCTAAAAAGGAATGATGACAAAAAATGAACTGGATTGAATTCATTCTGTTCAAGAAGTGATTTCACGAGTCTTGCACAAGGAAATGAAATATATGCAATAGCTGCGTTCCTAAGTAGTGATAAACGAGTGAGAAAGTATACATGAGCTTTAGATTAAGCCGATTTTGTTATATAAAGGGTGCGTCAGAAAGAACGGATGGATTTCAAACTATCGATACGCAATGAGGAGAGAGATATAGTGAGGGGGACCACGACTGTTGGGTCAGCCATATAATGCAGTTTCAGTTGAGAATATGGTGTTGATCTGGTGTACAACGTGCTTTCATCGTAGAGACATTTTTGAAAAATGAAGAGTCTGTGAACGCCACTCAGGACTCATTTCGACATCGGATGTCACGCTAGGATTCCAACTCGGAATACAATTTTGCGGTGGGTGGCTTCATTTCGTATCACAGGTTCAACATTAAAGAAGAAATCACCTGGACGACATTCTATTGCACTGAGATTGTCCGAGGCTACGGTAAGATCTCGCGCCCTGCGACTTCTTTCTTTGGGACCATTTGAAGGCGTAAGTTTGTAAACACTGATCACATACACTGGACGAACTGAAGACAGCGATTCGTGAAGAAATCGTGGCAATTGCACCAGCTATGACTGTGAAAGTGATGGCGAACATCAGAAAACGCCTCGATGCCTGTATTGAAAGCCAAGGACATCATATGGATAATGTTGTTTTACATAAATAAACTGCATGTATTGGTGAATATGTTGATAACAATAAATTTTTGATTTGATGAATCTTTACAATTTTCTTGCCATGTGAAATCCATCCGTTCTTTCTGACGCACCCTGTACATATATCAAACTAATTTCAGGGAAAATGCATATATCAGTAAATGTGTTAATTTTATTTGCCATCTTACCCGACTATCGGGGAAAGATGCTTACAGTGCAGGTAAGAAGAAAACCTGTATCTATAAACAAAGTAATTAATGTTTTCTGTTTTCTACCAAATATATAGTTTAAAAATACCTTCCACACTTTGGTATTTCAATATGAAATTCGAAACTAAATGAACAGTATCTTAAATTTTCAATCAAAGAAAAAGTGAGGCATCTTCCCCCGATCCACTCATATTATCAATCGTTTCGATTACTGATAACCATACAGCGGATTTTAGGTCCCTACACATCGACAAGACATCACGTCCCTTGACGTACGGAGAAAGCACTGAGAGCAGTAATCTTACTGCAACTGACGTACAACCATTTCATGCTCAGAAGTTATACGTTACAACTCAGTCGTGACTACGCGCGCAGTCAAAGATGATCTATTGTATTGACTCCATGTGTTGCAGCAGTGTAAGCAGCTATATCTCTAATATGAAAAGATATTTGTAAAGGCTCCATCCGAAATAAAAGTATTCGAGGAAAAGGCACCTGGAATTCCTTTGCTTCTACACTCGCTCACTCGGTAAGTCACCTATATAGAAGCAATACTTTGCTATTCTCAAAATTATAAGACGGCAGTCAACATAATAAATCTATTGGTGACGAGTATGCTGCAGCGAAAATAGTGACAACCTTGATGTCCCCATAATTAAAAGAAAATTATATGTTGTTTATCTAACAGAATTTCAAAGATATTCCCAAATTATAAACAAACTAATCATGCCAGAAAGTAGCAACTTGGAAGAAGTACCACTATCTCTCAAGAAAATACCAGAGGAGCCCATTGTCGAACGAACTCAAAGACAGTTCGAAAGTGTTGTGCACAAAAGTACAGAGATATTCTTGTAAGACAACTGAGTATTTATGTTGGATTATATTAATTTTCCATACATATAATAAAATACGTAATATTGGAGTAGAGCATCTCCACGGCAAGATGCATTGATATAGAAATAAAAAGATTATTGGACTTCCTTCGAGAAAGTTCTGAAGAACAATAATTGGTAGAGTTCGTCATTTCTTCCGCATGCATTGTAATCCTTCACCTGGTATAATTGGGAACATTAAATCCAAACGTTTGAGATGGACAGAGCATGTAGCACGTATGGGTAAATCAAGAAATGCATATAGAGTGTTAGTTGGGAGGCAGGAGCAAAAAAGGCCTTTGGGCAGGCCGAGACGTAGATGGAACGATAATATTAAAATGGATTTGAGTAAGTTCTGAAATTATGGTAGACAGTGGATTATTCCTTCTCAGGCTAGGGACCGATGACGGACTATGTGAGGACGATAATGAATCTCCGGGTTGTCCAAAAGCCTTAAGTAAATAATAATAATAATAATAATAATAATAATAATAATAATAATAATAATAATAATAATAATTTATTGGCAGGACAAAGATACGTATTTATTTTTTTTTAAATAAGAACTCTCTCTCACCCCCAGAAAGAGTAACTTACATACCCGTGCTTAGCGGGCATTCCACATAAGTTAATGCTAAGACATTTTATTGAATAAAAGAGTAAAAACTAATAAAAGAAAAAAAGAAGACGAAGAAACGCATATAACAATAATTGAACCTTAAATTTCCTTTGTTAACATCAATTTTTAATAGATTTTTTTAAATAAGGAGCATTACCAAATTGTATGTTTGAGAATTTATTTATTATCATGTTATAAAGCCTTGGACCGAAGTTGCTACTGTGATTATATGCTATAGTTGTAGTGCATTTAGGAACTGTCAAGCATATGTTGTCTGATCTTTTGATTTTATATTTATGTGTATATAAATTAGCCTACGTATGTTTCGGTTTTTATATACGAAATTCAGTAATATATTGTTATAAATTTGATGGACGTCAAATAATTTAAATTCTTAATACAGCAGCTCTGAAGGATAATCAAGAGGTTTATTAAGGCATATTTTTATTATTGTTTTCTGTAGCAGAGTTATTGGCATGAGAGAGATACTATAAGCACTACCCCATCCTATAATGCCGTATTGTAATTTAGCTTGTACCAATGCGAGATAAATCAGTCGTAAAGTATGGACAGTCAAGTAATTTCGTAGGATGACAAAATAGTGAATAATTTTTCATAATCTATTGCACAGAAAAAGAACATGTTTATCCCAGCTTAAGTGTTGGTCGACTATTACTCCGAGATATTTAACTTGAGGAGATTCATTTAGAATAGGACAGTTACAACTATTAGAAGGATAATTGGAGGTATGAATTTTAAACACGAGAGCGAATCAGGAGATTTCATACCAAGAGATGTTAACGAAAATCATCATCATCAACTATAATATCAATTTTTGTTTTCCACCTGTGCTTATCTTAATATCTGGATTTATATTAACGTTTTCGACACTCGGTGTGTGTCATCTTCAGATATGGGGTCTATGTCATTGTGTGTTGTGAAGACCTAGCTTCTTAATTATGTTGTGGGTTGTTCACTTGTGTATGACCTTTCATGATTTCTTAATTTAGCTAAAATTACTATAAGCAGTGTGTGGTTGGTTGTTATGATTCTGTTAAATTCTATCCTTTGAAAAACCCATTTAGGACAATAGAAAATTATGTTAAAACCATTATTATGACACACAAATATAAACAAGTAAAATATATACACTATAAAAACACTGTAAAACACTGTAAAACACTGTATACACTATATCACTTTTATCACATATATGGTTGGCTGTGTTGGCCTGTTATATCGTTAAAATTGGGTTGTTTTTACTGTTCTTGGTAAAAACTGTCTTTTTGACGCACTTTCACTGATTTTCCATAGTATTGTATGTTGGAGTTTTTGATGTTGTTCAAGTTGACTACTGTGAATCGTGGATGCTGTTATTGAGTACTTAGACGTATATAATACAAGCTATTTTCTGTTGAGTCCGCTGTCTAGTATGGCAGACACGCATGGCCATACTAGCTAAATTAAGAAATCATGAAAGGTCATACACAAGTGAACAACCCACAACATAATTAAGAAGCTAGGTCTTCACAACACACAATGACATAGACCCCATATCTGAAGATGACACACACCGAGTGTCGAAAACGTTAATATAAATCCAAATATTAAGATAAGCACAGGTGGAAAACAAAAATTGATATTATAATACAGTGAGCTTATCGGCATCTCCAAAATGAAACTAATCATCATAAACGTCATGGATTACGCCATTTCGGTTCTGTTCCGGCGATGTCTCAGCAGGGTGTCCATCTCTTTCAGGGTCTTCCCGCCTCACGTTTACCTCTAGGATTGTAATTTAAGGCTAACTTAGGCAATCTGCTATCATCCATTCTGAACAGATGTTCTGTCCGTTTATGTTTATAATCATGGATTTTTTCTTCCATACTTTGTATCTGCAAATTTTTCCTTATTTCTACATTCTATATTTTGTCCATGATATTACTTCCATTTACATATAGCAGGAATTTTGTTAACGAAAATAAATAAATAACTAAATAATAATAATAATAATAATAATAATAATAATAATAATAATAATCGTGAAAAATAATCGGTAATGATGAAAATTCAATGATAATGGAAATAACAACGGATTTCAATAAAGGACGGTCTTTATGGCTACAATCTCCCCTTGGCTCGGGGCAAAGTTCTTGGCATTAAGGTTTGCATCACCCTCTTGAAGAGGATGTAGAGTAATTTGTGCTGCTGAGCACTTAAGAGCCAGTCGGGGCTAATAGCGTAGTCTGTGTGTATCAGTGTTGTCTGACCTGAACCACCTACATAATTAATAGCCAGACGTTACAACAGACCTGCAGGGCTAGTGAATAATTAAACCCCTGACATAACATGTCCATTATTTCTTTCATATTCCTTCTCTAATGGTAAGGGATATACGGATGAGCTTGAACTGTCATTAGAAAAGTAACGAAAACCTTAACGTTAAGAGATTTAGAATATAACGTTAACAGATTTAGAATAATTATAAATAATTCAAAATAATGTAACGCAATGCAGTGGTGCCTACTAAAATTGACTATCTCATAACAATCTATAGTGAAATATTGCGTAAAAATTGAAAAAAAAAATAGGGTCTGTTTAGAGTTTCACCGTAAAAAGTTCCAATAGGCACAGTAGGCTAATTAACTTACGGAGCAAGACGAGGTGATCCGACTTTTTTTTCTGAGGAATTCTTGAACCTAGTGAATGGAAGTCACAATTTGGTGGAGTTGTTGATATCATAACACGAAGCATACTGATCACATATTCAAGATGAACTGTAAGTCACGTCGTTAATTTCAAGCGGTTATTCTTTCAGATATTTCAAACAAAAAAATGTGATACAAATTTGCTTGTTGTTACTTCCTTTTCGAGAAAAAAAAATTGTCTACTTACATGATCTTAGCTTACCTGATTATTTCCTTTACAGTTATCTCAAAAGAAAAGTTTACGAAAGGAGCCCTCGTAGTATTATTTAAATGAAATAAAAAATTCAGGAATGTATTGAGAGAATTTCTAAATGAAATTCTTCAACGTGCAATAACGTCCTTCACACTTTGACACCTAGACTGCTGCAGCATATTCAACAGAGAAAAGTTCACTTGTTAAGTGTAACATGCAAAAGTATTGCTATAGGTATCCTACAAACAAAACTCAGCTCGGACTCCTCGCGGCGCGCATGCTATACCCCTCTTACTCCCCAGCTGTAGGCTTGAGAGCATGCTGGAAATGGGGGCATACGTCATCTGCGCGAGACAGTCACGCCCGCTGGTTTCTGCGCACCGAGTTTTACTTGTTGGATGCCAATACCATATGAATATCTGAAGACATTTTATTTATTTATTTATTTATTTATTTATTTATTTATTTATTTATTTATTTATTTATTTATTTTCTTGGCTTATTATTGAAATTATGTAAATAGAAATATAATAATAATAATGATAATAATAATAATAATAATAATAATAATAATAATAATAATAGACTAATAATAATCATCATCATCATCATCATACTATTAATAAAGGATAAAAGGTAAGACTGAAACATAACAGAGTAATAACAACAAAAATGGCAGTAATATAATCAATAATGCAATATCTATACTAATAATAAATCCGTAGCCGAAATTTTTCTGGTAATTTTCGATTTTCCAAAAATAATTGGTCCTAACATATATAATTAATCGCCCTGAAACCGAAAATCGCTTTTTTGAAATTTTTGTTTGTATGTCTGTCTGTCTGTCTGTCTGTATGTTTGTTACCTTTTCACGCGATAATGGCTGGACCGATTTCAATGAAAATTGGAATATAAATTAAGTTCGTTGTAACTTAGATTTTAGGCTATATGGCATTCAAAATACATTATTTAAAAGGGGGGTTATAAGGGGGCCTGAATTAAATAAATAGAAACATCTCGCTTATTATTGATTTTTGTGAAAAATGTTACATGACAAACGTTTCTTTAAAAATAATTTGCGATAAGTTTTATTCCTTGAAAAAGTTTGATAGGACTGATATTTAATGAGATAAATGAGTTTTAAAATTAAAATAACTGCCATCTAAGGCCGTGTAATGAATTAAAAAACAAATGACTTCGTCTATAAGGGGCCTTGGACAGCAACAATCGAAAGCTATGAAAGACAGCCTACAGATAATGTTTCTGTGTTTGTATGAAGTAATATCAGAAGCTAAATTAACCGATTTGTATAATTAATTATTAATTCACCATTGGAAAGTGTATTTTCTCTAGATGGACATAATGCTATAATGTTATTACAGTAACTTCTGAGTGAAACGAGGACAGGTAAGATTAAAATAGCTTCTTATGCACAGAAAACTTGATAGGCTATTCTGTACATTCGTTTCCTGTATTTCCTAAATAATTTTTATGACCAAACGAGTGGTCTCTGGATCAAAATGATCGCATTTTAATTATGAAAATACAATTTAAATTAAGTAACATAATAAACGATTTATCCTTATATCAAACACGAATGTTCCCTGGATCAAATGTCCTATTTTAATTATGTAATTACTTTATATTTATTTCTAACGGGTGCAGCGGAGCGCACGGGTACGGCTAGTATATTATAATTATTCTATTAATAAACTGTAACTGCGTCAGACCCGGAAAAGCAAGATTCTCAAGCTCCGGTGTCACAAATAATAGAAACATTAATCACACACAACTACAATTGCACTGATAACTGTAATTGCACATGAACTTTAAAATATATTACATAATTATATTGCATCATCTTGTATTATAGCCATGAAAGAAAGGTATAAATTTATTTTGATGTTTATGGTAGAAGTTTAAAACAGTACACATATAAATATGTTTGATATTTGAAACGTTGAACTCTTTGTAAATATGATGAGTAAGATAATTTGATGGTAAAGATTGGTATAAGCTCTATGCCCATGATATTACTGATATATTAATTATTTTGTAAGGTGTGTTTTAGTATCTATTAGCAGTAAGTGGCTAAAATTTCAATTCAATGTATGCTATAATAAGTGAATAGAATGTACCTAATCACAGGCATGTATTGAATTTATAAAAAAAATATGTTTAAATTCAAAAAAAATATTTTGAAGTGAAAGATTTACTCTAGAGTAAGCATTCTTTTTGTATTTTAAAGCTTAAAATGTATACACACATCATTAAGAAAATGAAAGAGCTGTGGTAAATAGTATTATATTTATGACTACTTGAAGATAGGTTATTTTTACAAGCATTATGCATGCGATAACAAGGAACTCCCCTCAATAGCATGACAATACTGTTTAATTTTCATAATGCGCAGTTAAACACACTTAGTCTAGGTTTAATAAATTGATAGGGATTCGAAATTCGACAGAATCGTTAGAGATGAGTATTAAAATAATGGTTACGAGGGTGATTTTCTTCCGATAAATATAGGAGTGTCCTTCATTGTGTTGATTACATTATTATCTCATTACAGTTGTTTCTTCTTGATCATTTATGTAATTAATAATGAACTTAAAATTTATCATTTCCCGCATTAATATTTTTAAGATATTGTTTCTCGAAGATACTTAATCCAATCCCATTTGTCTGTCACGAAGTACTTCTGGGCTGTATGGCTTATAACCTCAAAGTTCCTTGCTTGGCTGTAACATGATCCTACGGGACATGAGAACCCAAATCTTGTTTGTGCCTTTGTGTTACGTGCACTCCGTATGTAAATGCATCCTAATACACTCAATACTGGCAACTTAAAACATCCCGTAAGCCAGCGCAATATTTTAAAAGGCTTCTCACGTAATTTCATAATGTCTTTCTAATACGGTTTGGGTTAAACATATACAGGATGCGGAATATAATACTTGTAAGTTTTTTTATGCTTAAAACCTGTTTACTTTAAACGTATCGTTTGCCGAACCAGCACGTTGACTGCTGGGTTTTATGCCCTGAGAAGCAAACATGAAATATGTGACTGACATAGATGATTATACTGCATTCTATAATGTCTGAGAGGTCATATAAACATTGCAGGCAGAGAAAGGGAGAAGGAAAATTTCTATATGTATTCAGTATATTCAGTATTGTACAGTCAGTGAACACAAATTTGTGCATTTGACAAAGTCATGTAATACCTATAAAATAAACAACAAAGACATAAAGAACAATAAAATTATATCAGAAGCAGTCAACATCATTAACATTAAAAAACTCATTAATATCTTAAAAGGATTTGTTGATTAACCAACCAGAGACAAGTCTGTTAAAAGACTTCCTATCCAGATTGAAAACATGTGTCGGAAATTTATTTGCAAGTTTTAAAGACATATTAAAATAATTATTCTTTGTTTTGATTAGCCTATGTCAAAAAGGTCACGGTTTCTGGTTTTGTATAGATGAACATAAATCCTATGTGTCAATATTTGTGAATTATCTTTGACAAAATTCAGGGCTTGATAAATATACAGTGATGTTACAGTCATTTTTTCATTAAAAAATAACGGTCTGCAATGTGCCTTCATTGATGAATTTGTTATAATAAAATAGCTTTCTTGTAACATAAGAAATTTATTAATATGAGTACTATTACCCCATAAAAGTAGTCCATAGGAAAGTACACCATGAAAATAAGAGAAATAGACACGTAATTCTTCGGAAAATACATTATCAAATTTCGCAGAAGAAATATTTCTCTTGACAATTTTTTACAAATAAAATCAACATGGTCTGTCCAAGTAAGTGTGCTGTCCACAGTAATACCAAGGAGTTTGAAGTTATTATTTTCCATGACTGTACTACTAAATAACAGAGATGCAGTTTTACTTTCATTTAAAAGAAATTTATTAGAACTAAACCATTTCTTGGCTTTATTAAAAGGGAATTAGTAAGAGTTTTCAATTCATTAATATCACTATGACTTGTCACTTATATATTCGTACAACATTTTTTTATATTCTTCTGCTTGTATATTTAGCATATATAGATCATATCATATTCGTCTCCTGCAAATATTGTTCGGTCATCCACAAATAATAGTGATTGTAATGTTTTATTTTTCTTTTGATACACCCACTTGAACAAAATTTTTATACCGCTCATAGATTCTAGATACATATTGAAGAGGTGGATAACAGACCACAGTCTTGTTTAAAACCTTTATTAAAAAAACCCGGATCATAAAAAATTTTCTCTGACTTCGAAGACAGGTAAATATGTATGTGTAAAGAAATCAGGAATACGAGACCGCTCTACTAGGTGGAAAATTTTATAATGTTCACGTTAGCACACTTCCCGTTAAAGTAAAACCAAGAAAACGGGATTCGAGCTACTGAAATGAAAAAAAAATAACATCTGCAATTTCTGCATAATGCTCCCTCGTATATTGTGTTTGTTTATGGAAGCAAACTTAACGAAAGTAATAAAGTTTCCTACAACGTGAAAAACTTTTAAAGACTATGAATATGAAAAAAAAATCTTTATTTGCTTTTCTCTCCGGACAAAACGTAATATAGCTCCCGGTGATATTTACGGACTCCATTGTCAATGATATTTCTTTTCAGAATCAGTTCAGCTAAGAAAGCTGTTTAAATATTAAGAACAGCAGTAGGCTATTTCTCTTGTTTCAACATTATATACCGATAAGGTAATAAAAGCAGTGGTATATCCCTAAATCGGATCCTACTTCTAAGAATTGATTAATTTTTAAAACATTTTTGCTAACGGATCTTAAAAATTATTATATTGTTTGTACACTGAGCAGCTTAATGACTAGGTCGCTGAACTTCACGCGTTTTTTTATTGATTTCATATATTGAAAAAATAATAGTGGATCCTTATCGATAATGATTTTTACGTTCGAATAAAGGCAACTTTATTTTCCATAAATAACATATTTTCTTGTTTCGCCCGATTTATTATCTAATTTTGAAATTATCTCTGACACTTTTACTACGTCATACTACTATAGACCAATAAAACGGTATGAAAAGACGTCTTTCATCCAATCATTGCTGTTTATCGTTACAATTGTATCATTTCCCTAGAATTTGTTTGTTTTATCACTTCCCTATACCTTGTTTCTTTTTATCATTGTTCTAGCATTTGTTTCTTTGTTTGCCAACATTTCAAATTTCAAATTCTTTACGATATTATGAAATATACTTTACGATTGTCATTTGAAAATGACTGAAAATGGCGGCTCCGTTCAAACGTTTTGGTGAAGCTAACATTAGTGAAATAGAATTTTAGCAAGTTAATTAATACCTGTTTTATTGTATTAGTTTATTTTATTTCTTCTAATATTTATATAGGCTACTTTCTTCTTTTTTATCATCTCCGTACCATTTGTTTCTTTGTTTGCCAACATTTCATACTGCAAATTCTTTACGGTACTATAAAGCATGCTTTGCGATCGTCATTTGTTTACCGCATATAGATAGTCAACTGAAAATAGCGGCTCCGTTCAAACGTTTTGTTGAAGCTAACATTAGTGAAATATAATTTTAGTAAGTCAATTAATATTTTATTGTATTAATATACATTATTTCTCGTAATCTTTATATACTTTCTTCTAATCTTGTAATAGTCAATTAAATCCCACTCGAGTGGGACATTTGCAAAAAAAAGCATACATAAACTCTTTCAAAATAATAATAATAGTAAACTGCCCCCCATTGAGGGTAGCCCTTACGGACTCAGTATATCCTCAAAAAATTATTATGCATATGTAAACATAGATATTAAATTTTAAAGAAGGGAAACAAAGAAAAGGGTGTGAAAAATTACAATTGCTATTAATGTGGCACCATATGATTAATTAGGATTTGGCAGGATTTTTTAACACAATTATCACAATGTCATCCCTCAGAGATGTTGGCAGAGCAAACTGCCGTTGAAATTCTTCGAAAAAAGCTGGTATAGTCCCTCGAGCACCTATGAGCAAGCCGAATACCTCAACGTGAATCAAGACATATTTCAGCTTGAAATAGTTGACTGTAGGCTCATAGATCGACTTCTTCTCAAGGTAGACATCGGCTGACTGATGACATTCTACTTCAAAACGTATCGTGGGGTCCACAATGATGCCCTGTTTAGTGTCAGCATTGTACGCTAAAATAGGTTGAATTACTGTTTATAATTTCTTTTACAATAGTAGTGAAAGAATTGAAACAGGAATAAAAGTGAAGAAAAACTTCTCTATTTTTTAATAATCCAGCACTGTTCTGTGAACAACCAATTTCAAATAAGAACAATAGGCCGCAACTTACGTTGTACATCTGCAAAAAGAGATCTCAACATAACCTGTAACAAAAGTAAACACGAGCAGAAATTTAGCCTCTTTAAACCGCAAGCAGCAACTTAACTTCAGAGATATTGTATGTACTATTAAAAATTCTCGAATTGTTTCGTTATTTATTGTCTATGTACGGTATTCGAGCATTTGTTGTATTCCGTCTTCATTGAATCGCTTCATTGAAGTTACGGCGCCTCTGCCGTTTACGAGCTATCCCAATATCCTATTTAGCTACCACCTCTCTCTGTGGTGAACATAAACTACCCACAATGTTCGTGATGCTCTTTTCGAATGAATATCACGTACAGGGGTGTACATGCGTGCATTCAGAGGAAAATTGATATCCTTGATGAGTGGCTCTATTCCAGAGTATACCCAGGAGACGTGGTAAGAAAACTGATTTTAAAGACATCTTACTGCTACTGCAGGCTTTCTTTGCAGAATATTAAAATAAAAATATAAACGCCATTTTCTCGAAGCTGAAAATCCAGATATGGTGTTTTCTTCAATTTCAATGGAATTTAAATATGCATTTTCTTATGTAACACTGTATCAAATCGTCGATATTCTAGAGTAGAAGAAATGGTTTTAGCGAAATGAGTCTGAATCAAGTCTTCGATCTTCTAGAGTAGACGAAATGGTTTTAGCGAAATGAGTCTGAATCAAATCTTCGATCTTCTAGAGTAGACGAAATGGTTTTAGCGAAATGAGTATGAATCAAGTCTTCGATATTCTAGAGTAGACGAAATGGTTTTAGCGAAATGAGTCTGAATCAAGTCTTCGATATTCTAGAGTAGACGAAATGGTCTTAGCGAAATGAGTCCGAGATTTCGTTATCGGATTACCTGATATTTGCATTGCAGTTGAGATAAAAAATTATATAACATAAGTGGGACTCCAACGCACATTCAGCGCAGGCTCGCACATGTAACGAAAGTAGGGCTACCATTTCAATTGCATTCAATTTCATATTCATAATCGTCGTTACTGAAGTAGTTATGTCTATTAAGAGAGAAAGAAAAGCATGTTTCTACTTACTCTTTCTGGCGGTACTAGAGTATTTTTATATTAAAAAAATCAATATGTATCTTTGCTCTGGCAAAAAAGGTTATTATTATTATTATTATTATTATTATTATTATTATTATTATTATTATTATTATTATTATTATTATTATTATGGAATCTTAAGGTTCACAGCTTATTGCTTAATAGAAGAGTTCCATACATCTGTGTTGCATTAATCTGGTAAGCACTGGATATCAACTAATAATTTATTGTTAGTTACTCAGGAGAAGACGAGCGGAAGGAATGTGATCATTATGATTATGAATGCTGATTATGACAAACATCACCCAAAATCTCAGTAGTCAGTTATTAATCATGCCAAAAACATTACTGAAAATAATGCAAGACATAAAAGATACAAATTTACTTAGAAACATTTACTATGAAGTAAAACATTCCCATATATCCTGTGGAATTACTGTTTGGGAAACTGTGCAACCATTTAGCCTATAGTAAAAACGTTTTATGTTGCAGAAGAGAGCGATAAGATATACAGGGTGAGAGGGGTATACGACCAAATATTTTGATATCTGTTTAGGAAAAATGCAAGTGAAATAACTGTAAGGACAAGGGAAAATAAATAAATAAATAAATACATAAATAAATAAATAATTTAATAAATTAAATAACAATAATTAAATAAGTAATAAATTAATTAAATAAATGAGTAAATAAGTAAATGAGTGAATAAATGAATGAATGAGCAAATAAATACGAACTAAATATTTTCAATTTCTTTACATTTTAAAATATATTACTATCAGTTTTAGCTTAATTTAATCATGCTATTGTTAATTTTTCTCTAAAGTGTTTAATCATTCTCTATCTTTTCGTTGCAGATAAGTCTGTTTCCTTCTTGTGGTCATGGAGTACGCGGGATTGTGTCTACTGAAAGGTAAATTTGTTGCAACTCCAATTTTTTTTTAGTCCTGTTCACTTTTTTTATATGATATGAGGAAGATTGTAATTGAAATGATCTCTGTGATTATCTTCGATATTGCTTTGTCTGTGTCATGTTTAGTTTCTGCTGATTTGACTTTAAAACATGTTTTTATTGCTTCATTTCTGTTTGTTTTACCGATTTGACCGTCATGTTTAGATTTTAAATGAGGTATAAATTAGATTAAACAAAGATACGTGAGACTGCAAAATTTTGAACTTTTATGAATTACATTTTTTTAAATGTTTCAGAAGAGTCAATTATATAAAAATATAAATTTTTGTGAACATGCAAGAACGACTTCCCGCAATCGCGAGCTATCAACGATGTACAGTGCAGATACAAAAGCATAGAAGTTACAGATTAGTTTTTAAATAATTCACTTTACTTCTTTTGAACAGAGCGGTAGAAAAGATAAATAAAAATTGCAAACATTATCGATTTGAATGTATTTAGGTGAAAAAAAGAAAGCCATAGTGTTTTCATTAATCATGATAAAGAGGTGACGAAGCACAATGCAAAGATACAACTAATATCGCTTTTATATGTACCGTATTACACATTTTTTACTATTTAAATTTAAACGTAGATAGGAAAAATTCATCAATTTCATCCATGCGAGAAAAGAATAGTATTTGAGTCCGTCTATCGCAAACAAAGCACAAAATAAAAACAAAGATACTTGTTATGGATATGCAAAGGCATAGTTGCCGATATGAATATGAAATTTAGGACTTTGACGCCTTTTAAACAACGCTGGCTGTTAAAGTATTTAGATTTTGCCACAGCTGTCAAATGTAGTTCATCTGCATAGTCATGCAAATTGAAATGTCATAAATTATAGAGAATCCCAACGTTTATATTTGGATGTATTCACTCGCAAAATCGTCAGAGATTTGGAGCGTGAGACGAACAGAGGAATTGACAGCCGTTAGAACGTTACCGGTACAGTAGTAATTTTAGTACTGATATTATGTCACGTAGAGTTCGCGATATATTGTGCAGTAGAAGATCCATGATATTGTCTTTATTTTGCTTTAAATTCAACAGTGCCATCTGATAGGGATCTTGTCATAATTCTAAGTGAAATAAAGTCCGCGTATTCTTCTTTGGTTGTGTAAAAGGCTTATCGGGAATATTTTTGTATTAACTCTGTACCTTTGATACGTTGTCCCTGCCCTAATATTTTCAGTTTTCTTACTCACTTTTTCTGTTAGAAGGCCAAACAATGCATCCAACGCCGTTAAGACGTCATTATGCAGGAACAATAACTGTCGTCCTGGCAGAAAATTTCAAGACGAAAGATGACCAGTTAATGAATTTTATGTTATTCTCCCACTGACGGGTAGAACTTCTCTATGTCGTATATAGAGTATGCGTCTGTAATATGGTCACCTCAGTTCCTGTCCCATCAGATGCAAATAGAAAGGATACAGAAAAGATTTTTACGTTATTTATATTTTAAAAAACAACACGTGTCGTCTTATGACAAGCAAATTTCATATAATCAGTTACTTTTTTAATTGAATTATAAAACTTTAAAATCTCGACGATTAATAAATAGTCAAATTTTACTCTATAAGACTGTTAACGGTATATTGAATGACTGTGATTTTCTTAAATTCCTTCAGTTCAATGTAAAAAAAAAAAAACAGAATTACGTCATAGGCAACCTTTTGTTATTCCCATTCCTAGAACTGTTTTCTTCAAGAACTCTCCATTGTTTGTTATGTGTAATACTTACAACTCTGTCTTTAAACTGTGATTCTCAATTAGATTTCAGTTTCACAGTTGAAAAATTTCATACAAATTTAAAAAGAATTGTATTTCCTTAGATATTTAAATTATGAATAAGTGTATTATAATGTTTTTACTCTAGTTTTTAAATAATTTTCCATCATTATACTGACATTTGGCACTATATTAACTGCAATATTATATTCTAGCATCTATTACCGTTATGTATTTTCTTTCTTTCGTTTGTGTTGTTTGTTTTGTTTTTTTTTCTTATTATGTATTTTGTTTATGTATCTGTGTAATCCACCTGTAATTGAAAGCCTGCTTCTGTTGGTGGTGGATTTAAATGAATAAATAAATGATTAAATAAATAAATAAATATACCGGAAACACTATACTTATTTCTTTAAAAGAAGACCCGGAAAATGAAGGGATAGAGAAAACTAGCAAGTCAATAATCCGATGATTGAGAAGAAAATTTTGAAGGAAAAAGTAGATTTTTCGGATTTCCGCTGGACCAACTTTAAATTATTTTACCGTATTCCTACAATTTTATAGCAGCCTATATTAAATTGTATCTCAAACACGCATACAATCGAACTGGAAAATTGAAATGCTGCACTCATCAGAAAATGTGGGTTGTGCTGCAGCTGGTGTTTCAAATACGCTCCGAATTCCAAAGTGGTGAGATAACTGTTTGTTGTCGAATTATTGAAATTCATTGTAAAAAATCTCACCGAATATAGGGTAAAGTTGCCTAATTCCGTGATATTCCTAATCCCGTGATACTGCTTTTAAATCGAATGTCAGTCAAAGCTTCGCCGTCCGACCATAGCGCCAGACATCTTTCTCGAAAGAGTACTTTTTCACCTACTTTTGAGACAACGGTGAACTTCCTAGCAAGATACCCAATCCCGTGACATTCAGTGGAAAAAACGTATCACGGAATTAGGCAAATTTTCCCTGTGCCATTTTACTTAATATGAATATAATCATTTGTTTTTTGCTTGATAAGGGCTTATGAATTGAATTTGAAGGCAAATAAAGTGAAAATAAATTCATTGTTTAGTAGGCCTACTTCTACTTTACTTGGAATTATAAGAACTTCTCAATCAGTTGACATTGACAAATATGTAACAAAATAAATACAAATTCGTGGACTTATTGCAATTGTCACTGTTTTTACTTAAATTTGCTTCCTTTGTAAGATGGAAGCTTTATTCTAGGACGGAATGAGACATGGTGGAATTTGGTTACATGCATGGACCTAAATTCTTATATGGAGTTATTAACACAAAAATAAATAGAAACAGAGCAAAGTGGACTTGCATTTGGGAGATCCCGAGTTGAAATCTCAGGCCGACCCATCCGATCTGGGATTTTTAGTGGTTCCTTTGATCGTGAAATTAGTAGGATTGTAGTTATTATGAAGGCAAATGCCGTACTGTTTCCCATGTATACTAAAAACCTAAAGAGAATGTTTCGCGAGACAGTAAAGTCTGATGCTTTTGCAAATGGCATAGTGATTCGTAAACGTGTCGATATAATATAAAAGCACTCTGATATATTGACAATAATGTAGAAAATCGCGCAATGAGATTACAGCTAAAGCAATTAAAAGTAAAAGCTAGAAAAATGGAACGATTTCCTAGTGAGTAAGTAAAAGGAAAATTTGGCATATGTGTGTGCAGCACGTATGGGCGAATCCAGAAATGCATATAGAGTGTTAGTTGGGAGGCCGGAGGGAAAAAGACCTTTGGAGAGGCCGAGACGTAGGTGGGAAGATAATATTAAAATGGATTTGAGGGAGGTGGGATATGATGGTAGAGACTGGATTAATCTTGCTCAGGATAGGGACCAATGGCGGGCTTATGTGAGGGCGGCAATGAACCTCCGGGTTCCTTAAAAGCCAGTAAGTAAGTGGTAAGTGTGTACTAAAATGTTATATACTGTGACAGCTGCAACGGGGTTTGAACACGCGTCCGACAGGGCGCGCGGCAGACGAAACGCTGGTACGGGGAGCATGCTGAAGGGCAGAGGGGGTGTATTACGTCAACGCGACGAGGGGAGGGTGCGCGCGCAACTGCTGCGTGCGGAGTGAAGGGGGGACGGACCCTCCCGACTCTTCCAGAAGTCCGTCGAAGTGGAGATATCCAGATAATTCGAGAGAGCTATCTCTGCACACCCGTAGAAATTTCTCGCAACTATGATTTTGCTATAAAAGAAGAAACGCGAGCGAACTCGGACAGTGTGTGATTAATGATTAGTTCAGTCAGTAAGCCAGTGAACAGAGCAAGCCAGCCAGCCTTGTGTACCGGATTTCGACTTGAGTGTGCGTCCGCAACTGTGTCAGCATCCGAAGGCCTGAGTTCGAGTGCAGTGGACCGCAGTTGGAGGGACCTGAGTTCGAGTACAGTGGACTGTCTCTGAAGGTCTGTGGTTCGAGATACTGTGAACTCGAGTGACTGAGCTAGAAGAACTGTGAACTGAGAACTGACAGTTCTGATTTGTAAATAGTGCTTTGTAAATATTAGTTAAGATTAACAGTTCATTGTTGTTCGTAATAGTCTAAGTAAATTGTCATTGTCGTCAGTGGAGTGCACTAACGAATACTGTGTTACGGTGTGGAGAGCAAATCCTATTGTTGAGATAATAAAGTTGCATTGTTGTTGAGTTGAAATAAATTTACAATACATTAGAAAACGGTGGGCAATATATCAATATGACTAAAACACTATGGAATAAATATCAGAGAATCAAGGACAGTTTCTTATCCATGAATTCAGAAATTTCATGAAAGTATTTATTACTGGGAAAGTTATGTCCGTCAGTGTAAGATTGAATTCTACGTATGTCAGAGATGAAAAACGCCTTCAATATTCAGAAGAATACAAAATAAAGACGCGAAAAAAATATTTTTCAAATTGAACATACCGAAATGTGATTTCTTCTTCAGGACGGAAATATTACTGAAAGCTTCTGGGAAAAGGACTATGCTAATGGGTTTGAAAGAAATAACGCAAACCACTTCCTGTAGGGCAAATTTATACAAGAGAGTTTTTAATTCACCATATCCTGTTCCAGGAACATACTACGAATATGTACTCCCGGCGAAGTTCTTATCACATCTTGCTGGAAACAAACTAGCTAGACACTCCTATGTAAATAAACAAATTTGTACTAAGCCGTAGCTATATGGAGTTCATCCACAATACAACACCACAATAAATCTAAAATCGCATGTTAACCATCAAAAGAAAGAACAATAATCACGAGGTTTTACAATAAAATAATAAAGTTGCAGAATCTCATTGACTACACATTAAAACCGGAGATAAAGTTCTGTGTTATAGCTGATAATTTATTTCAGACAGAAATTAAGTTGCAGAATAAAGAGGCTATACGAAGATCAGAAAAAATTTGGTTGGCGAAATCGAAAGAAATATTAACCAACTTCTCGAAGCCTATGAAACAAATAAGAAAAGAGAAGAAAATAGATGTTATTACAGTGAAAGATTGAAAGGCATTGAGATATAAATGAGGCATATAAATCCTACTAAATTTATAATAATTACACATATACAAATATTCCACATCAATTAATCATTAATACGACAGTATTGAATGGAAATGACTGTCATTGCATTGTCTCAGAAATGCACATTCATCAACAGACGGAATAAAATAATTGTGGAAGCGAGAGAATCTTTGACTGACATTGGAAATAATGCATGATGAGATTCTTGGAATACTTATTAAAATTTTAGTGCCGACTTGATATAAGTAAGTGGCAAGTACAGACAAAAGTGGAAAAATATGTCTGTCGGTACCAGGCAACTGGAAGTTCTGCAGGAGTTTCTCTCGAAAATCGGAGTGGTAATAGAAAAAAACTAACTACACTTGACAGTGCAATCTCAAGTACAAAGTTTCTAGACAAACCTTAAATTTCTGCGATTATAGAAGATATTAATGAAAGTTCGTAGAATGATTGTCATTAATATCTAGTGGTTACCGATACCCCGTGAATGATTTATAGAAAATTCTGACACTTTATCAGGATGTAGGCCTAAAACAGTTCTCTGTTTAAAACTTTGTGATATTAAATGCTGCCACTGTACTCAAGAATCTGATGCAAAGTAGCCTATCGGGTGATTGAATAATCTATCTTACCATACGACATGTTTTCTAAAGAAATACAGGAAGCTCAAAATAAAACTGTGTAATAAAATTACATGAAATTGATGTAAGGAACTTTTCAAGAAATGAATGTGCAGTGTTGCATTTGCCCATTTTCCTGTTAGCTCGCATCCATTAAACTGTACATTTTCTAAAATCCTACGAAAGAAGGGAGAAATTTTAGCTAAAAAGTTGCGACGAATTCTAAAAGAACGATAAATACTTAGTGTGGTAGGAACTGTTAACATAGTGGGTGAATAGATGGATTTCTGAAGCCAGCGGCGGGTATTCGACTTTCCGCCATTCACTCAAGCTTCCCCATCTAGAAGTGACGAACTACATTACAGCGCAAGATGATTAATGGAGGAATTGTGGAGTGCCGGCAGGGGAAAGGGAGTACCTCACAAATACCTAAGACCAAACACCATCTTTATCAATTACAATATCCATTTGGTTTCATCGAGATTCGAACTCGGATTACCAACGTGTAAAGCCAACGGTTAACTTGCACCCCGCAAGTGAATATTATATTGTAGAGAAACCGCAACGCGGCAAACCAGGTCTCTGCCAAGCAGCAGCGATTACAGAATCCGGTTACGCAGACAGCTTGCTGTCGTTGATATGTAGCGCAGTATCGGTTATTCGACATATTATATTGGTCTCAATGAGGTTAGAATAGATGTTTGCACATGTATGTTGATCCAGCAAGTCTATGCAGTCTTGGAAATCTACTATGCGGAAAATCATGATAAAATCATTTCAGCTCTTTCTACTGTTATATTTCATCTTTCAACCATTAGCGGCTGATTGACTGAGGCAAGTGAGGTTGGGCCTCAGTCACTTGGCTTAACTGAAATGAAATTTTGTGTTTTTATATAATGTATTAGTTATTTGAATGAAGCATATATCGCTGTAGAAGCATTTGAAAACTGTGTGATGTATATAGACCTGTTTTGCAGTAAAATTTGTTCCTGAGCCCAGAATCGTTCGTGCCGGGTCTGGCTTGTGATGTATATAGACCTGTTTTGCAGTAAAATTTGTTCCTCAGGCCAGAATCGCTCGTGCCGGGTGTGACTTCTGTATTTGTGTGTTTTCGCGGGCTTTGAGGTTGCGATTGAAACGTTGTAGCTGAGGCACAATTCGTCAGGCCTCGTGGCCTGGTCACCTTTCACTCCTCCTATCCATGGGCCGGCCTCAAGTGTAGAGTGGGGTGGGAATAGCAATGATGACTTGTCTTCCTAAGTAGGCCATAAATAACAAAAATTTCAGCTTTTTGGCAGGCAGAGACCCACACTATTCTCTTCCCTTATGTCTTAGATTATGACTTAAGCGAGGATGTTGTACTATTGTACTTCGTAGTACAATAGTGAATCCGGGCCAATGTTGTTATGTATTTCGGGAAAATATAAACAGAGACAAATGCGAGAAATAATGCTGGTGTAGTTGAGTCATTGTTAGAGTGTCCTTTTTCGAGAAGAAATAATATTGAGAGAAAGGAAGTTTTAAATAAAGAGAGAGCCTACCGAGATACCTACGACATCGCTGACAATTTTTCTGACAGATAATCTTAAAACGCGAGTTTCTATTGCATCCTGGTATGAGCAACATAAATGGTTAAGTGGGAATGTGTTGCAAAATAAATTTCTCTGTTGGGCTTGTTTCTTGCTGTCAAAGGAAAAAAAAAATAAAAAGAAAAGAAAGAAAGGGGAATTTCAACACATAATATGGGTTGCTTCATCACACTGAAACAATTACTGAAACTCACGGCTTATTTGGTGAATGAAATTATTATTTTCATTAATAGCAATAATAATAATAATACTAATAATAGTAATACAGTAATAATATTAATATAATAATAACAATAATAATTAATATGATAAATAAACATTTTCTATTGGAATCACTTAAACTAGTTGCATCTGGCCTCACCGAGGATTATGATCACCGACCGCTACTGCTTTCAACATGTCACCACACTGGTGCTCCGATAATTTTTTGATACATAAAAAGAATGCTTTCGCTTTAGAGCTTAATACTTTTGGCACATAGGTTTGCCTGGTGTTGAATACAAAGAATTGACATTAGTTCATTTTCATTGCCATAGGAACAGATTTCATCACATTGCCTCTACAAATAATTCCCCGTACTGTATTGCACATCTCGTAATTTCTGCACATACGTCACAAGTAGGCTGACTTGTCTAGGAATGACCTAGACTAATTTAGGCATACTTGTAGTTTGTAATTTAGTCATTAATATGCAACTCTGAAATCAAGAATACAATGAAATATGACAGTTTTCTTCAAGATCTGTAGCTCTGAGACTATGAACTCGAAAGTATGGCACTTCTGCTTTGCTTTTATAGTAGCTTGAGGTTTTAAGTTTAGTTTAGTTTACTGTTTTCTTGTTGCATGAGACGCGGAATCATCTGAACACATGCTCTTGTTGCTAGGCCATAAAGAGAATAAAAGAACTGTAAAACGACACCAACAGATGAGATGTAAAGCAGACCTGTGTAAATTTTCTCTTCTTATATATCCCTTCCGTTTCTCTTTGTATATAAGAAAGAACAATGTCCAACGTAGATACTTCAAAGTTCTGTACAGTTGTGAATTTTCCCACGGAAGGGATATCAGTTTCAGTTTCTTTTCAAGTGACGTACTTTAATACCGGCACATTTTACTCTTCGTGTGCAAAAATATCACAGAACTTTGAATGAAGAAAACGCAGATGATTTCATATTTCATATCGTTCGCAAGATTATTAAAACCAGAGATTAGAACCACTACATTATTTATTATTCCTTGCAGATTATTTTTAATTGATTTATTTTACGTTGCAAAATGAGTCCAGGGTCCATCGCTGAAAGTTACCCAGCATTTTTATTTTCATGGGTTGAGGAAATACCCCGAAAGATAACCTTAAGCAGGTAACTTGTAAAAACCAGGATTCGAAACTGGGCCCACTCCTTTCTCGGTTATATATGCTAACCGTTACTGCACAGCGTCAGTTGGTCCAGATTAATTTATCTTTTTTTTTTTCCAATTTAATTTTTATTTATACATTTTCGTGTTGATTGCTTTAATACATTCCACTTTTCTGTTTTTTCTTGTGTTCCCTGTTACGTATGGTGGGTACTGATTGAGTCACTTGTGTTGTATTCCAATCTGTAGATATATATTTTTTTAAATTGTGGTTTATTTAACGACGCTCGCAACTGCCGATGTTATATCAGCGTCTCGGAATTTTGTTCCGCAGGAGTTTTTACATGACAGTAAATCTACTGGCATAATCCTGTCGCATTTAAGCATTTAAGCCATCGACGTGGGCCGAGATCGAACCCGCAACTCGAACACAGAAGGCCAGCCCTATACCAACTACACTACCCAGGCCAACATCTGTAGATATGTATCTTACTTTCTTGTATTGTGGAATTATTTTAATTTTGTATTATCTTAATATTATTATTTTGCAACATGTTAATATTCATTTTACTTTTCGTTTAACTTAAATTCTTGAATATCTTATACTGTGTACTCATGATCTGGTAGAGTGTAAGAGAAGGCTCTATGACTTTAACTCCATCAGCGTGAGTGAGTGAGTGAGTGAGTGAGTGAGTGAGTGAGTGAGTGAGTGAGTTCATTAGATATACAGACAGACAGATAGACAGACAAACAGACAGATGCATGAATAAATAAATAGATAACTAAATAAATGAATGAATTAATCTTACACTCTACATAGCTTTGTAATGTTTAATTTCTAGTCATCTCTTCTCCTTTGAACGTTATTTGTTCTTTCCTTTACTCAGACATCCTGTATGTATTTCCTCTTTTATCTGTAATTATTCAACTCTCTCGACTTGTCTCATCTTTCTGCCATTTTCATCCTTGTTTTCTTCTTGTTTTGCTCTCTTACTGTATTTTCACTTCTTGTTATTTTCTCTTTCTTTCGCTTACATCAGTTTATATATTCGTTATTATTAATGTTCTCCGTTTTTCCTTATTTACTGTCTTTACGTTATATTTTGTTCAGTTTTATCTTGTTTGCTTTTTATCTCCAATTTCATTTTGAAAATTACGTTTTCTTTTTCAGAAAAAAATTGCTTATCTATGTTTGCTATTCGTAATTGTATTTTGTAACTGAATCCTTCCATTCAAGTTGTAGTTTTCGTACATATATTTTTTCTTTCGTAACTGTTATCATATCCGGTTACCAAGGTTATTCTTTCTTGCATGTGATATTATGATGTTAGAATTTTTTAAGGTGTAGCCAGTTGTTGAAATTTTTCATTTTGAACTCATTTCCAAATAAAGGCGTTTTCTATTTTCCCTCACTACCTCTTTTACTTCTTCATATTTTACGTAGCATTCCTACTTTGTCTCGTACATACTAATAGTTATAATAATTAATCTGGTGTTTAGTAATAATTTAGACTGGTGTAATAAGTAAAGAACGAAAATGGAAAAGAGGTGATGAAGAACCGAAGTATAAGGAAAGCAGAAAATGGAGAGACGACATAGAACACGAAGACGAAAAAAATATGTATTTTAAAAGGGGGAAGAGAAGGAAATACAAGAAATGCAGATGGAGGAAAAGGAAAATTGTAAGTATAAAAATGAAATATGAACATAGGTAGAAGGGGAAACGAAGAGAAAGAAGGTGTGTAAGAAGTAGCTCAAAGATAAGATAGGAGAAAATCAATACGGGAAAGGAAAGAGACTTGGAAAATGTATACAGATACAGGGAAAAGGCCGGAGAGACACGAACAAGGGAAACAGATGAAAAGAATGGATGAGAAACGAGAAGTCAGGAAAACGGAAAAAGAAGAAAGGAACAGGAAGAAGGAAGATGGGACGAGGTTAAAGGAGAGACAAAAATGAACAAGGAGGGATGTGTAAAGAGGGAGGGATTTGAGTAAGAAGAAATGAAATATGCAAGAGAAGCCGAAAGAAGTAAAAGAGCCGGGAAGAAATAAGAATCAAGAAAAGATGGGAAGAAGGCAAGAGAGATGTGAAGTAGTGAAGATAAAATAGAAGAAGGGACGAAAAGAGATGGAAAGAAGATAGGTGGAAAGAGTAAGGAGAGACGGGGAAAATGAACGAGAAGTGTAAAGAAGTAAGGAATGATGTGTAAAAGAGACGATAGATGATGAGGAGGAAGGAGAGTTGGGAACAGTTAAGGAGAGACGGGAAGAAGCAAAAAAAGTGGGGAAGAAGTAAGGAGAGAGTTGAAGAAGCAAGAAGAGAGGTGAAAAAATAAGGAAAGACAGAAAGACGTAAAAGTAGACGGGAGGAAGTAAGGAGAGACGGAAAGAACTAAGGAGAGACTGGAAGAAGTAAGAAGAGACGGAAAAAATTAAGGAGAGACGGAAGAAAGTAAGGAGAGACGGGAAGAAGTAAGAAGAGACGGAAAAAAGTAAGGAGAGACGGAAAAAAGTAAGGAGAGACAGAAAAAAGTAAGGAGAGAGGGAAGAAGTGAGAAGAGACGGAAAAAAGTAAGGAGAGACGGAAAGAAGTAAGGAGAGACGGGAAGAAGTAAGAAGAGACGGAAAAAAGTAAGCAGAGACGGAAAAAAGTAAGGAGAGACGGGAAGAAGTAAGAAGAGAGGAAAGAAGTAAGGAGAGACGGGAAGAAGTAAGAAGAGACGGAAAAAAGTAAGCAGAGACGGAAAAAAGTAAGGAGAGACGGGAAGAAGTAAGAAGAGACGGAAAGAAGTAAGGAGAGACGGAAAGAAGTAAGGAGAGATGGAAGAAGTGAAGGACGGAAAGAAGTAATGAGGGACGGGAAGAAGTAAGGAGAGACGGAAAGAAGTAAGGAGAGACTGGAGGAAGTAAGGAGAGACGGGAAGAAGTAAAGAGGGACGGGAAGAAGTAAGGAGGGACGGGAAGAAGTAAGGAGGGACGGGAAGAAGTGAAGAGAGAGGGAAGAAGTGAAGGAGAGACGGAAAGAAGTAAGAAGAGATGGGAGGAAGTAAGGAGAGACGGGAGGAAGTAAGGAGAGACGGAAAGAAGCAATGAGAGACGGGAAGAAGTAAGGAGAGACGGGAGGAAGTAAGAAGAGACGGAAATAAGTAAGGAGAGACGGAAATAAGTGAGGAGAGACGGGAAGAAATAAGGAGAGACGGGAAGACGGTAGGAGAGACGGGAAGAAGTAAGGAGAGACGGGAAGAAGTAAGAAGAGACGGGAAGTAGAGACGGGAAGAAGAAAGGTTGAGGTGGGAAGAAGAAAAGAGAGGCGGGAAGTAGCAAGAAGGAACAGGAATCGGGAAGGAGAGTTGGGGAGAAAATAGGAGAGAAGGGAGAAGGTAGGAGTGATTGATAGGAGAAATGAGGGACGAGGGTAGGGAAGGACTCATATAAAAACAAAAGGATTTTAATAAGGAGAAACGAAAGAGGGAAAGAAGATGAGAAGAAGGAGAGATTCGCAGCATGAAGGTGAAATGGGAATATGGAAGAATGGACGGTAATAAGGAAAGATAAACTGGAATAGGGAAACGGGACTGGAATAATAAAGGACAGATAGTATAATGGAAAGGAGTCAAAGTGAAGGAAAGGGAGATACAAAAGAGAAAAAAATGGGGCGAGAAAATTATAGGAGTGTGCGAGATTGGAATTGGGAAGTGAAAGGAGTTACGGAAAGAGTGGTGCATAGGTGTAGAAAGCGATGAAGAGTGAGGAAGGAGAATATTTACCAATGCAATTATATGAAAATGTAATCACTCTTTACAGTCCAATACTTTTTATGTTAAAACTCAAATCCTGACGTAAATGTCCATAGGTAGCTCATTGCTTACCTTATGTTCGAGTACATTTATTATTATCTACCGTCAATAGTTGTCTACATTGCAAAATATATAAGTACATACGACATGTTTTACCGGGAACGCGTATACATAGTTATACGTACAATGAATGTTCCAAGAGATTCTCTGTGAAATATGAAATCACATTTGTACAGTTTCGCTTGGGTTCTTGTTTGCGTTTCCGTGTAACCGTATCCCGTCAAATGTGAAATCTGATAACATATTTCAGCACAACTTCAGCATATTTTTATCACTGTGGAGTCTGTATGGAAGTAGTGTTCATTAAAACAAGGATAAAAATATTCTACCATCCCAGTACGGCTGACAGAGAATGAGAACGTGTTAATCAGTATTTTTTTATTCCAATATAGGTGAATATTAAAGTATGGTATCTGAAAACCACATAGAGATGATAATAGAAAACAAAGCAGAAAATTTGATATTCAAGTAAAAGCTGGAATAAAGGATTAGAATAGGACGCACGCCAAATTTTCAGTATAACAATTTAATGTAATGTATTTTCAAGGTAACCAGGAAAATTACATTAATTACGTTAATTTTTCAAACATAGGCCTATATAAAATTATTATATCATTTCCAGACTAACTTAGGAAATTGTTTATAATTACCAAAATTAAATGTTAAGTCTGTAGGATATGTGAAAAAAAATATTCAAATTCTTCCACTGGTTTGTGAGAAAAATTGGCACTTCTCTCATCTCTCAGTATTTAACTTTTTCACAAGTTTTTTTTTTTTAATTTTTAAATGTGTTTATCAAATTTGTATAGCCTAGTACTTCAATAGTCTCTTCCTTAGTTATTTTTCGAGAGGTCCACAGAAGATGCTCCTTTTTCTATTAAAGATTCCTTGGCCACTGTTATACTCCTTTTGACTTCCTGGCAGAAGCTCATGTCAATGTTTACAGTACAGCCCAAGTATTTGAAGATATTCGCTTGCTCTACTGCCTCATTTAGAATTCGCAAGTTTACCTTCTTTATTTTTCTTGCGACAACATGGTCTTCGACTTGTTTGCATTTACCTTCATTCCATATTGAATACAGCTGTCATTTACTTAAGCACACTTAAATACCATCGAACTCGCAACAGAAGACCACACACTATCGACTGCGCCACCCAGGCTGAGTATATTAATAAACAAATAATTAAATAATAAATAATATGTGCGCAAAGTGTGCATCCCTCCAATTTCAGCATAAAATCCTTCTAAATTATTTGTGCAATTATATTTCTGCCTTTTAAATAAGTATACATTAATTTATTTAAGTATTTTTTATATTTTTAATTTTTTATTATTTATTTATATATTTATTTGTTTATATTTCTTTATTTATGTATATTTATTTATATCTATATATATATTTACTTATTACATTAATTACTTCTTCACTTATTTACTTACTTATTTACTTATTTATTTACTTATTTATTAGTATGTTTGTTTGTTTTTTTGTTTGTTTATTTGTTTTTTATTTGTTTATTTATTTCTTTCTTTACTTACTTATTTAATTATTTATTTATTTATTTAGTTATTTATTTATTTACTTATTTACTTATTTATTTGCTTATTTGTTTGTTTGTTTGTTTTTTGTTTGTTTATTTGTTTACTTATGTACTTATTTAATTACTTATTTATTTAGTTATTTATTTATCTAGTTATTATTTAGTTATTTATTTAGTTATTTATTTACTTATTTATTTGTTTACTTAATTACTTTTTAATTACTTATTTATTTACTTATTTATTTAGTTATTTATTTAGTTATTTATTTATTTAGATATTTAATTATTTATTTATTTATTTACTTATTTACTTATTTATTTGCTTATTTGTTTGTTTGTGTCTTTATTTGTTTGTTTATTTGTTTGTTTATTTGTTTACTTAGTTATTTAATTACTTATTTATTTATTTAGTTATTTATTTATTTACTTATTTATTTACTTACTGATTTATTTACTTATTTATATATTTATCTATATACCTATTTATTTATTTACTAATTTATTTATTTATCTATCTACCTATTTATTTATTTCTCTATTTATTTACTGGGTGAACAGTATAGAGCAGAACAGCAGTGGCTTGAGTCCCCGACCTCCACGCGCATAGCCGGTCGGCTGCTAAGAGCCGTGAAACCTGTTCTGCTCTACACTGTTTACGCAATATTTTTTTAAGTAATTTATTTATTTCTGATATTATAGTTAAGGCCATAATGCAAGGTTTTCAACCCTTTTCAATGTGAAATTTAAAACCCAGCGGCACACTCATAATCAGGCTTCGAGACTTCGGACCCGATAGAGCAGTTCAGTGGGAAATCCGCATAACGGCTTACTGAGTATAGTGGTAAAGCGTACAGTGGGTTGGGGTACTGTAGAATGAATGTCAACAAATACCGTGAGCAACGGAAAACGCTCTGGATTTGAAGGTTCTGATGAATAATTTGGTTTTCACACAAACCTATTTTCAAACTGTGTCTGAAACTATTACACGGTTAGAAAAATCAAGGCAAAAGATGCCGGAAGCTCTCAAATTAGTTGAGGAAATGACGCAGAGAATTAATGAGACACAAGTACACCGGTTACTGAACGTGTAAACCAGAAGTGGAAATCAATTTTATGTAAAAATAACGGATATGGAACGTTGTGTAACATAAATAGAAAATTAGTGGACATAGAGTCACCTGAGAATAAAGGACTGTCTCTTAGAGATTGCAGTGATGTTAGGTTTTTTCGTTTTGCTCGTCTAAGTCATTCGACGTAGAGCGCATGTTTTCACAGTACAAACTGTGTTTGGTAGACAACTGAAAAAGATTTACGTTTGAGACACTGAGAATGTATCTTGTAGTAGGTACATTGCAATTCGGTACTGTAACTGCACTTCCTAAAGACGACCAATAGGATAAATGAAGAAATTAAAATTGCTACATGCTTATTTCCACCATTAACAATATGTATAATTAAACACAAATGCTTATAAAAGACAGGAGAATAAATGCTTTTCACATTATTTTGACATTATCATTGTGTAATGTATATTTACTTTCAGAATATACATACTGTATGTGTGTGTTTCCCCATACTACCGTACTCTATTCTAAATAGCAACGTTATTACCTCAACACATCTCCACCTTTCACTACCTGCAGCGAGTCAACAACCTATAGTACAAGCACAGTAAACTTATTCTATCGGGTCCAAAGTCTCGAAGCCTGCTCATAATCTAAACCAATAGTTTGGAACTGCGGAGGAGAGAAGATTTTGCGGGTTTTAGAGGGAAGATATTTACGGATTTTTGACTTGTGCTGCGTTTGCTGAATGTTTACTCTTTTGGATTCACTTTTTTTACTATTATATTCACTATTTTTTTTCCAGTTTACTACGACAAACTTTACTATTTTCATTTTCTCGTGGCACACCAGCGGATCATTCGCGGTACTCTAGTGTGCTACGTCACACCGGTTGGAAATGGCTGCCATAAGGCCTTCTCTTACATTTTCAAAAATCCCGAGTCACATTGAACATTTACAACCAAAAGTACTGGAATATGTCATCCTAATTTAAAATTAATGATTTCATAGCCTCAGATATCATATTACTCGATGGCATTAACTTTCAATCCTGAGAGGGAAAGGAGAGCGTTGTCATTCGTCTGTCTTTCACTAGTTGCAGAAGCGATGAGAAACGAGAGGAAGTAATCGTACAGTTCGTCAAGAAATGCAGTCACTCTGCTAACACTAGACAGCATTCCTTCATTAAAATGATAGAGTAATATAATCCGATAATGACAATTCATAGAAAATGCAATAAAAACATAATTGACTTCTGTATCATTGAACGAAAGGAGCCACCAGCGTGGCTCAGTCGGTTAAGGCGCTTGCCTGCCGGTCTGAAGTTGTGCTCAGGCGCGGGTTCGATCCCCGCTGGGGTTGATTACCTGGTTGTTTTTTTCCGAGGTTTTCCTCAACCGTAAGATGAATGCCAGGTAATCTATGGCGAATCCTCGGCCTCACCTCGCCAAATATACCATCTTGATATCACCAATCTCATCGACGTTGAAGTCCACATCTGTGGAGTAACTGTTAGCGCGTCTAGCCACGAAAGCAGGTGGCCCGGGTTCGATTCCCGGTCGGGGAAAGTTACCTGGTTGAGGTTTTTTCCGGGGTTTTCCCTCAACCCAAAATGAGCAAATGCTGGGTAACTTTCGGTGTTGAAACCCGGACTCATTTCACCGGCATTATCACCTTCAACACATTCAGACGCTAAATTACCTGAGATGTTGATAAAGCGTCGTAAAATAACCTACTAAAATAAAAATAAAAAGTTGACGCTAAATAACTTAGTAGTTGATACAATGTTGTTAAATAACCAACAAAAAAAGAAAAATAAATTGAGTGAAAGGTGCAGGTCCGTGCAAGTCTGTCTGAAGGTAATAATATATTCTGTCGTGAAAATCGAAATTTGTGTCACTACTCCGAACTCCACTACTGTATCTGGAAATATTCTCGAATAATAATACGAATGACCACATGTCATTGATGATTTGTATGGTTTAACGGTACCTACTTTAAATTTTACATGGTCATGTCATTTTTTCCCATTACCATAATGGCAATTTACATCGTCTTTTTAATGAAACACGCTTTTCGATGCAATAGGCAATCAAATTCAACGATTTAGATTTTATCTGAGCTCCTTGTGCGTTTGAATATTTTGTCATGAATATAGGCTAATTTTGTCTCTCTTAGTATTTTAGAAATATGATTCAGATTTCATATTAGCAGCATTACGTTAGGCCTATATATTAGCATTGTATACTTTAACTTCTCGGTTGACTTTTCTTTAAAAAAATCATTACATATCCTATTTTTTCACGACCCTTGCTGGCGATTGTAAGTATTTGTTGATACCACGTTCTCTTATGAAACTCACAGCAATAACACATGTAATTCACATAGTGCAAGTAAGAAGATTATTGAAACTCTATATCAGCGGTCATCAAAACACTGCAACCTCGGGCTAGCGTCTCTTACCCGCGAACAAGACACTGCCCTAGCGTGCAATCGTCGCTGCTGGCGGGTATGCGGTCTCTCTATTCCTTGTGCACGACGGAGCAGAGTTCCTTACCCTCTATGCTCTCTACTCATTTCAGGGAGTGCTGACGACCACTACTTTACATCATTGCCTAGACCGTGGAAGAGATAAGCTGTCCGATCCTTAATCTCACCTACTCACATTGTTAACTGCAAGAAGTAGTTCCCATATTTTCCGCATGTTTTGCTAACATTGTGGTGGCATAGTACTTAGTACCTTTATGTATGTATATGGAGTTTAATCTGATTAAATTGAAGATGTTTCTCGACAAAGTAATGTTAAAAATATACATTGTGTAGTGAGAAATATCCGATTCACATCGCCAGATAATAATCGTTTTACTGTCCATTAGTGCACTCTCCTTTCCTTACGCTATGTGTAGCTCATTAACGCCAACTGAAGTGAAAACGTTCGTAATATGTCCTAGCGAACACGAGTCAGAAGTATGTAGTCTGATATTGTTCTGGCCCGAAGGAAAATGCTATGTTAACCTGTTGAAATACGAGTTTCTAAATGTTGTACTAAGAGTTCTGAATACTTGGAATGAATAAACGTGCTCATAATTAGTTCGGTTTTTATCTTCCATTCTTTCTTTTTAACAACCTCCCCAATGACTTAGTTTGTTGGGGGAGCAGAAATGAAGAAATGTACTGTTTCATAATGAGTGTGACATCCACCGACACCCTCCACCCCCACAACTTCTCGATTCGTTGTATGAACTGTGTTCCGTAATCACTCAACCTGACGTTATAGGAATAAAAAAAGTCTAGTCTTTATTTGAAGGGTTCAGAACCATAGTGGGCCAAGCGCCATTTACTAAAACCGTAGAAAACAAGGGTTAAAATTAAGTTATTACCATAATTCAATGGAAACATACAGCAAGTAATATAAAGTATACACATTAAAACTAAATGATGTGTCAATGTTCATTAAACTGTGGTATTCACTTAATTTTAACCCTTGCTTTCTCCGTTTTTAATAAATGGCGCTTGGCCCACTATGGCTCTGAACCCTTTATTTATACAAGGTAGAAGTGAAATAACTCTGCAGATTTTTAGGGCAAATATCTCATGAACATGTTTTGTAATTACTTTATAATAGTTTAATATGTAGCAAATTAGAATGTCATTTGTGTGGTCACCTGTATATGAAAAATATTAATTACTGTATATAAAAATCGAGAAGCATTCTCTTCGATATACGTTTTTATTTTTAGAAATACAGTAGCTCTGCTTTAAATCATAACATTCCTTATACCGGTAATACATTATTCCAGAAATGTCATTATGTAGGCGCAAATTTAATTGGTAGAAGATTGGTGGCGCAACAGTTACACTTATATGAAATCTATAATAGTGTCATTATTAGTAATGAATAGACTTCGTTGAATTGCCACATGCAGCATGCAATCAGGTTGCCGATGTACGGTAGTATAGAAGAGGTGAGCGACCGCCCGGTCTCGTAGTATAAGCAGTTCATGTTGAGTTGTGACCAGTTCAAATAGATAGAGGAGCTACAGCTAATGTATACCTATGTAAGTACATGTTTCTGCTTTACTGTGGTTGGAATAGTCAAAGCTTAACATTTGTTCAGTGCAGACAAGAATTCAATTAAACATACTACATTGAGTGTGTTGCTGTACCAAACAATTGCCCCTGGAATACCGTTACCCTGCAGCCAGTCTTGACCCGTTGGAAAACGTGGTTGGATGCTGTTAATTATTATGCAGAATATTACGGAAAAATAATGGAGGTAATTGATACATTGGATAGGACAGACAGTTCCGCTGTTGCAGCTGTAAAATCATTGCTTCTGAACAGCTATTGGAAGATATTCTGTTCATTGATTCTAATTTTAAAATCGTGTACAAAAGCATTACCCTGTTAGAATGGTCTAAACTACAACTCTCAGAAGCCCTTAATATAGTGCATAAAGTATCACAAATCGTTATCCAAAATAACAATTCACTAATTTCAGAAAAAGTGAATCTATGTTGAGAAACGTTATTGCTAAAAATTCTACCTATTACTTCGTATTATAAATACTATCAGGTCACGACAAGACGTGTGAAGTTGGTGTACTAAAAAGTAGTGACTTTCCGTTCTTCAAAAATGCACCTATTACATCGTTTGATGTTTAAAGTAAATTTTCCCAATATAAAAACTGTTTGAGTGACCATCGGAGGAGGTTCACTTTACAGTCGCTCAAAATGTACGTAACTCTTTACTGCAATGCACATATTCAAGATGATGTGAGTATATTACATTAAATTTTAAGACTTAATATATCTCACTACAAAATAATTGTGTATTTACATGTTTAGACATTTCCTACTTCAATGATCATTCATTATATTACTTGAATGTAGGATATAGGTTTTATTGTAACCGCATTATACTGTTCAATGTTTACATCAGATGCATAATCCATCCGTTGTACGTCCCCTTCTCATACCGTCTATACAGCGTGCGTAGTAAACCTTACGATTCTCGTGGCAATTCCACGAAGTCTAGTAATGAACTATTACAGCCTATTAATTTTAATACAGTGAAAGAAAATTTACGAAATGAATGCATATTCTCAATTTTAAATTAGCAGTAACCGGCAATAAAATCCTCACTTTTAATTCAGATGTGTAAACTAGAGTGCGCGGCTCTATGTTTGCCTGAATATCAGCAAGTTTCTCGATTGTGGCTGTTGCATCCAGAAAGGTGGACATCACTTTCAACATAAGCGCTCATCAGGGAAGTAAATCTGATAGTGTGATTTAATATGCATTCAAAAATGAATAAAAGCTAAATATTCTCCATTAAATGAAATTTTAATGCACGGTGGAAGTGAAATAATCAAGCAGATTGAAACGGAGGATAGGGCAAATTTAAATGGATAGAAAACTTATAGCCCTATTACTTTTTGTGATTAAATGCACAGTTAATTGAATCGGTCATTTGTAAAACCACATGAGTCCTAATTTTTACGAAAATGAGTTACCGGTACTATAGGAAGCACTTTAGGTAGACGCACCATTTCCAGTCAAAACAACATGAGTTCGATCATTTGTCAGCATTCTATAAAATCTTAAAATATTGAGTACTTTCAAAACCACATCAGTCCCGGACTCATGTGGCTTTAACGCTTAACGCCATGATGCAGCCATGATGCATTTGCTATCGTACACTCCTATGTCAAGGTGTTAGCTAGTGAGTGTAGTTCCAAGAGTTCTGTAGAAGAAAAAATAATCAACAGTGTTCTATGAAAGTACCTATATCAGATAGAACAAACATTTTTAATAAAACTACGTCATTTGAAAGCAAAAATGAACAAGATGTGTACCTGTCTACCTGGAAGGACTTGTAGAAGTGCGTGATTTGAAGAGAAAATATCATCGAAGAGAGATCCCAAAGCAAGAAATACCGTCCTTTCTGGAGGGATAATATGCAATTTATGTTATTTCCTTATTGTGAACTAAAGATATGTCTGTACTCATACATTGCCATTAAACATGTGATACACTGGTATGAAAATTAATTATTCGCGAATAGCCTTTTTTTTTTTAGCTCGGCTATGATATTTTAAATTTAATTTGTGAATGATATCATTTTGAATATAAAATATAAATATAAATATAAATTGATTGAAAACTGTATAATAATGTATTTCACACTACAACAAACAACAAACAATACACTCCATGTGAATGGGACGGTGTCGGGTGGAGTTCCCGGGTAGCTCAGTGGTAGAGCGCTGGTACGTTCAACCAGAGGTCCCGGGATCGATACCCGGCCCCGGAACAATTTTTCCCTTGAAATTATTCAAATCTGCTTTACAGGGAGCTTCACCTGAAAGACTAGATTTGCATGAATACACTCCATATTTTGTCAGGATACTGGAGTTGTTATTATTGGTAGTATTTGTTAAAACAACATGAGTCCAAGAAATTAAAAAAAAATATTTTAAGATGATATTAAATGAGACAATTAAGGTACAATGCTTTTGTAATCAGACATACTAATGTATGATCCTCCTGTAAAAATTTCACAGACCTACCAGGAAATCCATTAATTATACGTAGTTTTTCCATTTTTCTCCAAACTTATTTTCTGTGACTCATGTGGTTTTACAAATGACCGAGTCAATTAGAAAATTAAGTTTGAAGTTTCAACAGCCCGGCAATATCGCCGTTAACACACACTACTCGTGATAAAGACGCCAGAGGTCAACGAACTCGGTGTGTCTCGGTAGGTGAGCTTCTCCCAGCCTCGACGTTGTTGCATCCTGCTCGCATCGTGCAGTGGCTTGAATTTAGAGGTTTTTAAATTAAATTTGCATGAAAACCGTCTACGCTATTGAAATATGCCAGAGGGTTAAATTATTCTTTATTAAATTTTCTATCGATATAGGCAAAAACACGATCCTGCTCGCAATAGTTATCGAATAAGAGGTCATTAAACATTTGGGAAAAAACATTCTTTTTTCTAAAAAAAAATATGATCTTTCAACTAATATGGTATTACACTTGTTACATACAACATGAGCTGTTCGCTCTGAATATGTGTAAGGCTATTTCACTTCAACTCTGTATATCAATAGAAATAATATTAGTAATAATCATAATAATATTTATACTGATATTAATCACTAATTTAAATCCAGTAACTAGAAACTACAACCCAAGAAAAATATATAATACAGAAAATGAAATAAAGTCAAGCTCCTCCCCACTATTTCCAACTTTCCGTCATACACAGCAAACAAGTAGGATTTTAAAGTTTGGAACAAAATTAAAATATCTGTATTCATTATCATGTAAGAATAATGGCAATAATACTGATTTTAAAAATTCGAAAGTTTTGATTTTTCTGTAACGATTCTATACTTCGAAGACCGATTTCGTCCTGTTGTATGCTATATGTATTCACAGTTTTAAAAAATGTTGGCGGAATTGTTACACCGCTAACTCCCTGTGGAAATTTCAGCTCTGACTACGACTCCGCCTTGATATCTCCTGATGAAACTCCTCACGATATATTTTTATTTCTCTTTACAAACATTCTACAAATTACATGGGGATCTGGAGTTCTACTCTCACTACAAACGTGGATGAGATTGCAAAGCATGATACTAGAAGAGCATGAAATGCATTCATATTTCAGTCGTCTTTTGATCAGAAGAACAAAAGTGAAGTTTATTTCACAAGCTGGAAAGACGTCACAATATTGCCTTTCTTCATCACGTTACAAAGAAATCAACATGGATTTCCATTCTAGTCGATATCAACGCCACAACCGTCTAAGAGAATCTAGGAACACAATTTCCATTTTTCTCCTTCCCTTTCTCGTTTTATTTTCAAATAAAAAGCGACAGACTGGTGCTAGTTGGGTGGTGTTAGAAACCTCTGGAAATTGTGATATGAGAGGAGATGCTGGTGAAATAAGCTGTAGGTTACGGAACGGTGGATTGGGAGGGGGGGGGATGCCTGTTCTGTTCGAACTGAAGTCTCCGTGGCTTATATGTATCACGATGGAATGGAACACATTCGTGCCTGATATTGTTGTGTGGGAAGGATCTTCCTTTTCAGTGAACGGTGATAATGGTGATTGTGGGAATGGAAAGGAAGGCAACGGGCTTGAAGAGTAAATGCTGGTTGTAGAGAAGTAAGAAATAAGAAAAAGCTTTCCTCCAAATGAAATGTCAATCTCTCTAAGCAAAGGCTACAAGCAGATCTTCCGGTTCAGAAACTATTTTATACTTCTGTAAATATATCGGTTCAATATATAAAATTGCTGTATTTTATGGAGATGGAGACATGCGAACTCCAAGTGATTGCGACATAATAACTTATTAATTGTTTAGTTCGTTAAATCAAATAAAATTGAATTTATATTTTCTTGCAAATAGGTTCTACATTAAAATGGGTATACAGGGTGGAAGAGATATAACTGTACAGATTGAAGGGGGCAATATAGGCCTAATACATAAAGAAATAAAAAATCTGTTATGAGTTCGATAATTTTTTTTTACTTGGTCGTTTAACGTCGATGGAATTGGTGGTAGCGAGATGGTATTTGTCGATATGAGGCCTAGGATTCTCTATACATTACCTGACGTTTCCTTTATGCTTGGGAAAACACCGGAAAAAACCCAAGCAGACAAAGAACCCACACCCTATCACAACTTCGGATCAGCAGGCAAGAGCACAATTGCCTGAGCGACACCAGTGACTACGTTTTGTAGCTAAATAGAAATTCAGACTGAAAATCAGCGTAGTTTGACAACAGCGCATTACTGACTCACCTACGAATACACACGTGAACTCATGTCTGAATGACAGCATTCCGTCTCTTAGTCTTTGCAGTAGTGTTGCTACACTTTCTAACATCAAGCAATAATGATTTTTGGTAATAATATTTAATTTGCAACTTGCATAGGGATAAATCAATCCTTACCAGTTTCTTCACCATTATACTAAACATGAAAATCCTACCATAGTAAGTTAGTCTACTTATCGAGTAAAACAGTTTAACAATTTGGGGAGAGATTTATTTTATTTTTCTCAGAAAAGTGTTCATTTGGTTCCAATTGTTGTTGTTTAGTCAATTGTCCGAAGATAGGTTTGAACCTCATAAGTAACACCGATAAGGCATCACTCATGCGGCAACTAGGCCAGGAGATAATAGGTAGGGTAGCCAGTTCCTTTCCCCTCTCCAATGAATACATCATCGATTAGATACATGTTCCACTAATCAGACTTCAAATGCATACAAACAATTGATTTTTCTCTTTCACATATCGTCAAGTGAGATGTACTGCCTGATAATAGATATACATATCAGCCAGAACGTCAATCGTAGGTTGGGACCAATATACATATATTACAATTTTCTGTTGTATTATATCAAGGAATAACCTTTTAAAATCTATATGTATTATTACTTTCACACCTGTATAACGTAAAACATTCATGGAATCTATCATGTTTCATTCGTGGTGGTGGTGGTGGTGGTGGTGGTGGTGGTGGTGGTGGTGGAGGAAGTAGTAGCAGTAGCAGCAGTAGTACTAGTAATAATGCTTAAGTTATTATTAATAAGAATAAAAATAGGATTTTATGTATTTTTCGCTGCTCTTTAGTCAGTTATTTTACGACGCAGTATCAACATCTCAGGTTATTTAGCGTCTGAATGAAATGAAGTTGATAATGCCGGTGAAATGAGTTCGGAATCTATCACCGAAAGTACTCAGCAATTGCTGATATTAGGTTCAGGGAAAATCCCGGAAAAACCTCAACCAGGTAACTTGCCCCGACCGGGATCCGACCCGGGCCACCTGACATCGCGGTCAGATGCTCTAACCGTTACTCCACAGGTGTGAACTTTTTCGTTGTTCATGTTATAAATTTTCCCGAGGTCAGGCGATTGCGGCCCGCGGTCAATTTTATACATCATTTACGTCCCTATATTTTTTGGATCATACGTCAATTGCGTCCCTACACTTTCCTTCCAATTTTACAGACTTAGAACTGGCTGTAACAACACCAATTTAAAAGTTACAAGTAGGTTAAAAATGATGTTTATGGCATCTTCACTATACAGTGTTGGTAGTGTCATTTTTCACTACAGATGTATTAAAATTCATGAGTTGTATTTTCACCATAAAACTACAATTGTATTGGTTGAAACCTAAATGACAGATTCCGAATGAAATACTACCCTGGTATATGATATTGCTGGAAATCAATAATGTTTTTACGAATAAAAGCTTCTTTCTCCCTCCTTATCTATTTAAATTAGGCCTAGGGTATATTTAAAAAACCTCGGACGCAACTGACGTGTTAATTTTTCAGTATGTTTAAGGGGACGCAACTGACACCTCCCCAATTTTCCTGTTTGAAAAATCAATGTGATACTACTCTGAATTCATTTATTGATAAATGACTATTTAATACTTGAATTATGTTGCAGTTTCACATACACCTATAAAACTGGAACTGTAACTGTGTAAGTTTCTATCAGATTACTTGTAGGATATCAGAAATATTATAACTTACGTCGCTACTACATTAGTAATTGACTACGTACTTGAACAAAAGAGTAACGGTGGGACGTCTGTTGAATTCATTTCCGTGATGGCGGTTTATGTAATTTTGTTGAATCCTTTGAGTAGAGAAGGGTGGAGCAGCGGAGAGTTTGAAAACCCCATTAAGACATAATAGAACTTTTTGTTTCTCTTCTGTCTTGGATAGAGATTCCCCACTGAGTGACCTCGGGTCGATAACTGATAAGCACGCTTGGGAATTCCTGTGAACAAGGCTGAGTCAAAATCTCGCTCATGTTTCCCACTCGAAGTAAGATCAGTGTACGGAACTAAAATACTGTTAAGGCAATGATCACACAATTGACGATTTCGATAGTTTTCCGTAACACATGAAGAACTGTAAAATGGTGCTGGACGCTATATAAGGGATGAATAGTTATATACAATAAAAGTGATTTAATACAGTTACATGAACACTTTTTAATGACTGAATAAAATTAATAAAACCGATTTTATTAATTTTATTCAATCATTAAAAGTGTTCATATAACTGTATTAAATCACTTTTATTTTATATAACTATCCTACTCATGAACACTGTTGCATCTGACCTAACTTATGTAATTTAATGAGGGATGAAGTTAGACGAAAGAAAGGGGAACTGGAATACCATTTTGTTTTAATCATATCGTATAAAATATTCGTATGAAAAGACAGATTTTTGTGATAATGCACTATACATTTATTAGACTTCAGTACATCATAGACATAGAAAACACAAGACTTAAACAAATAACAAAATTTTAGAGAGACAACAGATAGAGAAAAGGAATGGTTTTATGGAATAGGGAGGGGTATATGCAACACCTATATTAGAACCATTAAAAATAACATTATTCACAAAAATCACAAATAGACACACTGGTCCGTTTGGCTATGGATAATTTTAATTTATCAACAGTAATCTCACTAGAGGTTTTGATTTTATCGATAAATCTGTGAGTGGAACACGAGTAGATTTATCTAGAGAAAATCAAAACTCGAGTGGGATTTAACTGACTATTACACGATTAGAAGAAAGTATATAAAGATTAGAAGTAACGAAGTACTCTAATACAATAAAATATTGACTTACGAAAATACAAAAGTACAAAACTGTCTTCAAATTTGTACCATCTCAACATTATCAATATTATGCTAGTAAATGGCAGTAGTGTGTTATTATTAGCTCTTGTCTTGATATCATTTGTGCCAACTATTGAATCTTCATTGAACTCTGTGGAAGGTTACTGGTCAAGAAGGCTTTGTTGATTCAGTTTCATTTTTATTAAAACAGTTCCATTCCACTTCAATTATCCCGATCCCAGTAATCAACGTCACTTGACAGATGATTTTCAATAAATCTTAGTATTAAACAATCTCTGATACGTGACTATTCATAATATCATGTAGCAGAGGCTATAACAAACATAACCTAAGTAATATAAACGAGAGTTAGAAAAGTTTTAATTAGGTATGATGAAATAAACAAGAAACGTTTTAATTAACGATGATGAAATAAAAAATAAACATGAATAATTTTAAAAGAAACAGTTATTGAAAGTACAATTTTCAAATTTGAATGTTTTAGTGGTTGGTGGTTCAGTTGATGTTATATTGGACGTGTGGGTAAAAGAAGTGAACTCGTTGATATACATGGTGTATCCCTCAACTTGTTCAGGATTTCCGAATGGTGCTCCTCATTTATTTGTAAATAGGGTTTCAGGGAAGATGCATAGCTATGACCAGTGATCTTTATTAATTCTTGTTCTTGAATGCCAATGCGAGTCATATTTGAAAGTGCTGTGCATCGACTGGAGTGGTTTATAATCAACGAGCTTTGTAATTTTCTGTTTTTGGCGTCCAGACCAGTGCAGTTTGAAATGTTGGCAAACAAAGAAACAAAGGCTAGGGTAGTGATAAAAATAAACAAATGCTAGGGACGCGATAAAATTAAACAAATGCTAGGGACGGGATAAAATTGTGCGATAAGCAGCCATGATTGGTTGAAAGACGTCCTTTCGCACCGTTTTATTGGTCAAAAGTAGTGTGACGTAGTAAAAGTGTAATAGTCATTATAAAGTTATTATGATAGTAGGAAAAATTTCTTTCTGGTTATATTATGATTAAGAGATGGGAGTTTGCATATATGACAATCAACATTGGGTAATCTGAAAGGACACATGCAAATCGTAGATAATTAAAATGGCTACAACAAATCAACAGCGAGCACAATATGTTCTTTGGTATCCTAAATTTGAGTGTGTTAAAAGAGTTCGAAGAGAATTTCGACGTGAATATGGTGTGCGTAATGTACCTAAATACGATTTCGTAATGTTGTGGAATCGAACATTAGGTTCTGTGTTAAAAAAAATATGCAGGCGGTCGGAGGCGAAACCCAGTACTAGAAGCAGCTATCTCTTGACTTGGCCCCCAAACTTCCCAGATCTAACTCTTCCTATCTTCTTAGTGTGGGGTTTTGTTAAAGATAATGTCTATTCACAGAAACCCAGGAACATTGATGATCTGAGAGAAAAAATTACTCAAGCTTTTCAACAAATTACCCCTTTTATGTTACAACGGACATGGTCTGAATTGCATCACCGTTACGAGTTGTGCAGGGTGCGTAATGGGGGGTCATGTTGAACTCTAAGGAATCTCCCATCTTTCAGTGTTGTATGCACAAAGTTTCAACAAATAAAGTTCAGTAGTAAAATATGTTTTACGGTTTTTTTTTTATTTTATCCATACCCAAACGGATCACCCTGTGTAAATAAATATATTGACATAAATTATATTTGTACCGACAAAAATATAACCATAATCATTCCATTCTCATTATGAGAACTATTCAAAAAACCTCCTACATCTATATTAAGTATTAAATTGCATAACTCTGATTGTTGCCTTACACAATAAATGTCCAATTAGTAAGCTATTAAGGAGTCCTCTCAAGTTAAATATTTAGGCATAATTTTAAACAGTCATTTAAAATTGCATCAAGAGATTAATTACCTTTGTAATAAATTACGTAAAATAATATATTATTTTGTCTTACTGAGGAATTACTTGTCAATAATTTTTTACGTATAAAATACTCAACATTATTTTAGTCAGTAGTTATGTAGGGAATTATAGGATGGGGTTATTTATTTAAAACCAATTTCAATCCACTTTATTTATTACAGAAGAAAATAATTAAAATATATCTGCATAAACTACTGATTTTCCATCTCAAAAATTGTTTTTATACTTTAATGTTCTTAAAATAAGACAAATTTATTATACTGTATTATTAAAATCCACACATAAAAATCTAAATAACTTTGAATTTTATTCTCATAGTTACTCGTATGAAACCAAAGGTATGAAATCTTTGTTTGTTTGAACCAAAATGTAGCACTGCTACAGTATTTAATCATAGTAGTAATTTAGGCCCAAGAATATATAACAAATTTTTATTTAATTATCATAATATTGTCAATTGTAATAGTTCTAGTATTGAAAAGTTATGTATGGATTTTATAAATAGTGAAAAATTAAAAATTTTGTAGTAGACATAAAACAAATTATATTATATACTTTTTAATTTAAATTCAGAAATTCAACGTATTATAATATGCCTTTTCAGAAGCTAAGGAGAATTGAACTTATTGATATTGCCTCTCTGGTACCTCAATTACAAACGCGAACTTGTCATGCGAATCATGTTTCGATTCACTCGTTGGCAGGGTCATAATTATGACACGATCACTACGCTGTTTCCACTACGGTCTTTCCAATTACCTCAACCTTAGAAATTTGATCACACTCTTACTCTAAACGTTGCCCTACCTTTCTCTTCATTTGAACAAATTAATTCCACTAAATATTAAAACATTTAGGCTTGTGATCCTCGATGGCATATATAAATAGTCACCCAGATATAACTTTCTCTCCGTAATGCTCCTAAACATTTACCGTTGAAGAATTTGAAAAACGCCTAGAGGGAGACGCGATTATTCAGCTGGATTGGTTTCAATGTGAAGTCCGATAGAGAATTATCCTGCTTATGCCTTAAGTTATCTCTGACGTTAAAAATCTACCTCCAGAACTCGACTAATGTTACCCTTTCCTCCCAAGTATGCAATATGTAAAATATAATCTAACATCGTAGCCTAGAATAATTGAACTACAGCTTTTATAAAAAGGGAAAGATTCCATAAAAATAAAGGGATAATAGAGCAGGAACACTCATAGAGAAAAACCATCTTCGAGTGTCTTTACCAATCAGAATATTTCAATATCTGCTTGAGATCATATCGTCACGTGAATGCAAGAACTAGGTAACTCGAAATTTACATTTTTTAGTTACCTCTTTTATAGCATAGCAACAATCGCACAAAATGTAATGCAAGAACTAGGTAATTGATCGAACGATACCAGCGACATCTATTTTCCAATATAACAAATAGGTAAAAGAAAACGAGACATATTCCATATTGCAATAAATAACTAAATAGGCAATGTCACAAAATATGAAAAATCAAGTTACCTAGTTCTTGCATTCAGGTGACGATATTTTAAAATGTTCGCTATTCCAAAGTAACATTCTTCTTTGATTTTTATTATACACAAATAAGAAGTAATGCATAAATATGTTACAAGCTTACTTACTTACTGTCTTTTAAAGAACCCGGAGATTCATTGCCGCCCTCACATAAGCCCGCCATTGGTCCCTATCCTGAGCAAGATTAATCCAATCTCTACCATCATATCCTACCTCCCTCAAATCCATTTTAATATTATCTTCCCATCTACGTCTCGGCCTCCCCAAAGGTATTTTTCCCTCTGGCCTCCCAACTAACACTCTATATGCATTTCTGGATTCGCCCATACGTGCTACAATGCCCTGCCCATCTCAAACGTCTGGATTTAATGTTCCTAATTATGTCAGATGAAGGATACAATGCGTGCAGTTCTGCGTTGTGTAACTTTCTCCATTCTCCTGTAACTTCATCCCTCTTAGCCCCAAATATTTTCCTAAGAACCTTATTCTCAAAACACCTCAATCTCTGTTCCTCTCTGAAAGTGAGAGTCCAAGTTTCACAGCCACACAGAACAACCGGTAATAGAACTGTTTCATAAATTCTAACTTTCATATTTTTTGACAGCAGACTAGATGACAAAAGCTTCTCAACCGAATAATAACACGCATTTCCCATATTTATTCTGCGTTTAATTTCCTCCCGAGTGTAATTCATATTTGTTAATGTTGCTCTAAGATATTTGAATTTTTCCACCTCTTCGAAGGATAAATCTTCAACTTTTATAGTTCCATTTCGTACAATATTCTGAATGTTATAGGCTTAGTTCATTTTATTTTCGTTAATTTATAACACAAGGTGAGAAACCGTCGATGAGTGGTCTCAATTTGTAGGTTTCAAATTAGAATTTTCAGATGGTAGTTTTGAGTTTTGCACCAGCAGTTGTTACCGTGAGTTGTAGCAAGGGTATCCTTGTTCATCCGTCATTTACCTGCCTGTGATATTGACTAGGCTTGTACACGTCATCCTGTGAAAGGCTGACAGACTCCACATTACAGTATTCATAACGAGTGTTTGAAACAGACGTCTAGCAGTGTATAACATCTGTTAGACAAAATTACAACTGCGAAATGCGTTTCTGACACGCTCGGTTACTAGGAAACCCTCTCATTTTTAAAGCTGTTGAAATTTGCACTTATGCTGTTTCAATAGAGTCAATAACGGCATGTGTCAACCGCTGTTGCTCAAGTATGAAGCGTTTTCAGGTACAAATCCAGCGCGCCAGTGTCCGACAAAGTAATTAAATATATATTTAACCCTTTCATATATTTTCTGTCTTCAGTTTGTTTTCTGATGTTCTGCTATGTAACAAATAACTCCTCTACTTGTCAGTAAATACATTACATATATCGAAAACACGGAGTCTGTGATTTTTTTCTATCATATTTATTACAATTATTATAATCAGGAAACTACAAAAATAAGCCTACATATTAATTATAACAGAAAAAACTACATCAAAAACGATTAAATACATCAAACAACAATGAATATATCAAATATTTAAACAATACAGAAATATAAATTAAAGAATTTATCCCAGTATGAGCAAACGTTCGTAGTCGGGAGTTCAAAACCTCACTGTAGATAAACATAAGAAGAAGACAAAATAAACAATTCACATAAGCAATAAAATAGCACAGATTACACAAACAAGAACCTATATGATAAAAAGCAATCATAATTGAAAAAAGTTTATAACCAATATTCACAAATATATGACTAATATTTCTGGATTAATTACACTGGTCTACAGTGTTTTACTACTGAACAAAAACAAGTGCAACAACGCTAATATAAGTGTGCACTGTTCGTTTTTTTCTATCACGTCACAATATTAAAATGATAACATTTTTTAATTTTTAACATAAGGCGCTTTTGGTGCAAAGAAGATATTTCTTCTACCCCTTCAAATTAAACTTGGCTTCATGAATACAATGAGTGCAGTTCAACAGGTCCCAGATCCTTTCCAAGTACCTTCCGTGCTAACGTTGCCCGAGATACTTAAATTTTTCTGCTGCCCACTTCATCGTTATCTCTCCCCTAACTGCCTTATCGCTTTTTCCATGTCTTCTTTTTTGTAATTGATCTAGGGTTTTTACCCTGGGATCTTTTCATAAGTTCGCACCATTTTTAACCAATAACTACCTGTGGCAATGGAAAATAAAACACAATAATAAAAAAGTGACCGTAAATGTAGATATTAAATGTAGTGTCTCAACATGTCATGCGGGTTCTGTGTCATGAAGGTGAAGGCTTTAATTATCTGAAGGAGAAGTTTGAGAGAGTGAAAAGTGATGCAAAATTGACGGCAGGAATTTTCATTGGGTCATAGATCCGACAGTTGATGTGTGACACTACGTTCAGTAAAAAGTGAGTGCTCTTGGTCACATTTATACCAGTGTGAACTAGGTTTTTAGGAAATTATCGACCTTATAATTATGCTGAGCTAGTATATAATATGCTTAGAGCATTTCAGAATCTAGGTTGACGCATGTCTTTAAAAATTCACTTTCTTCATTCACACCTTCACTTCTTTTCCATCAAATCTCGGCGCTGTAAGTGACGAACATGGTGAGAGGTTCCATCAGGACATGGAATCCAGGTACGAGGGTCAATATGGTCCGAGCATGATGAGAGATTTCTGTTGGTTCCTACAGCGATCAACCACATGTCAACATAAGCGGAAAAAACAAAGGTCACAAGCACTTCATGTAGCGTTTTTATGTATATGTTATTTTTAAATAAATCTAAATCTTATTATTAAATAAATCTACTTTTAACAGAGTTTTTGGTGTTTCCTATATATTGTAAGTGTATATCTTCTTATAAAATGAAGAGTCCACTGCAAGAATGATGGATGTTACTTTCTTGTCGAAAATGAACAAAGACTGTCAATGCATAGCTTAAGACATAAATAGAATGTACATAGAGAGTTATATGGCATTAACACTGATAGTCATTGTCCAGTAATGATCGGAAAATCACAGTTACGCTTTGAGCGCTAAGTATTTCAAACTTTCAATTGCTTCTCCTGAAAAATGTATTCCAAATAACATCCATCATTCTTGCAGTGGACTCTTCAAATGTATTTAAAATAATTATAAGAATTTTCAAACAAAGCTCAATATATATCTCTGACTTTACGATACAGGTATATACTGAATAGGAAGATTTAGAATTGATGTTACTCAAAACCCTGACATGCTATAATAAATCTGATTACATATCTGGAATAAGAGCATCAATTTCAGTATAAAACATTTGAAATTTCCTCAGTAGCAGACAAAATTTTTTTTTTTTTTTTTTTTTTTTTTTGTGGACGAGTGTTATCTAACCCTTATGTTAAGTTTCCTTAAGAATTTCTTTAATTTTCAGTTTAAATTTAATCATACTAACGTTAGCTAAAATGGTTATTGAGAAACTAATTTTTTGTATAGTTTTAAGCCAAAGTTGAAGTCATGTTTCATACCAGAAGGCGCTGAACTTTTGGATTCTCTGAAATGATATAGGCCTAATATAAATGATATAGTTAATATATGAAATTAATACACCTGCAGTAACATTGAAAACTAAACATTTTTTATATTTTAGGTAATAGTTTAATTCTGTTAAATGTAATACAGGTAATTTTAAACTGCATTATTTATCTTATCACGATAAATTGAGTTAAACTATTTTATAGACTAATAATTCTCATGATTATTCGGCATTTGTTGGGTTATGTTAATAAGGAATTATAACCGTGATACTGTGAAATTAAATTTTTAATTTCTAATGAATACTTATTTTTAAATTTGGAACGGCTTCAATTCTTATTTCATTAAGAAGTCTTTTTGAGAAGCAGATGTTAAATTAAACCAAAATCAAGACATAACATAACAAAATAAATTTTAAAATTCAGAAGCGAAACGTGGACACTAAAAGAAAGCTAACAATCAAGACTACCGGCAGCGTAAATTAAAGGTGTGATATTCAGAGAAGTTAAGTAATAAGATCAAAGCTAAAAGATACAAATATAATTTAAGAAATCTATGATTACGGGCAAAAATATATTGCAATCATTATTAACATTACTAAATTTAATGGTTATATTATTATTATTATTATTATTATTATTATTATTATTATTATTATTATTATTATTATTATTATTATTTGTCATAACGAGATTCTGAAATTCCTTCTTTTTCATTGAAAATCATTACAAGCTTTCTTTAGTTTTTCAGAAATACGTCATAAATATCTCCACAATTCTTTGCTGATCTTCGTAATAAAGGAATATCATGTTGTTTCATAACTCCTTACTCCTAGGGATATAGGACTGACGAAATTGGCGATTACAAGTATAAATAATTCTCCACACAATAATTGATTTCACTTGCCTAAACGTAAATTCGTCTAATCTACTATCAGATTTTCGGTGTTATTAATTTTTAAAACATCTATTACTCTGAAATTCTCGAAACAGATAGGGCTACTGTATTTTGCAGTATTGAAACTTCGTATAATGTAGAAGTACCACACCAGGCTTAGAAATCAGTCAAGAAATAAAACAAGTCTGAACTTCAACTTTGTAGGCCTATACTATAGATGCACGTATTATGAATTTATTGCTACTGTAAAATTATGCCCGTAATCATTATTTTGTTGTAGATCTTTCCTGCCTAATATAAGAGCATATGACAGAATTTTGTTGACAGTGGCATAGCAAACCTTCACGCGACCTGCGACAACACAGTACAAAAAATTGACGAATAAAGAAGCATATATTCCTACTAATCGGCTGTTGAATAGCAAAACCCCTTTTTGTAGACCTAACGATTTTACGCGAATCCACAGCACGGATTTCAATGGAATATATTGAGATAGCTAATTATGACAGGAGCATTCTCTCACTATCCATCTACATCCTCTCTAAACAACCAACGTTTCAAACATCTTAATTTTTCGTAAGTGAACAGCTTCATAACAATACCTCACGAGCCGCCACTGACTCCTACCCACAACCATGGCTTCCACGCAACGTTAAAACTGCACACAGTAGCCGTTGCGTACCCCGCGGATGGCGGCATTGTGCATATATACGTCCCATAATTTCAACCACAGGCAGCATTCCAACCTCCTCCCGTTCTACACACAAAATACTGCATTTAAAACACTGAATTATTACAGTTGTTTTAAAAGGTCACACCACGTGATATTTACCACAATTTAAGGAAATTTTTTACATCCCGATCTGTGTTGTTTTCCGATTGTAATTTTTTACTTTAAACAATTGAACAAAAATGAATGCAAATATTCTAGCAAAGCTTTGAAAGGGAGGATGTGCGAGTAATATTTCACCTCTGGAGAATAATATTACAGCAGACCAAAATAAATTTAAATACATGTATGTGGAAACTGTATTAATTGAAATTTTTTTCGGATATAACTAAAATCCATCTGTAGTAGACATATGCAAGAGCTGTTTGTTTTCACGCGTAGTATGTTTTCATGAACATTACATCCCGTTTAAGCTCCTTACTTATAATGGGTGTGGAGAATTTATGGTACAATCTGTCTCTTAGGTACATTGTAATAATGGATTTATTTAGCTTTATGGATATATTTATAAAATCGTTTCTTCAGAATTTTCGACGTGTTATATGCCTATGGTTATGTATGTGTATGCATGCATATATGTATGTATGTATGTATGTATGTATGTATGTATGTATGTATGTATGTATGTATGTATTCACACTGCAAATGGGTAAATACCAACTGGCAGTAGTAAGTAATTACACTCAATAATGACAATTAATAATAAACACAATTAATAATAAATGCAATTAATATTAAATTAATTTGACTGTCTCCGTGGTATGATGATCAGCATGCTGGCGTGCAGATCCTGAGGTCCCGGGTTCGATTCCCGGGCTCGGCTTCTGGTGAATTTTTCTTGAAGAAGGAAAATTACCTGGGTGTCTAGAGTCTGGAAATTTGTATGAGTGTGATTGCAATTACCCAATCATCAAAATATAAAATACATCAGGACTGTCGCTGGGCAGTAGCCTGAACACACGATTCAGTGTCACATTGTTGACAAGTAACTCAGTCTGTTAGCACTAACCATGAAGCATCTAATAGATGCTATAGAGTTACCAGCAACGAAAAAAAAAAATTAATAATAACGCTAATAGCAATAGTGTAATAATATTAACAAGAAGCATCCTAAATTAAATGAAGCACGATCACTTAAAATAACATTTAAAGTAAATATTATTTGCATCTTAACCCTACGTTCGAACTAAAACCCAAGAGTATGATATGTTCATACATTCACAAGTACTCTTCAGCACTACTCTCATTTAGCTGTCAACTCACTCATTGCACTGGAACTACGACACATTTCACATATACTATCCTGATTTCACTAACACTTCAAAAACATTTCACAGTTCAAATACTTTGCTGTACCACTATAAACTATAAAACTTCACTGACACAATACACTTCCTCACTGATACAACACTTCAAATACCATTTCCTAAATTCCTTGTACCACTGAGTTTATTTTATCTTATTTTTTACTGTTCCCTTTATTTAACCAAAAATTTCGTATTAATATCTGATTCTCTTAATTCAAAGTTCAGTAAAAAAATATTTTAAATTTATCGACTGCAATTTCCTAACCTTAGCATTTCGACAAGAAGACAATTTTACGTCGTTAAATTTAAAAATTGGTATAATGTTTCACAATAAATATGTGCTGTGTTGAAATGTTCTTACCTTAACACAGAAAAAATTATTTTATCTGAAATCAATTTTCATTTGCTCCTCATAATCTCCTTCTAACACTACGCACTTAGCACAACGATCCTGAAGAAATATTAAGCCTTTAAATAATGTTGTTTGCTTTTGTCTGCAAACCACACTTTGAAAGTGTTTGTTACCGCTTTTTTACCACGAATTCTTGTCTTTTCCTTTATTTTTTTATTTTGTGAAATAAATGATAATCTGAGAAAGGAAAAAAATGGCAAATATCGTCGATGGTCGATTAATTCTAAACTAAATTCATCAAGTTTTCTGCGACGCAATCAGGGTCTTCTGAAGAGCACATTTTCTTGCATGCACATCACATCTCTACAAATTTTACCACTCCCTTTCTTCATATTTTTTACTGAAGCTTAGCTTATAATTAACTGATACCACAGTTATACCTTATTACAATTATTTAAAAAAAAGTATGCCGAAGACATTTTATGCAAATTTTGGAACGTTTTTAGGAAACCCAGTATGTTTCCATTCTTTCGATTGTTCTTTTTTCTGATCGCAATGATGAATCCATGTTTCGTCCACAGCTACAGTACTATCCAGAATGTTAAATGAATCAATTTCAAAATGGCGGCAAAACAATTTGAAAATTGTCACTGTCTTTGTGCCGCGTCTTATCAGCGTTCATGTATTTAAGCATTTAATTAATAATGAGATAATTTTCTCATGCCCAAATCATGGTGTATGTTATGAAAGACACATTCACACTATATTTTCAGCCTCTAATATAGCCTACTTTTCAGCACAATTGGCCCATTCTAAAGAATAATGTCTTCCACGACATAGATAGGCACAAAAACAGCTCTTCTAAGACAGCGTTGATGTTTGTTCTCCGTTGTTCCTCTTTACACTGCTCAGTGTGTCCATCATATCCGCATAAATTACCTTGCTGGGCAACCCTTCGAAAAATAGTCTACTTTATCATCGACCGACATTCATTATCGAAATTGAATTCCTTATCTTTGATAATTTCTTTAGAAGTCCATAGTAAAAAATCGATTATACACTTATATCACCAAATATGGACTAACTTATTTATATAAACAACATAGACTTTTTAATGGTAATCGCATTTTTTTGTTTATAAAGAAGTTCCAAGGCTAACTATGTGTCAATAACCTTGTTATTCACTATTTTGTGAATCTGCTGTGACAATTTCTGTAAAATCACCATTAAAAATTGTTTACGATCCCTTGGGTTATTAGTTTTCTTGTCTTTAAATGAAGAGAAGCTCGAAGGCTAGCACAGCTAGAACAAGTTCTTTGTGTTTTCCCACTCCTTTACTTTGTTAGTAGATTAGTGGTGGGGTTTGATTTGAAGATCTGTGATTTTGTCACTGTGACAGGATTGTGTCGCTGGATCTGACTGTAACTGTAATTTGAAAATCACAACTCCGATAAACCGCCATCTCCGCTCGATATGTGACTTACAGCGATGACGACTTATTTACGTACAGTACATGTGTCCATATGCTCCAGACAATTGCAAGTCGGAAGATTCAGACTAACTTGCAGGACGAGATGACTGAGATATAATTAATTATCGTCCCATTCAAACGGTTAACATGAGCAATTGTTTGATACTCAAGCTACAGGTATCCTACAAGCAAAACTCAGCTCGAACTCCTCGCGGTGCGCATGCTATACCCCGCTTACCCCCCTGCAATAGGCGTGAGAGCATGCTGAGAACGGGAGCATAGAGTCACGCCCGCTGGTTTCTGCGCACCGAGTTTTCCTTGTCGGATATCCTCGCATCGCCAAATGCACTCGCAATACATAGTCTGTTTCTGGAATTTGTTGAGTATACGAGACGGACAAGTCCTTTGTTCAAGTGATGAGAGGAGGGGGCCAATCTAATGACCGCTTTGAGCTAAAGGGAGCGCATGAAATTTGAAGAATCGAGGGAAGCGGCAGAGGATATTGCATTTGACGTTCAGGTGCATATTCTGGGGACGCGGAGTATTATAGTTACGGAATCATTTTTTTTCTAGCACGTTCTTATCGTCATTCACTATCTCAACTAGCTTAAGTGTATCTTGTACGTTATAGTTTTGATATCTAATTCGTTCTGATTTTCTAATTTCTTTATAATAAACTCTGTAAACAAAATATTGATAATATGTTCAGAAATGTTTCAACAATTACTGACATTGTGAATGCGCTTTATAAACAAATTACCATAGAATATATAACCTTGGAATAAACGGACTTCATACAACACGGAGCTCGATTTATTCTATAGTTAAGCTAGTCCACGAATACTTGTTCCAAGATTCATTCCGTGATCGTAAGTCGCGTTAAGAACTTTGACTTATTCACCGTAAACGCAAATTCGCCACCATCTAGATTCAAACCACAACCATTATAAACCAGTGTCTTGCTAGCTGAGGTACAAAGTAGATCGTATATTAGTTTATAATGTGCATATTTCCTTAAATTTATTATATACACTTTACACTAACTTCCTTATTTGTTATTTGTCTACGTAATAACTGGGGAAGATGAAGAAGTTTCACTTCTCGTACCCTGTTGAGAGGTATTGTTTTCCATCGGTAAAGTTCAGCTCTCGGCTTCTTGTTGCGATACATCCGGCTAAGCCTTTGGGAAATCTTCACTCTTCCGTCATTACATCAAAAACCTGTTCTAATGCTCTCTAAACACTCGCTCAGCCGGAGTCGTTTGCTCTTACATGGCTTCCAATCGCCCTAATACGTCTGAGAGAGGTTTGCCCTTTCAGCTCGTCTTCGTAGATGAGAGGAAAGTTTCTCGTAACAATGAACCCATACAATTTTCTCGTTAGAATTTGAACTTGACACCACCAGAGATGTATTTTTTTTAGTCTGGTATTTATTGACGCTGCATCAGCTACTATTTGATATAGTGTCAATAGAATTAGTGACCGCGAAGTGGTGTTTGACGAGATGAGGCCGAGGATTGCTGATATTCGCCTTGCATTTGGGAAAAATCTGAGGAAAATGAATCAGATAATAAAGCAAATCGGGGATTGAACTCAAGCCAGAGCGCAGTTCCGAATCAGCAGACAAAAGGGTAGAAAGTGCTCAGTGACGGTTCTTTTAAGGGAAAAATTCTGGACATATTATGAATGGAAAAGTCATGTATCATTTTGTACCTTTACGTTTAGATTTTCCAGAAATATATGCTTTTTCCATGTTACATTTTTATCGAAATATGTTTTAAACACATTTAGAAATAAATACTTTTTTATAAACGTCTTTACATTACAGTTTTCAACTCCAAAAAATATTTTGTGTGATGTTTGTCACATTTACGGTTTGAGTATTTTAATACTGTAATGATTCATAAATAACTTTAAGTAATGAATGCCTGGCAACTCTGTTACCAGACGCTTGTTTCACGTAACACCAGACTTGACTACCGCGGGACGTAAGGGAAGTCACTTTTTGGTAAAAACATGATGTTGACATTGAGTACTTAACCACCTTCACTGCTGCGGAGAAGAGGTACTTCTATGTGTTCGTAAATTTTATTCCACTGTATTTACTGCGGTGTTGCAATTTTTTCTATAAACAGTAGAATTTTCACTAAATAAAAAGAAATTACGCGAAATGGCAAAGGAAGATACTGTTCCTTTGGTCTTAAGGATTTATTCTGTAATGTTACCGTCATTGAAACCTTCCATCCTGTGCATGCTTTCAGGATCATGTAGTCGAGCTTCGGTGATACCGAATATAGTCTATATTATCAGCAAGTCTAGTGCTCCTCTGTACATCGTTTATAATTACGTCCTGGTACCAACCGGAAACTCTGAATAGCCTATAACCTCTGGCATTTCTGTTGTATATTTCGATCCTTTATGCTTGTTGGTGACTCCCGATGCAGAGTTGCCAGATGTGGCTACTTGTCACCATTCTGGCGCCTTTTATGTTCCTTGTGGCGACGAAAATTTCCACTTTGCGACCCGGCTACTCTTCTGGCGTCTTTAAGTCTTTAATGTTAAAATTATAAAAATAATGTAAACAAAACATTTTTTTCACATGACTGTGATCCATTGTACGTAATATTCTTCAGTGCGTAAATATTCGTCAGTTATTGTAGTTCCGTTAATTTTCAAAAGATGGTAGATTAGCGTTCAGGGATGAGTAGAAAACTTCTCCAGACTGTGACACTGGGATCTACACCGCGTATGTATGATCTGTGATGTTTTAATAGCATAATTAAGTGAAATTAATGCATATAAATGTATTAAATTAATGGCTAAAATAAGTGTATCTTATTATCAATTAAAGTTTTAGTTTAAAATACATGAGTTCCATTTCTATACATTACTTATAAACTTCGATAGGTAATTAATAGAAACGATGTTGAGCAGTAAGCCGTTAATTAATAACAGCAGGAATTCAGCAATTTAGCGGGCCTATTAGCAGATTCTTTCACTTGGTTGCTTTCTTTAACTGTGATAACAACGTTTATGTAGAAAATGTTGAAATATGAGAGGTGCAGAAAATATAAGAAGGAGTAGGAAAGCTGCCCTGGGCTGAATATAATCCTAGTTTAATTAAAATTTTATATTCAAGCCTCAAAATTCGGTGTCGGTATTTAGTCATAATTAAAAATCACTACAATTTTTTAAAATGCACCATTAGACTACAGACACACCTAATGCAGAAAATTAATATTTTCAGCTGACTTCAAGAGGGTACTGATTTTAAGAAAAATTCGAATGAAACAATTTGTAAAGTATGCAACTTCTGTAAACAAACAACAGAATACAGGTTGAACTAACAGCAAAATGCAAGTATCAAAGATACACACCATAGCTGAATAATGTTATTTAATGATCCTGTATCTTTGTATTAAATAATATTAACAATAAAATTATTACAAATTTATGAATGAATATAAATGGTTATATCAAATATGCATATGTATGAGGTCTCGCCCACCTCATTGAATATTACATGACTAATATGAATTGTATTACTACTATTAAATACGAGCTGAGAGGTCCAGGGTTCGATTCCCGGTGCCGGTACGAATTTTTCTCGTATTTAATAGTGATAAATGGTTACGTTTATGATTACACTGTTGGTTTTTTAAGTTTATTACTCCTTTCACTATCAATTTCAGAGCTATTTGGCTACTTTCTGGCGCCTTGTTGGTGTATAGTTGGCGACATTGGTCGGGATTCATCTGGCAACCCTGCCTGATAGTATCCGAGGCATGTTATTCCAGTTGGGGCTGTCAAGTGGCGTCCTGCTTGTGTCCGAGGACGGCATGTTTAATATGACGACCATCGTTATGTATTCGTCTGTGTCATATTTGCGATATATTCAGTGCCGACAGAGTACCCATTCAGCTCATCCATAACATACCTTTTGATGCTTCTAAGCATAATAGACTTGCCAATATGTGTTCTACAGGCATAGCTCAGACGGTATCGCGTCCTACAGTCGGGAGTGGGTTCCATTTATGCTTTGCCTGATTATCTAGTTGGGTTTTTGCGAGGTTTTTCCCAACTATAATAAAAATGCCAGGTAATAACATAGCTAATTTATCTTTTGAAGGGGTGGAGAAGTTAAAATATCTTGGAGCAACAGCAACAAATATAAATGATACTCCGGAGGAAATTAAACACGAATAAATATGGGAAATTCCTGTTATTATTTGGTTGAGAAGTTTTTATCATCCAGTCTGCTGTCAAAAAATCTGAAAGTTAGAATTTACAAAACAGTTTTATTACCGGTTGTTGTGTATGGCTGTGAAACTTGGATTCTCACTTTGAGAGAGGAACAGAGGTTAAAGGTGTTTGAGAATAAGGTGCTTAGGAAAATATTTGGGGCTAAGAGGGATGAAGTTACAGGAGAATGGAGAAAGTTACACAACACAGAACTGCACGCATTGTATTCTTCACCGGACATAATTAGGAACATTAAATCCAGACGTTTGAGTTGGGCAGGGCATGTAGCACGTATGGGCGAATCCAGAAATGCATATAGAGTGTTAGTTGGGAGGCCGGAGGGAAAAAGAGCTTTGGGGAGGCCGAGACGTAGATGGGAGGATAATATTAAAATTGATTTGAGGGAGGTGGGATATGATGATAGAGAATGGATTAATCTTGCTCAGGATAGGGACCAATGGCGGGCTTATGTGAGGGCGGCAATTAACCTCCGGGTTCCTTAAAAGCCAGTAACTAAAGTAAGTAAGTAATAACCAGGGAACGGATTTATATGGACTAAAAATATATGAAATATGTAAATATATATGTAGTTACTTTTACCAAAATATGGAATTAAATATGGATTTTTACCAAAATATGGAATTAAATATGGACTTAAAATTATAAAAAAAATGACTATGTACGTTAAATATTGGTACATTTTAATCAAACTAAACAAAAAATATAATGGACGTACCTTATCTTCCAATGTAGTTTCAACAAAACACAATTTTTATTGTCTGTTACCATAACAATAGGTTACAAACATTTCTTTCAAGTGCTGAAAAGTGAATCTTCTTCTATTGTCTCTGAGGATAGATTTATACTGACTAAAAGAGCGTTCGACGTCACAAGAAGTAACTGGTACATAATTCAATTTCACAATGTCTGCTGGGGATAAGTCCAAGTTAATCTTCACTGTTGATTCACCACTCATCACAGCAACAACCTTTTGTAGTTCTTCATATCCAGGGTTTTTTGAAAGTACAGTGTCCACCTTAGCTCTTACTGCATCTGCAACTTTACCTCTACCACGATTCAGTTGTTCCACAGTACTATTTATAATTTCAAAACTTTCAGATAGTGAAAGGTGCCTATTTTGGAGACTTTTGAGCGTTTTTATGATGCATGAAAATGTATGCTGAATGTGAGCTAAGTCATTCTTCACACTTATGTCACAGGTAACTGTTTTCGCAGTATCAATTGAGACTGCATCTTCAGAGTCCAATGCAAGGAGAACATTGTTAATAGAGTCTATATGTTCGGCATAATATTCAACTGCTTCTAGCCATGTACCCCATCTAGTTAAAATTGGCTTTGGTGGCAATGGAATTTCAGGGTACATTTCTTTCAACACGTTAACTCTACTGGGAGCTTTGAGAAATACTTTTTTCACTGATGAAATCAACAAATCTACTTTAGGGAAATTGTCTCTGACCACTTCTGCCACACGATGAAATGCATGCGCCACACAAGTAAAATGAGTCAATTTAGGATATACAACAGATAATGCTTGTCCAGCTTTGACCATATAAGGGGCAGCATCGCTAATAAAGAATAACACATTATCGTACATAATACCCTTTGGCCACAGGATACCCATAGCTTCGTTGAACAGTTTAACTATAGTTTTGTTATTGCACTTTTCTAGAACATCACAATGTAAAAGAATTCGTTCAGAATATTGTTCACTTAACAAACCGATAACTACATTACCAACAAGTCTACCTTCTTTGTCGGGAGTCTCATCAATGGAAACCCAAATTGAACTATCTTTAATTTCATCTCTTATCTTCTGTATTGTCTCATCGTAGATGGATGGAGCATACGTCTTCCTAAGTGTTGACTCATCCGGGATTGTATGTTGAGTATATTTTTCAAGGAATTCCCTGAAGACCTTATTCTTTAGTTTGTAGAGAGGAATATCAGCAGAGATGAGAGAACGGCACAGGTCGATGTTAAACTCAGATCTTACATTCGATGTTGTTGGTTGTGTTAAAAACAATTGTCTCTGCTTGGAATTTAGTTGTTTGTTGGCCTGATGTTTACTAGTTGTAATGTGTTGTTGCACCAGGAACTTTTGTGTAGATGATACTGCACACTGACACAAATTACAAAATAATATTTTATTGTCAGTTGATAAACCATCTTCTTTAAATTCTGAAATGTAACTTGTTAGTTTTGATTTTAAATTGACTGAATGACGTACTTTTGGCATATTTACCGTCTTTATAGTATGATTTACAAAACTGAACCTATGTGTACTCTGACTGGCATTTAACTGTTGAGCTGCACAACTGAAGTCTGTTAAAAATTTTAAATTAAATTAATACAGTTTTGTAACTTACTTTCCCATTGTTGATAGGACTGCTAATTTTCAAATAACTCTGATGTTAAAGGGATTACTGAACATGTGTTTAAATCTCTATTGTTGAAATGTATTTTTAAAAGTTAATGGAATTTTGTTTTGTTTTATTGTTAAACCTAATATAATATGGACTGTTTTATATGAAATATGGAAAATATATGGAAATTAACGAAAATATGTACTAAACTCTAAAATATGGAAAAATATGGAAAATGAAAGTAGGATTTTTCAACCCTACACATTGTGAAACATAAAGATAATGCAAAATATAAATTATATTAGCTTTATAAGTAAATATGTATTTACATATAAATCCTTTCCCTGGTAATAACATATCTAACTCTCTACCTCATCTCTGTATCACTAATTCCATCGACGCTAATAATTAATAATTTAGTAGTTGATACATCGTCGTTAAATAATGGACCAATCGCCAATTGCTAGGAGATTCTTTCGCCCCCTTCGTACATAAACATGTACTTCCTGCATTAGAGGAAATCATATGGTTCCAGTTTAAACTAGAGCAAGAGAAATGGAGGGTGTCTTGCCGTTATAATTTGTAGACTCTGTTTTTATTTTTGAAGCTCAGAGTTGGTTGCAAATGAGGCAGTGTAGCTAGATAACGTCCAAGAATTGAAGCTCAGACCGTTGCCGACTCTCGCTTTCAGTGAAGTGAGAGAGAGATAAAGCTGTAGAGCAGATAACACGTGTGTTTAGTGTACCCACTTTGTGTTATCAGCCGATGATACACTCCGATACACGCGCAGTACAAACTCGTCCGCTGGCTCTGAAGAACAGATATAAATTGCTATCATCATGGCTGTATGGGGACACATTTTAATTATGTTTTAATCTATATGACGTAGCCGGATAAAGCAGGTGTAGAGAGATAAAAATAACTAGGTTATGAAGCTTGTGAAATGCGTGATATAACGAAACTTAATTATGAACCCACGTCGCAATACCTTTTGTTATTGATGTTCTATAGTATAATCTGTGTTGTCCACACTAAATGTATCGAAACTGACCCGAATAAGGAAGTTTGCCGAAATATCGCGAAGTATGTTTGAAATTATGGTTTCGTCCATTTATTGGTATACTGTATTTGGCTACCAATAGTAGATAAATAATAAAGTTCGTAATTCTCTTCCACACAAAACTTGATCTTTTATTCATATCTCTTCAACAAACGCGTTGGTGTGTACTTAGCTACAGTTTGATAGACACTGAAACATGGAATGAAAACTGAACAAAAGCATAAGTGTACGCAACAGTGAGCGAGGAATATTTCCATCGTTTTCAAACAGAGACTTTTGTCATTCAATCAATATATCGCTTTTGATTCTGCTTTCCATATTCGAGAACATACATAAGCATATCATCATCGTCATCGTCGTCGTCATCATCATCATCATCATCATCATCATCATCATCATCATCATCATAACTGGCCGCACGGCTTAGCACTACTGGCCTGCTCCAACTTCACTGTTATCAGAATGAATGTCTAAAGCAGCGATTTTCAACCTTCCGACACTGGCGGACCGGTAAAAGTCAGGGAGAAATGTTGGGGACCGGCAAAATAGAAAAACACATGGTATTTTTAAAGATTACAAATTGAACATTAATTGTTAATAGAACAGTCGTGGCGAAAATGTGATCGTGCGCCGAGCCACTGTGTAACCTGCAACGTGCATAGCACCTATGGAGGGAGGCGGACACCCGAAGGGGAAGTGAAGCAACTGCCAGATTTATTAACGGATTTTCGTTTTTCCTACGTCAAGCACTTAAATGTAATTTTATACAGTATAAGGTTACGAACTAATGTTTAGTACGTGTAACGAAGAAAGAAATTAATGAGATAACATTGGACACATTATCACAACCTAAAATTAACTGTCTTCAGAATGTCTCTGCGACAGAGTTTCAAAATCAGGAATTATGTCACTTACTGCCAATCGTAGTTGATCACGAAGGTAGGCTACTCGTATTTGTCAGTTGTGATCTAAATTTAGTTTTTAATATTTTCATTGTTGAAAATAATTTTTGACAAACGTTAAGTAGCGAACATGGCTTCAACACAGCAAGCGAAAGAACAAAGCTTCGGATATTTATTTTTCGGTAAAAATTTGAAAAGTTCAACATTTGTCAAGTCCTTACATCTAGCTTTCATTTAACATCACATTGTAAATCTGTGAGTTTAAATTGAAGATCTAACCGCTTTATTCGTACATCTGCTGAAAAAGGATCGACGTACAGAGATATTAATAATAATAACAATAATAATAATAATAATAATAATAACACAGCCTTTTAATGTTTCATGAGTAACATGTAGCATAATGCCGTTTTATGTTATACAACCGTTTTCCTCGTAATACTTGTGAACAAATCATACATTTAATATTCTCATCATATTGGCAGCAAAAAAAATGCGCCCTCCCATCCTACTTGAGACATTCGTTTTTGTAGAGGTACATGGTTTCGAGAGGGACATAGCGACGATACGCCACTCGCAGGTCGGAGACAAATACAAATGGAACGAAGTTTGACTCCAGTGAGTGAGATGGTGGGGGTTGGCGGAGGTAGGAAGGAAGAGAAATGCATAGCTATCATTGCGAGCCACAATCCCATTTCTCTGAAAGTTATTGTTATGGATTCAATGAGACTTCTGCTCTGCTTATTTGCCAAAATCTTGTCGATTCTTGAATCTAAAGTGCATACTGAAAGACAAAGGGCGACATCAACATCCATTCCATTAATGTATTTTGTCTTAATTCCACAGACAACAGAGAAAGTAATTTCACATAAATATGTTGTTGAAAAAGTCACTCATTCATTAGTCGTTAAAAAATTATGTTTTATCTACGGCGTTCGCAACTTCCGTGGTTATGAGCGTATTCCTAATCTCAGCTCTGAGCAATCTGATGGCATCACGGTGTTCAGAATTTCACCGATGGCTTCACTGATGCTCCACCGGTGTCGCACCGGTGCCATCAGCTTGCAGAGGTGGTGGCAGTCTCCATCAGCCGCCATCAGTGAATCTGGTTGGTTCTTGTATAGGGCGGGAATTAGCAGACGAATGACATCGTGCACTGTTGTGTTATGGCGGTATGTTCTGCTTTAGTTCTGCTGTATTGTTTGTAATGAGCACAACGTAAAAACAATATGTTAATGGGTTATGAACGAACATGTCAACGGACCAGTTATTATTACTGGTTCAAGAAATAAGTTGTTTATGCTCTCTTATCTTTGAACGAGATGGCAGTACGGAAATTTCGCAAAATCTTGCTAGCGTAGCACAGGCAACAACTTATACAGTCACCATGACAGCCATCGATCCTTCCAGCAGTTTTGTTCCTATTTCGCTGCAGCGTGACGTCATTGTTGTCCACCCCGGTGAGATTCGGAATACGCTGTATAACAGCGTCGTCGGTGGGCCGGTTTTGTCCCGCGTGAGTTCATTTTCGTGCCACTAAATCTATTGACATGAGTAGGCTTAGTATTCCAGCTATCTAAAGACTGAAGTTGAAGACACATTGGGTATATACTACGCCGAACACAGGTAATGCAACGGATAAGGCTGTAAACAAACAGGTCGTCGCTGCTTGTTCGTGAAGTACAGTCAACTACCGACATTCTGAAGCTATACTGGTAAACACATGCTTCAGCCGTGATGTTCATTTTTGTCGTGATCTTTGCAGTGAATAATAACGTGCATTCGTAAGTTACGGAACTTGAATACATGTGGGTATCAGTTCAATTGTATCTATGCTGTTTTATGTAAATTGCGGCCTGTAACTGGAAATATTTTTTTTTTTCAAAAAGTTAAATTAGAAATAATTTATAAACATTCAATTTCATTTAGTTTACTTTAATATTTTATGTTTATATTACAATAATCTATTTAAAAGCAACAGTTTTATATCATTTCTGTTCTATTCTAGTGGCCATTATTTGTTCGGCCGTTATGTTAATATACGCATATATACTCTATAATAAATTAATTGAATATTAACGACTTTGTTTCTTGTAGTATATAACTACTTCATGGAACTGAATTTAATATGTAAATTACTGCTCCTGTTACAATAATGGAATTTTCGATTAGCATGTCACGTTAACCATAATTAGTGCTATCGAACGCAAGTATGTTTCAATCAATTTCGTTCAAAGTGCATTGTAGCTAAGTACTTAGTATGAACTTCGGACTTAATTCGTATAGTTAATTTGTGTGTGATTACTATATTAATCCACTGTTAATGTAGTGTAAAACCATTTCGAAAAAATAAAATAATTCTTTAATGCATTCAGAATCCTTGCCATATTGTTAATTCTCTTACATTCATCGTAAGATTCCTTTCAATAATCACGGTAATTCGTACTGTGTCAGTGTTGGCATTGGAATTATGGAAGCATAGGTTCAATCCCGATTTTGGATATGAAAAATGAAAAATTGTGCTTCTATATGTTTATAATATTGTCTACAAATATGATCATTTCAGAAACTCATAGGATTCTTCGAAAGGAAATTGATGGCTATTTTTTCTGTTTCCATAGCAAATTTGATTTATGTATTTTGTACAGTAGCCTATCTTTAATTTATTCGTCTTTTCTCATGTTGAACACTGAAGCAGGACATGTCGTAATATCATTTTCACTTCTTGGAGAAGAAAATGGAGGTTAGCATCACTTTCATTGGTACTGGAATTATTTCACGCTATTTAATCTGCATGCGATAGTGAGTTGTGGGGGAACAAAATTTTGTATATTCTTAAAATTACTTTTCATAATGTTCGTCACATTCTTTACAGGGTTTCAATAATTTTTATATTCTACAGGGTGCTTCATGACTAATGACCCACACTTTATGAATCTGTTCTACAGGCCATCTTGAGCAGAAAATGTCATATGAATAAGGGTCTGACTGTTATTAGTTCGAAAGTTATTCGTAAAAATCCTAACACCATACTATGAACCAGGCTTTGGAGTTGTTTGAATTGTAATACAAACCTTGGAACGTAAGCTAATCGGAAGGTTTCCCTGTGAGGTGAAGTACGAAGGTGAAGGGGAAGATAGGTATATGATTATCAGCTGCACTCATCTGACACAGACGTGTGGAGGTACGGAATGCTAAGCGCCATTCACATCCGTATCGCCAATTGCGTGGAACTGGAAGGAGGAATATTTAAAAATCTTCTTTCAAACTCAGGTATTTTTATTTTATGATTAATGGAGTATTTTGAATTAATATCTCTATGTATTTAAATGATTTATTCTTAGTTATATTCAAAACCACTGTACTTTCGTAGGATTCAATCAGCTACAACTCTTTAACTGTTGATAATCGGACCCATGTTCATATAATATTATATGCTCAAAATGGCCCCTGGAACTGATTACTAAAACGCAGGTCATTAGTCGTGAAGTCCACACCTGTGGAGTAACGGTCAGCGCGTCTGGCCGCGAAACCAGGTTTCCCGGGTTCGAATCCCGGTCGGGGCAAGTTGCCTGGTTGAGGTTTTTTCCGGGATTTTCCCTCAACCCAATACGAGCAAATGCTGAGTAACTTTCGGTGCTGGACCCCGGACTCATTTCACCGGCATTATCACCTTCATTTCATTCAGACGCTAAATAACCTAGATGTTGATACAGCGTCGTAAAATAACCCAATAAAAAAATTAGTCGTGAATCACTCTGTATGCATAAGTATTCTGATCAGGATGAAGACAAAAATTCGCAGTGATACAAATGTTATAATTCATCATTTTCTTTAACAATAATTATCTTTAGCTTTTCATGCCGAACAAATAGATTTAGACAGGCCGTCTGCAACTCTGTGAGCAGGAGTAACTATTTATCCTTAATATTGGTGGATTCTGATCACTTCTAGTACATGTGACTTAACTAGAGATTGATATTTACGATTTTATTAATATTTGTGCGAACAAAGTGACCTATATTTGAAAGTAATAAAAATGACTGTTGGTTCTATTGAATTACAGTAGAGCGTCTCGTTTAGGCACAGTGAAAACGTAAACGAAGTGCAGGTAACGTGTGGGGGGGGGGAGGACGAGCCGCACGATAAACACGAGGGCTGCACAAGGTTTTAGTTACAACATTTATGGCGGAGCATTAATTGAAATTATATTTTCCAAAAACACAAAAAAACAAAAGAGAAATGGCATAACGTTATCATATACATATTTTAACAAACAAGCAATTATAACGTTGAAATAATTCAATATAACAAGTCAAATTTTGCTACTCATATGATGTTGCTTTCAAGCAGTATTTTTTACGATCATGAATTTTATTCTTTGTATGACTAACATAATATCACCGTCTTCTGTTGCCGAATTAACAGAACTACACTACATTGGTCTGAAGTGACTACACTAAACATAATTATCCCTTCTCAAAGTTGAATTTATTCAGGTATACCTTCAGAAGGGATAATTATGTTTAGGAAATAGTGTTGTCACTTCAGATCAATATACTGTAGTTTTGTTAATTCGGCCACAGAAGACGGTGTTGTTATGTTAGTCATATAGAGAATGAAATCCATTATCATAAAAAATAATGCTTGAAAGCAACATCAAAAGAGTAGCAAAATTTGATTTGTTATATTGAATTATTTCAACGTTATAATTGCTTGTTTGTTAAAATGTGTATATGATAATGTTATGCAATTTGTGTTCTTTTGTTTTGTGTGTTTTTGGAAAATATAATTTCAATTAATACTCCGCCATAAATGTTGTAACTAAAACCTTGTGCATCCCTCGTGTTTATCGTACGACTCGTCCTCCCTCCCACACGCTATCTGCACTTTGTTTAACCTACGTTTTCACTGTGCCTAAACGAGACGCTCTGCTGTAAATAGAAACGTGTGTACATTATGTCTCCTAAAGCTTTTAGTTGGAAATATAGTAAAATATTATGACCAATAAAATAGTGGGTTTAGAAATATCAATACACAAAATATGTAGAGTGTAATATAAATAGAAATATAACGGGTCAATTTTCTATGAAATAATTAAATATAAAATACCATTAATTGAATGAAAAACTGTAAAAAAAAATTCTGATTTCAAAGTATTTTGATACATTTTTTTTATTAACCTCATGTGCTCATTGCTGGAGTTAACGAAACAAAAATGTATTTTGCTGTAAAATTTTACTTCTCTAAAGGTATATTCCTAAATGAAATCTAGTAGACCTGCTCCTTGTTCTCTTCTCCTCGCAAATAGGACTAATCGAGTTCGGTCTTCCGTAATAGAATTACCTCCTATCCAGACGCTACCAATCGTGTAATCATGGGCGAACATGCATGCCATTGTCTCTGCATTATTGCACTACTCTCATCACACTGCCTTTGAATACCCTATTATCCTTAAATTCATTGTTATCCATACTACCAACATCCGAATCATCACAATTATAATAACTGTCACCATCATCATCATTACAATATTTCCCTTCACAGTCGTTTTTAGTTTTCTGTTTACATCATCATCATCATCATCATCATCATCATCATCATCAACAGCATCATAGATTTCAAGGTTCAGACTTGTTGGCCTGTTCCGTCTTCAAGAGAATAAAGTTTGTATCTCCATCTCAACAAAGGTCTACCTCTACTTCAAAATCCTGTTGGACTGTATGAGTATATTATTTTTTGGCATTTGAAAATGCAAACTGTGCATTGTTATACAGAGTGATTTATATGGAACTGACACATTTCTTTCTTTCTTTATTTCAAAACGAATGATGCTAGCCACAATTTGTTATACCTCAAATGTAGAGTATCTTTTGGAGATTACTAACCTCTATTGCAAATGTTGAAAATTCTTTATTTATTCGGCTGGAAATTCACTTAATGACCAGTTTTTAACGTCAAATTAAACAGGAGTTTTGATTCCCTGTCAGGAGATGATCAGATATTTATTTTTTATTCTGTATATTTGTCATATTCTTTTAGAGATCCAGTTGTTTCCAATTTGTTTACCAATCCCAGTATTTTGTTCCTTTGGGGGGGATTACGAACACCAAATTCTCTCTGGTATGCCCTTTGAGTAGCTGTAATTGATTTCCTAAACCAGTATTGCTTCACAAGGTAGAGCTTTTAATGTAATGTGTACTGCATTTTCAGTGATTAAAACAAAATGTCGAAAACAGCTGCCAACAATAAGGAATAAAGAATAAACATCTGCGCATCTCCTGACAGGGAATCAAAACTCCTGCTTAATTTGACGTTAAAAACTTGGTCACTAAGTGAATTTGCAGCCGAATAAATAAAGCATTTTCAACATTTGCTATAGAGGTTAGTAATCTCCCAAAAATACTCTACATTTGAGGCATAACAAACTGTGGCTAGCATCATTCGTTTTGAAATAAAGAAAGAATGAAATGTGTCAATTCTATATAAATCACTCTGTAGCATGAATGGCCGTACAGGCTCGTGCGAAGTTTCTTGTGTACACGAGTTTGTATAATTGTGTATTAATAAATGCACTTCATTCATTCATTCATTCATTCATTCATATTATTTTTGACACCGTTCTTCTGGCATTCTCAGTAAGTGTTCTTGCCAGTTTCTCCTCATTTCATCTATTCTTTCAGTTAGACTAAATATTTTCAATTCACCCCTTATTTCTGTATTCCTCTTCTTATCTAGAATGGAGTAGCCTGCTAGCGGTCTAAGGAATCTCATTTCGGCAGGTTCAATTCTTCTTCTATCTGTCCTGTTCAGAATCCAGTTTTCACATCCATACGTTACTAATGTGGCTGCCATTACCTTATACAATTTTAGTTGTCTCTCTTGTCTTGTTTTGTGCCTTAGTATTCTTAAGGTATCACATATTTTCTGGAATTTCTGAACTTTTTTATTGATATTGTTGTTTTTTTGTGAGAAACATTTACTCCTAAGCTATTGAAGTTGCTTACTTGTTCAGCAGTTCCATTTATTACAACTTTTCAACTGAAATTATTTTTGCACTGAAATGCTATTACTTTAGTTTTGGAGGTAGAGATGTTCAAGTTGTATTCTTTTCTCATTTTTCCCCAATCACTTAATTAATTAATTAATTAATTTATGTATTTATTTATCATCTTTTCAAAAATATTAGCACCACTTTGAAGTTTTTTTGATGATGATTATTATTAATATTATTAGTATTATTTTGATTTCGTCGTCATGTCCCCATCATCATCATCATCATCGTCATCATCATCATCATCATCATCATCATCATCATCCACTTCAATGTTTAGACTTGTTGGCCAGTTCCGTCTTCAAGAGAATAAAGATGGTATCTCACCTCATCAAAGGTCTACCGCTACATCGAAATCCGGTTCTCATCTAGAATATAGTAGCCTGCTAGCGGTCTAAGGAATCTCATTTCGGCAGCTTCAATTCTTTTCCTATCTGTCCTGTTCAGAATACAGTTTTCACATCCATACGTTACTAATGTGACTGCCAGTACTATATACAATTTTAGTTGTCTCTCATCTTGTTTTGTGCCTTAGTATTCTATCACACATTTTCTGGAATTTATGAACTTTTATATTGATATCGTTCTTTCTTGGGAGTAAGAAACATTTATTCCTAAGCTATTGAATTTTTTTACTTTTTCTGCAGAAAAATTGGAGATATATCCTACGGAGAGGTGGAAAAATTCAGATATCTTGGAGCAACAGTAACAAATATAAATGACACTCTGGAGGAAATTAAACGCAGAATAAATATGCGAAATGTATGCTGTCTGCTGTCAAAAAATCTGAAAGAATTTATAAAACAGTAATATTACGGGTTGCTCTGTGTGGTTCTGAAACTTGGACTGTCACTTTTAGAGAGGAATAGAGATTAAGAGTGCTTGAGAATAAGGTTCCTAGGAAAATATTGAGGCTAAGAGGGATGAAGTTACAGGAGAATGGAAAAAGATACACAACGCATAACAGCACGCATTGTATTCTTCACCGGACATAATTAGGAACATTAAATCCATACATTTGACATGGGCAGGGCATGTAACATGTATGAGTGAATCCAGAAATGCATATAGAGTGTTAGTTGGGGGCCGAAGGGAAAAAAAACCTTTGGGGAGGCCGAGACGTAGATGGGAGGATAATATTAAAGTGGATTTGATGGAGGTGGGATATGGTGATAGAGACTGGATTAATCTTGCGTAGGATAGGGACCGATGGCGGACTTTTGTGAGAGCGGCAATGAACCTTCGGATTCCTTAAAACCACTTGTAAGTAAGTAAAGTTATGCTTTATATTTTAGGTTGTGTTCATTTGTTCACAATTTTTCAAAGTTTAGGAATTTAAAGACTATTTATTTATTTATTTATTTATTCGTTCATTCATTCATCCATCTATTAATTAGTTAATTAATTAATTAATTATTTTATTTATTTATTTATTTATTTATTTATTTATTTATTTGTCTTTGTTGTTCACATTAACACTTAAATAAAAGTATTAAACTTTCTTAAAATGAAAACGTTGAAGGTGTTAAAAAATGTTTAAATAGATGGGCCCGCTTCGACATCGGTGTAGTGTCATCATCAGTCTCTTCCGAACTACTGCGGTCATTTTTTTAAACACTTTTAACATTTGAATTTCAAGGAAGTATAATATTTATTTAATTAAGGTTTATTAATTTTTTTTTTATATTTAGCATTCATTTAAAAGTCTGTTTCCTATGTAAAAAGTCGATTCTCTACTCGCTCGTCTCCTATTTAGATTACTAATCATAACTATTTTTCTCGTTTGCATTTAGAATTGCACGTCAAAATAGTCTGCACACATCGATTGAACTCTTGCGTGGATTTGTTCAGTGTTATAACGGGTTTACACGGATATATGAATACAAAATGTATACAAAGCGACACACGGAGTGAAGAGAGAGAGAAAAAAGCTCGGAGTCAATGGTTGCTGATATCGGTCTTTGATGGCAACAGCGAGGAAATGGAAACAGCTTTTTGCTTCTCGCTTCATGCTGACGACATCTATTTGTATCATCTCTTTCAGAATATCCGTCGTTTTCAACTCGGTGACAGGTCATGGGATTTTCATCTCAGGTTATAATTCATGCCATCTAGAATCTCTTTCCTCTGCTCTCAGCTATACAATTATAGACTCTCCTGTACTAATAAACTTCCGTAATCCTTCGCTTTCCTTTACGAATGAAATGTAAAATTTTAATTATTTGTAAATGCAGATGCATCAAGTAAACTCACTGTGAGATTATTTGAAATTATAAAACAATTTTGTAAGTAACGTAAGTTCCTTTTACGGGAATTAATATATGAATTTGTCTTCAAAGAAATGTTACTGGAATCTCTCGCTTAATTTTCAATAAATGTAGAAAATAGGATAGGCTTATGCAGAAGACTGCAACACAGTCTTATTACAAGCGTAAACTAATTTGTGAAAGAAAAGATATGTACTTTCTATACGATGAAGTGCAAGGGAAGCATAGAGCTGGAGCTCCATGCTTATAATATAGAGTACGAGGGGTAGTAGTCATAAAGATTTAATTACGCTATCACCTCGAAAAAATGAAGCTGCGACCATGAAACTTGGTGACGGTGTTAGTCCTTTTCCACATATTCACCCTTCAACGCGACACATTTTTCCCAACGATGGATGACTTGACGGAGGCCTTGGTTGTAGAAGTCTGCATTTTGGTTGTACAGGAAACGTTCCACCTCAAAAATCACCTCGTCGTCATTCTGGAAATGCCTGCCACGCAATGGTTGCTTCATCCGAGGAAAGAGGAAGAAGTCACTGGGTGCCATGTCAGGCGAATACGGGGGGTGAGGCAAAATTTGATAGCCTAAAGAAGCAGCGTGTGTGACTGTGTCTTGTGCAGAATGAGCTGGGGCGTTGTCATGAAGCAAAAGGACCCCCTTGGACGCTTCGTCTTGATAGCCTCCCGTAACCTCGTCAGGAGATTTCGGTAGTATGCTCCTGTGATGGTTTGCCCCTTCTGAGCATAATCTGTCAGCACCACACCTTGGATGTCCCAAAAAACACTCAGCATCACCTTGCCCGATGATGGTTGGGTCTTCGCCTTTTTCGGCGGTGGTGAATCAACGTGTTTCCACCCCCCGTATTCTCCTGATATGGCACCCAGTGACTTCTTCCTCTCTGCTCGGATGAAGAAATCATTGCGTGGCAGGCATTTCCAGAATGACGACGAGGTGATTTTTGAGGTGGAACGTTTCCTGAACAGCCAAAATGCAGACTTCTACAACCAAGGCCTCCGTCAAGTCATTCATCATTGGGAAAAATGTGTCGCGTTGAAGGGTGAATATGTAGAAAAGGACTAACACCGTCACCAAGTTTCATGGTCGCAGCTTCATTTTTTCGAGGTGATAATTGAAACTTTATGACGACCTCTCGTAATGTGTGGTAATAAATATTACCACGTTTCTAGGGTAAATATTGGTAATGAATTAATATCTCTTTAATTTCATTTATACTCAAGATTTATATATAATTATGTATGTATGTATGTATCTATGTATTTTAGTTGGTTATTTAACGACGCTGTATCAACTACTAGGTTATTTAGCGTCGATGAGGTTGGTGATAATGAGATAGTATTTGGCGAGATGAGGCCGAGGATTCGCCATAGATTACCTTGCATTCACATTACGGTTGGGGACAACCTCGGGAAAACCCAACCAGGTAATGAGCCCAAGCGGGGATCAAACCCGCGCCCGAGCGCAACTTCAGACCAGCAGGCAAACGCCTTAACCGACTGAGCCACGCCGGTGGCTGTATGTATGTATGTATGTATGTATGTATGTATGTATGTATGTATGTATGTATGTATGTATGTATGTATGTATGTATGTATGTGTACTCAAGATTTATTTATAAATTGGAAATTCCTTTGAAGAGATGGAAAAATTAAAAAATCTTGGAGCAACAGTAACAAATATCAATAATGCTCTCGAAGAAATTAAACGCAGAATAAGTATGGGAAATGCGGATTATTATTCGGTTGAGAAGCTTTGATCATCCTGTCTACTCTCAAAAAGCTGAAAGTTAGAATTTATAAAACAGTTATATTGCCGGTTTTGACGTAAATTATGTATATAAATATTCGCTGTTGTAGAGTAAACTTCTAGCCGGCATTTCAGTTATCTAAACAACTAATTTAATGTACAGCGCACACACTTAAAATGTATTTAAAAGAAGTACACAAGCACACACGTGTTCTATCACTAACACCTAAGATTGTATTAAGCTGTGGCAACGACCGGTAACATACAGGCCCGCACAGCCTTGAATCGCAAGTCTACTATATACAGTCACGAAGCTTGAGTTTTGAGGGTGCTAGAAACAATAGACTGTGACGGTACTATTTTGCATTGCCTGTAATGAGGCGATATTAGCGATCCTAGTGGTGAGCAACTATCTAATGTTTGCATATTTACTACGTATTTAGCTTCGCGACTGTATATACTAGACTGTGCTTGAATCATGAAGCAATCAGCGGTTGGGAACTTTACGCGTTCTTCGAATCAAGCGTGACGCGACAGCACTATATTAACATCTAATTTTTAGTTTAGATTATGTTATAAGTTAATAATTATTTTTTCGTGTTAAACAGAACTTTGTTGCTCATTGTAAGAAAACATTATTGAATGTTTATAGCGATAGGACTATTCTTCTGTTCTATTGATACAATCAATCAAGTCATTCTCATGGAATAAAGTGCCTGTTCGTATATCGAGGCGGTTATTGAATTGGAGCGAATAGTTCCTCGCAGCGTTTCCAACTGTAAGCTCATCTAGCTTCCTTTGAAATTCAGTTCGAGATGTTCATGTTTAGAGGTGTGTAAATGTTATATGTCGTTCTTTATCTGATATGAATATCTACAGATCTCAAATTATATTAAGCACTTTACGTTCATATAGTGTAAGATCAAAATTTCAGTAGAAATATGAAAGAGTTCGTTGATTTAATTCACAAAAATTAATTAGGCATAATAGTCATCTCTGGTATGAAGCGTGATCGTATTCTATCAGGTCTGTTTTGAAACTGTGAAATGGGAATAACGTGTTAGCAATCAATCACAAATCTGAAACAAGCACTAGTTCACATTTGAAGTGGCTGCTGTATTTAGAAATGCAAATCCTACTTTGACCTTTCGGATATGAACTTTACGTATTGTTACCTTGTGATTCATCCGCTATTGAATTGACAGCTTTTCAATAAAATCACTGAAGCCTGATCTCCGACAAATCCTGTTAGATGTGTGGTATAATCTATGGATTTTGAGAAAACTTCCTCCGAATTCAGAATGTGTTAATGGAGTTCAACTGTGTGCGGAATGTTTTTCACTGTATTCATAAAATAACGAAATTTAACATCACAATCACAATTATATAGAAGTTTGGCTTCAGGAAGGGAAAAGATACTGGAGATGCTATTGGATTGCTACGGACAATCGGCGAAAGGTACCTAGAGAAGAATAGAGAAGTGTATGTAGTATTTTTGGACCTAGAAAATACTTTTGACAGAGTGGATTGGAATAAACTGATGGGGCTCCTAAAGAAAATTTGTATAGATGGAAAAGAGAGGAGACTGCTCAGTAATCTTTATATGAAACAATGAGTCAGAAGCAGGACAGGAGAAGCTATGTCAGAAGGAAGTGAAATTGGGGGAGGAGTACATCAAGGATGTCCTTTACCATCTATCTTGTTCAACATCTACTTGGAGGATTTAGTAAAGACTTGTTTTCAGAACGTGGGGGAGTGATAATAGGAGGAAGAAAAATAAAGTGTATAAGATTTGCTGATGATATGGCCTTCTTAGCAGAGGAGGAAGAGATACTAAAGGATATGCTACTGAAGCTAAATGACAGCTGAGAGCAGTATAGGATGAAGATAAATGCAAATAAGACGAAGAGCATGGTTATAGGAAAAAAATACAGAAGATAAACTTGCGAATTCTAAATGAGGCAGTAGAACAACTGGGCAGCTTCAAATACTTAGGGTGTACTATGAGTAGTAATATGAACTGCTGCCAGTAAGTCAAAAGAAGGACAGAAATGGCCAAGGAAGCTTTTAACCGTTTGAAGCACAAATTAATTTTTTATGTTTTTCATATCACGGATCATAACAAATTTTCAATCATTTTTTTTTCAAACATTTTAACTCTGCACACAATTTCAAAACACAGATGGCCAATCTATATATGCTGAAGAGGTGGTTCCTTGGTGGAATATCTGTGCCATAAAATTTAGAAAGACAGAAAACGGTTGCTCTTCTGAATAACCACTATGCTGCAAAGGGTTAATAGAAAAATCATGTGGAGAAAACATTTTGTAGAATTTCCGGGATGACTTTAGCACAGGTTTCAATGATGCGGTTCTTTAAATGTTCCACATTCTCAACTGGTTTTATACATAAGAAAGCAGTATCTACAACGCAATCGTCCACTTTCGAGTGATAAATTCACCAGAAGTAACTTTACTAATGTACTTCAACGGATTGTATCACCCGATTATATTGCATGAACTTTCCTTAAGTTTTCTACACAGTTTTCAATAATGAATATGCACTATGGAACAATATTTGCTTGTTTGTAGTGTGATCGGAAGACCACGGAAGGACTTCCTCAATAGCGTGCTTTTCACCACTAATTCGTGACCTTGGTGATACTCGGGTAATCATCCTATCATTTTGGTCCGAAGTTCGCTGGGCAAAACAGAGCCGAGGACTGTGGATTAAAAGGGAGAGGAAATTCTTCATAAAGGAAATAAAACTGCAGTTTTCTTTTCGTAGACTTACGGCAAGAAAAATACTTTTAAAAGTAAAATTTATTGTCAATTTCTCGCCCACATAGAGACTTAAAGATAAGCACAATGGGCGCCAATAATGGTAGCCTATTTTATTTTAGTGTTGTTCTACACTAATCCATTCAATCATCAGAAATTGCACCTAAGATTCACCGGTTTATGAATCTGTATCCCCGGAGTTGCGAAATTATATTTTAGGGAGATACGTAACGACATGGCCACTAATTAAACGAGAGAGCAAGTAACATTTAATTATATCATTTATTAAATATATCACTGACTGCAACTCTCAGTCGGTATGTTCAATGACATTGCCAATATACGTACCACATTAGCGTAATGAAAGTGGTGAGTTTCATTGGCCATAGAGGGAGAATCTTTCCCGCATTGACATGATGAATTTTGTACATGCTAAGGTCAATGTCAGGTTATTTGAAACCACTGTGGGTAGCAGAGTTATAAAATACTAATTTCTGAATACACCAGTCAGCAGTAGTTTGAAATCGATATCAGTTAATTATCTGCGAATGAATTAAATATCAGCTAGACTATGTAGTAAACCATACATCAAGTTGCTTCCATACGAAAATTGTTATTCTAGGTTAGTATAAATTCACGTAACATCAAGTGGGAAAATGAACTTCGAAATGTGTGAAGTTAAATTTTAATGAGTTAGTATTCCAACGTAAAAAATGTGCAATTCGTTATCAATAAATGCAAATATATACATGAGTTAATTGAAACACTGTTTGGACATCTCTTTTTTTTAACATTTCTACTTCTGCAGAGAAGAAGCTTTTACCCTAACGTCCCTGTCAATCTTTTATTTTTAGATCATGACCATAATCGAATATGATTTACTTGAGGTTGTCATTCGAAGGACGAAGCACGTGACAGTGTGATGATTCAAGATCTGCACTATAAAGAGAACGTGGCAGAACCTCCCAGCCTCCATTCCCAATGCATTCAACGATGATATGCTGTGTGAGAAGACAAACATTATATTCAAGAAATTGGATACTTCTTCATTTGCAAAAACGCTAATCAATTCTATGGAATATTTTCTGTTCACAATAGGACCATTTTCCAAATTGTCACTGTAACTTATTAATATCAGAAACGGTGTCGTCATTGAATTCTTTACCTGAAAATAATGTGACAGCTGCAACGGGGTTCGAACATGCGTCCGACAGGGCGCGCGGCAGACGAAACGCTGGTACGGGGAGCATCTGCATGCTGAAGGGCAGAGGGTGTGTATTACGTCAACGCGGAGAGGGGAGGTTGCGCGCGCAGCTGCTACTTGCGGAGTGAAGGGGGGACGGACCCTCCCGAATCGTCCAGAGGAGTCCGTCGAAGTGGAGATATCCAGATAATTCGAGAGAGCTATCTCAGGACACCCGTAGAAATTTCTCGTAACTATGGTTTAGCTATAAAAGAAGAAACGCGAGCGAACTTGAGCAGTTTTTCAGTTTATTCAGCCATTCAGTGAGTAAGCCAGTGAACAGAGCAAGCCAGCCAGTCTTGTATACCGGAGTTCGACTTGAGTGTGCGTCTGCAACTGTGTCAGCATCCGAAGGCCTGAGTTCGAGTGCAGCGGACCGCAGTCGGAGGGACCTGAGTTCGAGTGCAGTGGACCGCAGTTGGAGGGACCTGAGTTCGAGTACAGTGGACTGTCTCTGAAGGTCTGTGGTTCGAGATACTGTGAACTCGAGTGGCTGAGCTAGAAGAACTGTGAACTGAGAACTGACAGTTCTGATTTGTAAATAGTGCTTTGTGAACATTAGTTAAAAATTCAGTTCATTGTTGTTCTCAATATTCCAAGTAAATTGTCATTGTCGTCTGTGGAGTGCAATAACGAATACTGTGTTACTGTGTGGAGAGCAAATCCCATTGTTGACGGGAGCAGAATTAAATTGTAGAGAGTGAATAGTAATTGTTGTGTTGAGCTAATAAAATTACATTGTTGTTAGTAATAAAACGTTACAATAATTTAGATTTTGATGTTGGGGATGAATGTTTCCACTCAATACTATGTCTCTTGAATTCAAGCTCGAAAATATGTAAGTTTTAATCGCACGTCACAATACGTTTTACCGAGCTGAAGCCCCATTTCTTTCTTCTCAACTGTGACCTCCTTTGATATCATACTTGAACAAATCATATGCTAGTTCGAAAGCGTAAGGACGACTGAATGGAAATTACCAAATCTGAGTGAAATTAGAAATGCAAATCCTAGTTTAACCTTTCGGATATGAACTTTACAGTATTGTTACCATGTGATTCATTCATGTTAGGTTCAGTCTTCTTACGGCCCTTCCTCAACACATCAGCTTCACACACGCTTCGTCTTCGTCAACTTCCCGCCATAACACAACTATAGGCCCTACATCGCTGCCTCTAGGTTATCATTTAACATCTTTGAAGACTCGACATTGGGAGATTTATATGTCTTAATTCTACGATCTAATACTGAAATGTGCCAATACTCCAATGCTTTTCAACATTTGACAATTTATCATATACCACTATATTGACTTATCTACTTATGATTCTAGTACATATGATCAATAATTTATGATCACAATGTTTTACATAACATTTACTTGTCATAAGCCGACAGCATACTACGATTGTCTACGACAGTATATGAATCATAGTACCATATTAGAATGCTCCACAACATAATCCTACGTCACCTATTTTATGATATATATTCATAATTCAAGAATGTTCATACTATCCACTTTAATTCTATTATTGAAATAATGGAATGCATTAATATTTAAATGTCGTTCGATAATCTCTCAATCACCACATTGACTTTCTATAATTAGTTATTAATATACGATCTTATTATAGTATTCACTTATTTCTCTTATCTGCCTAAACAACGCTTATCTACAATATTACATATTATCTAATTTATGACATGCATTTATTTAAGAAAGTTCAATTTTGATTTTTTACATCTTCAAACATTGTTACATATATAGGTTTCAGTTGTGTAGGTACCACTATTTTAGCGATCGTATGTACTCATAATGTCAATTTATTTTATTTCATAATCTGTTACACGCTATTCTTTGTTACTCCATACTGTGTTCTTCCATTCACGTTCAGTACGCCATTCTAGGAGTTTACTTATATTTTTTCGTCACTGGTTTTTCTAAATATGTAATCACAGAATTCCTTTGCAGACATTTCTTGTACATTTTGTAAAAGAATGCATATTTAATTTTTTCCACATTCATATAATCATTGCGCAAAGTACACATTCAACAATCTACTCATAACATAGTGAAGCATGTATTTCGTAAAATTTATTATCTGCTATAGACAAATTTAGTATGATATTATTAAATATGCATATTTTAAAACAAATTTTGTATGTAATTCTTGTTAATTAGGTTTAATCTTTATTCTTCAATTCGAGAGTTGTTTTTAAAAGTTTTTTCAAATTTTAACGTTTGTAAATTTTTTTTTTAACTCTTGCAATATGTAATGTGGATTTATTCACCATATATATATATATATATATATATATATATATATATATATATATATATATCCACACACTTATCTGATGATGCCCATAACAAGGGCCGAAAACGTTCACGTGCAATAAGATGTATTAGCAAAAATAACTTTGCTGACATTTTAATAAAGAAGTCAAAGACGGAAATATCAAACTTTACTTTTTGTATTTTTTTTAAATTAAAAGAAGCATCAATAATAAAGGGAACATCCTAAATATAATTTAAATTAAACCCTATTAATTAAATTATATACCTTAACCCTACCATCACAACCTAAAAAAAATATATATTTCGAAGCTAAATCCCACAATGAGTGAGTGCGGTTTGTCATCTGTGAACTTATGTCAGCTAAATTAAAGTAATGTCAGCTTAATTTAGGACATATGAACATAATATTTACATACGAATAAATCTCTGCTGTGGCTGAGTGGTCAGACCTCCAGCCTGTCACGCGGACGGCCCGGGTTAGAGTCCCGATGAAGTCTGGTATTTTTCATTGAAAAATCCATAGTGTCACTTTTCCTGTTTTGCTGTTTGGTTAACCTGTGACAGTTTCAATGCATTGTTGTATTTGACGCTCTCCTATAAAAAAAATTCTTGATTTTCGTGATGGCAATATTCTGGTGGGTTAAGCCACAGAAATGTTGCAGCAGACTGGATGAACAGTTCCCTGGACATTGGATTGGTTGGCGTGGACCAGTAGAATGGCCGGCCAGATCTCCAGATTTAACACCCCATAATTTTTTCTTTTGGAGTTACATAAAGAGCTTGGTATATGAAAAGAAAATTGAGAATGTGGAGAGAACATTTTGTAGCATTTCCGGAGTGACTTTAGCACAGGCTTCAATGATACGGTTCTTTAAATATTCCTCATCCTTGAAACACATTTATAATTGTGATGGTAGCGTATGGTTTGCAACTAAGGCACAAAAGCTGCAAATATGCTAAAATCCGCCCCCTAACTATAAGTGTTTCGAACTGGTATATGCTGCCGACGTAAAAAAAAAATAGAAGTTTTAAGAATCCCGAAAAATTTTTCTCAAAGTTGTAGTAAAGAAAATAAATATAAATTTCAAACCTACATCCATTTCAAGAAGATAGCGTTGTGGCGGTTCAGCCAGTATCAGCAGTGTGCTTAGCATTTTATGTTACTTACATTTGTTTACAAATGACAATGGGACACTGTTTATACACGAAAGGTTTATAGCTGTAATGTTAGGGAAACGTCTAGAACTTGTGATTTCCGCGTCGGAGATCTGACAAAATGTGGGTTTAAATCTCAAACAGTTCAGTAGACACAGATGGCTTGACTGCAGTGATTTCATCCTTCTCTTTCCACTTCCATCCACAAAATCAATTAGATGGCCAAAGTCGTACTGTGACTCTGATGTGCTCACTGATGTGATCATCGGCGGCAGACGCAACAAATTATCCATCCATGAGAGATACTCGGGGGTTTGGGAGAGTAGACCTAGCAGTAAAACACACGCGCAAAACAAAGTAGGTAGCCTATACACAGTCAGAACGTTTAATGACATCTTTAAAATTAATTTATAATAAAGTTGGAAAGACATGATAAAACAACTACGTACGATTTTGTAATAAAATTTAGTGTATTGCTTACGATAAAAGCATAATATGAAATTTTCTTAATAATAATAATAATAATAATAATAATAATAATAATAATAATAATAATAATAATAATAATAAACCCCGTGACCCACCTCGGACATGGTACCTTCAAAATCGGAATCCCTGATGCTAGCTGATTTTCGAAAAAAAAAAAAAAATTACCAAGGCTTCAAACTTCTACTATTATTTTAAAACGAAGTTTAAAAACATAGCTAAATATAGAAATTCAGAAATTTGAAATGAACCGAAATATGAGATTACGTATCCTAAAATTCACAGGAATTTTAGTTAAAGAATTGAGAATTCTTTAAATCAATATTAGAAAATCACTACGACGTCCACTTAAAACTGACAAACTGGAAATATTACTCACAACAAGCAAAGTGGATTAGTCTGATACTTTAATGCCTATAAAGGCTGGCGTTATTTGTTAAAGTATCAGCTTGTCTATGCGGATATTGTAAATATGTTAAGAGGAAATCCATAAACTATTATGGAAAACGCGAAAATTTTACTTGAAGCAAGTAAATCCCGAAAAGAAAGTATATGATTGTGTCTCGTGACCAGAATATTGTGCGAAATGGAAATATAAAAATTGGAAATTTATCCTTTAAAGAGGTGGAAAAATTCAAGTTCTGTATTTTGGAGTACCAGTAATAATTATAAATGATACTCGAGAGGAAATTCAACGCAGAATAAATATGGGAAATGCTTGTTATTATTCGGTTGAGAAGCTTTGGTCATCCTGTCTGTTCTCAAAAAATCTGAAAGCTTGAATTTGTAAAACAGTTATATTACCGGTTGTCCTGCATGGTTGTGAAACTTGGACTCTCACTTTGAGAGAGAAACAGAGATTAAGCGTGCTTGAGAATAAGATTCCTAGGCTAAGAGGGACGAAGTTACAGGAGAATAAAGAAAGTTACACAACGCAGAACTGCACGCATTGTATTCTTCACTTGACATAATTGGGAACATTAAATTCAGACGTTTGAGATGTACAGGTCACGTAGCACGTATGGGGAAATCCAGAAATGCTTATAGAGTGTTAATTGGGAGGTCGGAGGATAAAAGACCTTTGGTGAGGCCGAGACGTAGATGGGAGGATAATATTAAAATGGATTTGAGGGAGGTGGGATATGATGATAGTGACTGGATTAATCTTGCGCAGGATAGGGATCGATGGCGGGCTTATGTGAGGGCGGCAATGAACCTTCGGGTTCCTTAAAAGCCACAAGTAGTAAATAATAAAAATTTCACGGTAAATGATGCTATAATGCAATGGTCGGCATTTTTGTACCATCAGCCGTTCTACAACCTCTGGTTTTCTGAACCGACGCATGCGACGTGCGAGGTGCGAGGCCCGCGTCGCCCAGATCCGGACTACACGAGAGATAGTGAGTGGTTTCTATAGTTGCGAGGTGCGCAGACCTCGCATCTCGCGAGTATAGAAATTACTCACTATCTCTCGTGTAGTCCGGATTTGTGCGAGGCGGGCCACGCATCTCGCACGTAGAATGCGTCGGGTCAGATAAACCAAGGCTTTACGGTAACGTGGCATGCTGCGAAACGATCCGAAATTCTCCGAAACATCATCGCATCCGGTAGTTACGACTGCGGGTTTATGTTTATGTTTTCGTGTCAATGGAGAACATTTTGAGTATTTATTATAAGATACTTGAAGATTTTTCTTGGATATACTATCTTATAATTCGCAATGCACATCTTTTTTTCTGCGTTTCCCACTATTCTCGTGTTCAGTGTTTTGTTATACGGTGCTATCCACAAGTTAGCTGTGATGACATTCCACACAAAAAGGAACCAGCTTGTGCGTCATAAAGTACAAACAGAGTTGTAGAAAAAGGACTTCAATAGGAAAAGAAATAGTTTCCGGAATAATTTTCATAGAATATAGAGAATTTAAATCCCACTTTTCAGAAAGGAACTGAGTCAAAATTTGTCATATTTTTTACTGGTGAAATGATTAATACTTCCAAGACGCATTGATTTTCAAAGAAAGAAATTTAGTCAAACCTTTCTCTGTATCTCTAACATCAAGTTTATGTTTATAGTACGGCACAGGTGCACTGGTATTTATTCATGAAGGTAAGTCTTTTTTTTTTTTTTTTTTTTGCTCTCCTGAAAAGTAGTACATTTTGACTCAGTTCTTTATGGCGAGTCCTCGGCATCAACTCCTTTGATTTGATTACCTGGTTGGGTTTTTCCGAAGTTTTCCCCAACCAAAAGGTAGGCCTAAATGCCGGGTAATCTTTTGGCGAATCTCGGACCTCACCTCATCTCACTACATCTCGCCAAAATATTGTAAAAAATTGCACAAAATTGTAAAAATTGTAGAAAATTACTAAATTGAAAACTGTAAAAATGTGTAAAAATTGTAATTGTAAAATTGTAAAATTTTGACTTGTTCCACATCTTAAACCTTCATTGCTCATGTAAGATATATGGAATAAAATAAATGAAAGAGTGAGTGAGTGAGTGAGTGGGTGGGTGGGTGGGTGGGTGTGTGGGTGGTTGGGTGAGTGAGTGAGTGAGTTCCTTTCTAACAAGTGAGATTCATTTTCATCCTCTATATTTGAGGAATGCTTTCCCGAAGTTTTGAAATGTCTTTCAGTTACATCCTGTATACATAGATATAGGCCTAAACGTACATGTTACATAATACAAAAATATGTATTACTGTACTGAAATTAATTGACACATGCTATTATTTAACACATCAGAGTAGAAAAGTATTTCTTTCCAATTTAATAAAAAGAGTCACAAGGATTTCCACATAGTCCTCAAAGGTTCATCGGTTAATCGGAGGTTCTGTTCTAACTGAATTTCTGAATGGGATGACCCCAGTCGAATCACATCTGTAACGGATGTAGGTGTACCTCCCTCCGCGTCATATTGCCATCCTCATAATTGTGTTTTGAAAGCTGAGTACACAGAGAATACTAAAATGTTACCGTGTAATTATAGTGCGCCACAACTAGAGTTTCATGGTCGAAATTTCAAATACATTGTAGTGATTGAAGGGGCTGTCAATGCGCCCAATGATACGTAGAAAACCATATTTCAGCCATTGAAATGAACTTCAACATTTGAGCTCAGTGGCACATAGGTAATTGTGTGCATAATGGGAGTTGTTATGTAGTCACAGCGATGTGAATAACCTGGTCGTTTAGTCAATCATCCCAGATTAGAACTTGTCCAAATTAAAACCACCTCCAACCAGGGTTGCACGTCAGAGATACATCTAGCATGCGCAAAGACATTTCTCAAATTAAATTTCGATATGGAAAGATTCAGTTAGCATCGTAACAGGACAGCAATTACCCTGCCATAGTAGGAAGAAGAAGAAGAAGAAGAAGAAAAAAAAAAGAAGAAGAAGAAATTCCGGTATCTGTAATATACATATATATTGGTTTCGAAATTCAAACACCCCCTCACTTACGTTCCGGAACAGAATGCAGGTGATTCATTCATGTGTTCTCCCCAAGCGCAGGTCGTTCACTGCAAACCCATCACTTTGCAATGTTTTTCATAGTTTTCTCATTCTGCATCTTAATGTGGTCTAACATCTGATATCTTCTTCTGCCCCGAAATTTTCTTCTCTTCACCATTCCTCCCATTGCATCCTTCAGTAGACAGTTTCTTCTTAGCTATTGAAGTACGCTAGAGCGATAAATTGTTATTTATAGATTTCCTATCGATATGGACAAAAACACGATCTTACTCGCATTAGTTACCAAATAAGTGATTGTTAAACACTTGGCGGGGGGAAAATTTCTTTCCTAGAAAAGAAAACCTGTGAACTTTCCATTAATATCATATTAGATAGTTTTTTTGTTACATACTTCATAAGCTATTCGCTCTGGAAATCTGCAAGGCTATTTCACTTCATATATATATATATATATATATATATATATATATATATATATATATCTGTATTTATTTGTTTTCTTTTTCGTTTCTATATGTATTTTCAATTTGTATTCAAATCTGTCTTGTATCTGTATCTACTTTTATCTCTTTCTTCATTTTTCATTTGAATTTATTAATATATCTTGTATTTATGTCCGTATTTATGTCTTTCATGTTCTTCGTTTTTCCATTTTTAATTTCTGTGAAGTAACTAACTATAATTTTGTACTGTCTATTATAATTGAAGCTTTTCTCTGTTATAGAAAAATAAATAATAAACAAAGACACAAAACAAAATAAATAAATGAGTAAGTAAATGAAGAAACAAATGAAGTATAGTAAATAAATAAATAAATAAACAAATGTATATCGACTTATAAGATACTCTGATGGAGTTAGACCTGGTGATCTTACCGGCCAGACTATTGATCCTTCCCGTTGAATCGATCTGGAAAGGTAACATCGAGGAAGTTTCTTACGCGGGGATTCGAGTAAGACGGTACGGCATCGTGTTTATACCACACGGTGAATCTCGTCCAGTATTGTTGGAAGCACGTACTAGAGAAAGTGTACGTAGTGATCTCCAGTGAGTTTACATATGTGGTCATGGAAAAGACCCTGTCAGGCGTTTACAGAGCATGCCGGCCCACATGTTGAAGCCTCACTGGACCTGGAATGCAAATTCAATGAGAGTTCACGTCGCTTCAATAATGAGTATTGTGTTGATTGACGTTACTGGTTTTGTGGAATCGAGCTTCGTCCGCAAATAGCACTGTAGCCAAGAAACTGGGATGCAAGAGCCCACGTCTATGGTTCGGTTGACGCAGCCCCTGATACAGTTGCAAGTGGTGGTGATGAAATCTCATCTAATGCTCAAAACTCATTGATATTAAATAAAGTGGCTATTTTCATCGTAGTATCATGAGAATGGTTGATGGTGAAGTAGGTAATCTATCACCCGCTCGTTCCCCTGGTCAGAGGAGGAAACCCTCCTCTTATGAAACTCTTGTTGGTAAAGACGACGTGACCCTGTTGATTTCTATCGAGATTTCAAGTATAAAAATATCATAGCCTGATATTCTTTGTAAGAAAACATAATTTTGCACTGAAGAGAAATAAGTAAGTAGGCCTATCTCCTTTTTAACCCCACTGTTACCAAGGTTTATTACAACTTACTAATACCAAAGGGGGTAGTAAAACTTACTTACTTACAAATGGCTTTTAAGGAACCCGCAGGTTCATTGCCGCCCTCACATAAGCCCACCATCGGTCCCTATCCTGTGCAAGATTAATCCAGTCTCTATCATCATATCTCACATCCCTCAAAACCATTTTAATATTATCCTCCCATCTACGTCTCGGCCTGTCCAAAGGTCTTTTTCCCTCCGGCCTCCCAACTAACACTCTATATGCATTTCTGGGCCTGCCCATATGTGCTATTAGCCACAAATATTTTCCTAATAAACCTTATTCTCAAATATCCTTAATCTCTGTTCCTCTCTCAAAGTGAGAGTCCAAATTTCACATCCATACAAAACAACCGTTAATATAACTATTTTACAAATTGTAACTTTCAGATTTTTTGACAGCAGACTAGATGACAAAAACTTCTCAACCGAATAATAACAGGCATTTCCCATATTTATTCTGCGTTTAATTTTCTCCCGAGTGTCATTTATATTTGTTACTCTTCCTCCAATATATTTGAATTTTTTCACCTCTTCGAAGGATAAATCTCCTATTTATATATTTCCATATCGTAGAATATTCTGGTCACGAGACATAATCATATACTTCGTCTTTTCGGGGTTTACTTCCAAACCTATCTCTTTACTTGCTTCAAGTAAAATGTTCGTGTTTTCCCTAATCGTTAGTACAACTATCCCTATTAAAATCATATACCCTACCAATTTTTGTTAAGAATTTGGATTACAGACATGTGCAAATTATTAGACTCAGTACCACATTTTCTACATTTTCATAATATCATGAATTACTGGCCATAAAATAATTCTGTAGGAGTCTATGCCACAGGATCACTACAAACCCGAATTTTTCCACAAATGATGAGCTGGTTCCCTGATGGTGAATGTGTCTTCGTGTAGGATGGAGCACCCTGTCACAAAACCAGATCGGTAACTTCTGTGACACAGTTCATGAGGGTTGGTCACTGAAGGGAAACTAAGAGGTGGAACTTAAACTGAGACGATTCAATCCGTCATAGGAATTTGAATCCGGTGTGGCTTAGTAGATAGAGCGTCAGCACGTAGAGCTGAAAACCCGGGTACGAGTCCCGGTACCGGAGAGAATGTTTCTCCGCTCCACCGAGCCTTCATCATAATTAGTAATGTCATTTTGTCATATCAGACGTAAATGAGGCTAGATTAAATATGTATGAAGTATCAATATTACTTTATACTGCGTAAATATATCTCTCATCCTTATTAATTATACCACAGTGCACAACACACTATTACATGTCACGTCTAAGTCAAAGTCTGCCTCATTACGCATCGGGTCTTGCTCAAAGTGACTGCGCAACAGTCAGCGCATGGCTATTAAAATCCAGCCTCCTAAATAAACACACATTTGACTTCAGCGTGCCACATCACGCTTAAAGTACGATTATTTTAGTCTTGACAGTCGCCAGCAATGTGCGCCTGGGTCAGGCGAATCCATTCAGTTACGCCAAGGGGTGTTTGGGTTAGTCACTAGCTTGCCTTCGGAGCGATCGGATGTCATGCGTGTGGTAAAGCGGTATATTTCTAATACAGTTAAGCTGTACTGCATTCCTTTACCGACCGCTCGCCCTTATCTCTACTCCGGAGCTCTCTCCACTACTCCTATTACTTCCCCTCTTTCGCGTCACTGAGCTGTCAGGATTAAATAATCGGTCTGTACATAGATGTCATTGCATGATTGTTAAAAATCAGGACTTTTGAGAACTCGAATACGTAACAAATTGAAGTTCAATATTTAGAGAGTATAGAACTGGAGCATGAGAAGTGAAAGAGGAGGAAAAAGAGGACTATTACCAAGGCGAATTAAAAACAGTCGAAGAGATTAACTGACTGCCCAAGTTCGTATTTTTAGAAATTTGCGGATGAGTAACATTAACAGACTGTAGCTTACGGAAGACTAAAATAATGATTCAATGTTTCACTAGAACCCCTTTACTAGGAAGTTTTATTTATTTATTACCAGCTGAAAGCATTATAATTAATTCTCTTGCATTCTGTGTACTTTCTAGGATTTTCTCTGTTGGGATTTTCGCGATTCAAATTGACAACACGTCTTGTGTTGAAACTGAAATCCCAAGAGTGAGTGGCATTTTAATCGCGGTGTTTTAGCAAGAACCGATCTCTCTCTCCATTTCATAACGATCCCCTCGTCCATTTTAACGTTATACCATGGTATTAATGCATTAAAAATTCAAAAGATGTAAAATCACTTCAGTGTGTGTATACTGGGACATTGGATATTTCGTATGTATTTATTTTGTACTTCATTTTACTGACGGCGTTGTGGAAAGTTATTAAAGTGGTAGATAAAATGATCGTTACAAAGTACAGGTTTTGTAAATCTATCTGCTCTTTCAATGCAAATTAAGTACTGTATATGGACAGAACTTTTAGTATTCTATTATGGATAACTAATGATACAATACGTCGTCGTTGTTTCTGCAATAACTCTTATGTGCAAAATGTACAATTTTTCAGTAGGAGGAAAAAACACATTTATTCATCTTATGGCAGCTGTAAATAGGGGATTGTGAAGTCTTACATTTTCGGAAGAAACAAATATAATTACATATAAGAGATTTTGTTATTTGCTGTATCATTATTTAAGTTATTTAATAGAGAAAAAATGTGAATATCGGTAAATATGTCACATAGGAGTTATTGCAGGAACAACGACGATATATATGTTGATTAATGTTCGATACTTGTTTAGCTTATCAGTATTTTAATGTGACTACTACACTTTTACTACGTAATACTTCTTTTGACCAATAAAACGAACGCTACAATTTTGTCACTTTCCTAGCATTTGTTTATTTTTATCACTTCCATACCATTTTTTATTTATCTGCCAACTTTTCAAACTGAAAATTCTTTACGGTATTAAGAAACATGCTTTGCGATCGTCATTTGTTTCCCGCATATATATACTCAACTAAAAATGGCGACTCCGTTCAATCGCTTTGGTAAAGCTAAACATCAGTGAAATATAATTTTAGTAAGTCAATTAATATCCTACTTATTTTAGTGTATTAGAGTACTTTATTTCTTCTAATCTTTTTTCTGTTTATATCACCTTCCTACGTTTCGAACTGGAGTCCTGCAGCCCAGAGCGCCTCTTTTACTGCTTATGCGATCGTAATACGTCATCGCGATAGTTCACATTACGCCTGCAGTTCCACTTGCCTCGGTCGAGTAATGCTATAAAACATGTTTTCGATCATCATTTGTTTTTCGAATAGATAGCCAACTTTTCAGTGGTGGCTCCGTTCAGACGTATTGGCGAAGCTAACATTAATGAAATAGAATTTTAGTAAGTAAATTAATATTTTATTGTATTAGAGTACTTTATTTCTTCTAATCTTTATACAGCATATTTTCTTCTAATCGTGTAATAGTCAATTTAATCCCACTCGAGTTTTGATTTTCTCCAGATAAATCACTGTTGGTAATATATTATTGTAGCCCACATATACAGAAATTCATGTATACTTTATTAGGTAAACTTGCTATCCAAATTGTGTTTATTTTTTATATCTTTCTTCGATTGGCATGTACAGTAACACCATATCAAATTAAATTTACATATACAGGTAGTTTCACCTAACCTTTCTACCGCAAATTTTCGCAAGCTACTTACACAGGAATATACCCACGTCAAAAGCTCACAAAATGAAGAAGTCTACGGATTAGCTGAAAACAGCAGTGTACATCGAATCGACATTATCGCCTTTAAACCTGATAATACCAAAAGCTATATAGTAGATCAAACTATCAGGTTTGAGTCTCACAGAAGCCAACTTAACGAGGTGGACGAGAAAAATATCTATGAGCTGACCATTCCGTACTATGAAAATGCTCTACCATCTTAGCGATATAGAAGTTATTAGTCTGTTTATTGGTGCCAGAGTAACCATCGCCACTCGTTTCCTTTCTTTCTGCAAACGCTTTCAAATATCAACTAACATCATTAAAGAAGTAGCTATTGAGTCACTGAAGCTATCAATTTACATATTTCGAAATCATCTTTATTTTATGTCCTGAGCCACCTTTCTAGTACCACTTCCTTACCTTTTAACCAAGTTAAAATTTATATTGATCACTATATTATAAAATTCCTGATTTCAGATCATGTTTTATCGACTTAATCTTATTTCGATTAGTCTTTGTCGTATCGCAACCTCACAAGATGGGGAAGACTGGTTTTAAAAATAAAGAAATCTAGAACACAGTCCAGCTAATTCAGAAAATATTACTTTTTTATTTTAAATGGAATAAGCGTATTTTTCTAGCGAAATGAAAAGTAGAGGTGCAATTATCGATAACAGAATTTGTTTCACTTTCCTACACTGAATACTAGTAACCTGTATGTCAAAAAAAATCATTCTTGCAAATCATAGCTAGTACAGAAATTGCAATAAAAACACTATAAGAAAATAAAATTATTATCTTATCTTACTACGAAACTTCGTTAAGTTTAAGTAACAAGTAAATAACAGATAATTAAAATGACCACGGTTTGTATCAACGCACTTAAGGAGAAGGTGAATAAGAGAATGTTGCACAGCACGTAGTGTTTCCCCAAATACAATCGCACCCGCCATAGTAATAAGCTATTGCATATATTCTCTATTGTTGTTGGGGTTTCCCGATACACTATCTTCCACTGCGCCCTAGAGAAAAGTGTTTAATGGTGTGAAGTTGGGAAACCGAACTGGCCACCCCTCAGGATCACCCCGTCCGAACCACCGATTTGGAAATTTTGCATGAACTACCTCTCTGCTCACATGTACGAAGTTAGCGGGACCCACCCTCATGCTGGAATCTTATTGACAGACGAGTTTTCAGTCTCATGTCCTCTATGAATTATTTCTGAAAGCATTTGTTTTAGTAAAGTGAAACAATGCTGTTAACCATAATTTTTCATTTCGCACGTTCTAATTAAAAACAATGCACTTTGTGTTAAAAGTAATATTCTCTGAATTAGCTGTGTTGTGTATACAAACTCATTTTTTGAGCCCTTCACATAGATATAGTCTGTGCAAGTAAGTTTTCCATATTTTGTTTCGTTTCGAAAAAATTTGAGATCGCAACTTTAGATGAAACATTCTCAATCCCCTGTTCAAGGAAACAACTTTTTTAAATATTAATTCGTGTACATATGATACACAGGATTTTTCAAAAGTAACGCATAGTTGCAATTAAAATTGAATGAGGTGATATTGGACAAAGAGCCCAGACGTTAAAATGAAGAGTACAGGGGAAAAACAATCACAGTCACAATGCTTTTAAGGGTGATGTCTCTTCTAATTCAGTATATTACTGCAATATTTATTGCTGTTGCTAATGAGAAAGTGGGAAAGGGTGTCTATATCCATAGTGATAATTCTCCTTTACCAATTTTAATGAGAAAAACACTAACGTTTTCAGTAATATAATGAATTAAATGATGATATCACCCTTATAACAGTTGTGACTTTGATTGTTTTTCCCCCTGTACTATACAAATGAAGTTTTTTAAAGAAAATAGTTTCGGGATTGTTTGTATGAGAATCACGACGCCATCGAGAACCATTTTAAATTAAACTTACTCTACGGTTTTTTATGATCATCGGAAAGAGTCTTCATGCAGTATTTCATATTGTTCTATATACAGCATTAGCATTATCCGTAAAGATATTCTGTAAGTCACGCAATGTATTCTTCACCTGATTAATTAGAAACATTAAATCCAGACATTTGAGATGGACAAGGCATGTACCATGTATGGGCGAATCCAGAAATGCATATAGAGTGTTAGTTGGGAGGCAGGAGGGAAAAGACCTTTGGAGAGGCCGAGATGTAGATGGGAAGATAATATTAAAACGGATTTGAGAGAGGTGGGATATGATGGTAGAGACTGGATTAATCTTGCACAGGATAGGGACCAATGGCGGGCTTATGTGAAGGCGGCAATGAGCCTGCGGGTTCCTTAAAAGCCATAAGTAAGTAAGTAAGTAAGAGCTGAGTGCAAAGACACGTTAAGGAATATTGCGCTTCATCTTCATCAGAAGATGCAATAATAATAATAATAATAATAATAATAATAATAATAATAATAATAATAATAATAATGATAATAATGATAATGTTGGTAGTGGTGGTGGTCATGGTGATAGTGATGACGGTTGTTCCTATAAGCAGGAGGTTATGTCTCTATACAGTAATGGGATAAGCATAGCATAACGATACAAAGGGCCCAGACATGCGTAATGCCTGCGTACAAGGCACACACAAACAGAGCTGTTTGTTCATTAAGGTGTATATTGAGTACTGTGTTGCAGAGAATTTTGATCGTATTAGTGATGGCAAGCATGTAGGCTGAGCTAGCATTGCTGTTAATTGAAATAGAAAGAGAAAAATTACCGTATAACATAAGAAACTACGCACAATATAGCATTTCTCTCTGATCAGAGTTACCATAACCTTCTCATTAATGAAAACCATAATGTCTCTCATTATAATTTACACACTCATACTTTCGGTCGGAGTTTTATTATTCATGAAGCTCACCAACGCTTTTTGCTTTATTCTATCAAATCCCATTTGTCCATTTTATTCATATTCTCTTGTTTAAGAGTGTTCTCCTTGTTTATTATCTCATAATTTGTATGATCTTTTTAGTTACCTTTTTCCCTGTGTATCATATTTTCTTAATCGTGATATCCTTAATTAGATTATAATGCTTTCCAATTCTTTTCTCTTTCTCATTTGTGACGTCCTTAATCACGTTATTCTATCTCACTATATTCCCTTCTCAATCAAATTTTTAATGATTTTCTACTTTCATATTTTCTTAACATCCTTAATTACATCTTTTTAATCATCTTCTTAGTGACTTTGGAATACGTATTTTATGTTTTTCACGTGTTAAGTTTTATGTTACCTTGTTAACATGTTTCGGCCTGCTATTGGCCATCATCAGAACTGGTTGTTCCCAGTCTTGGCGCCTTTTGTTTTGTTTCCTGTAGGGGTGTGTTTGTGTAGTGTAATGTGGAGTCAAAGAGAGTTTGTGTTCTGAAATTGAGTTGTGTCTTGAGAATTTCATTTGGATGTGTTTTTGTGGGTCTGTATATTTCGTATTGTTCTAGTGTGTTTAGTTTCTGGCTTTTTGGTTGGATGTGTAGAATTTCCATGTCTGTGTTGATGTCTCTGTATGTGTGGTTAGCATTTGTGATGTGTTCTGCATGTGTAGAAGTATTTTGTAATTTTGTTATGGCTGTGATGTGTTCTTTGTAACGTGTTTGAAATGATCTGCTTGACTGTCCTATGTAGAAGTTATTGCAGGTGTTACATTTCAGTTTGTATACGCCTGTGTGGTTATATTTGTTTGTTTGTGATGTTTGTGTGTTGAAATGTTTTTGTAGAATATTATTTGTTCTGTATGCGATTTGTAATTTAATTTCTTGAATGAAGTTGCAATCTTGTGTGTGTTTTTGTTTTCGTATGTTAGTGTGATGTATTTTTTGCGTTCTTGTGTTTGTGTTGTATTCTTATGTTTTTTGTGATAATGTTTTGTCTTTCGTATTATGTTGTCTATTATGTTGGGGTCGTATCCGTTTTCTTGCGCTATGTAGTAGATCTTCTTGGTAATCATGTTGATTCATTGGTATGTTGAGTAATCTGCGTACCATTATTCGGAATGCAACTTGTGTTGTGTTGGGTGATTAGATGTGTTGTGTAAGATGTGTGTTGTTGTTACTGTGGGTTTTCTGTAGACTTTGAATGTGTGTTTGTTTCGACTTTGGTTATTGTGATTTCTAGAAAATGTATGTATTTGTTATTTTCAATTTCTAACGTGCAGTGTAGCTCTGGGTGTATTTTTTTATGTGTTGATGTAGTTAGCAGGTCGAAACATGTTAACAAGGTAACACAAAACTTAAGACATGAAAGATATGTAGTACGTTTTCGAAACTGATATAGTGTTAAAGGTTGTGTAATCAAGATGTATATCTTCTTAGTATTAATAATTATCTTTATAATTATTATCTCCTTTTTAATTATCTGCGTATTTTTAATGACATCATTAATCATGTGTCTATAGGTGGGGACCTTACTGTAAGCTCCCATTGTCCAGGGGCTTCTATGGCGTGTGATAGAGATAACGTTATATTTTTTTATCGAAATCATGGGTCTATAATCATCATAACTCATCACAGCTATACTAAAATCACACACGCTAAACATAACTACAGCAATATAGAAAGAGACATGGAAATTGTGTGCACTGAACCGAAAATACTGAAACAAAACACGCTAGAACAATACGGAATTTATAGACTTACAAAACCTCATAGACATCACATCCTCAACCCTCAATTGAGTTTCAGCAGACACACCATTTTCGATCTAACATTATAGATCATAAACACACCCCCCACCAAGACATTAGCAGAAGAAACCTGAAATAAACACAAGACCACGCTAGAAACTTGAAGATGGAAGAAACAAGCCGAAACTAGTCACTAACTAAAGTGAAATTACTATAAGAGTTTCATTATTAACACAGGAAAGTTAAAGTTGTTCATTTCAACAATTTTATACACTATACATGGTACTATACTCTGAAGTTGCTCGTGAAAGGAAGACTGAATTTGTAGGACTACTACACTTTTACTACGTCATACTACTTTTGACCAATAAAACGGTACGGAACGACGTGTTTCAACCAATCATGGCTGCTTATTCTACAATTTTTATCATCTCCCTAGTATTTGTTTCTTTGTTTACCAACATTGTACTTTCAATAATAGTAGCTACCTCTTAAAATGATTCATCTTTATTTCATCACCCTCCACTAAACTTTTCTACCTCTTATCTTTTTTTTTTATTATTTAGGTTATGTTACAGCTTCTGCTTTATGAGATTTTGAATAATTACTTAACAGAGATTGTATAATGTATATTTATGATTGAAACTTGTGAAATTTGGACTCTTACTTTGAGAGAGCAAAGAGGGATGAAGTTACAGCAGAATGGAGAAAGTTACACAACGCAGAACTGCATGCATTCTTTTCTTCACCTGACATAATTAGGAATATTAAATCCAGAAATGGGCAGGGCATGTAGCACGTATGGGCGAATCCAGAAATGCGTATAGAGTGTTAGTTGGGAGGTCGGAGGGAAAAAGACTTTTGGGGGCTGAGACATAGATAGGAGGGTAATATTAAAATGGATTTGAGGGAGATGGGATATGATGATAGTGACTGGATTAATCTTGCACAGGATAGGGACCAATGGCGGGCTTATGTGAGGGCGGCAATGAACCTGCGAGTTCCTTAAAAGCCAATTTTGTTGTTATTGTTATATATTTATAATGGCAGTGGAATGAAACTGTTTAATGAAAATGAAACGGAATCAACAAGCCTTCTTAACTAGTAATCGTCCATAGAGTTCAATGAAGATTGTATAGTTGGCACAACTGGTAACAAGAGAACAGCCGATCATAACACACTACTGCCATGAAGCGCATATTTGTAATGATGAGATGGTACAATAATACATTTTGGAGACAGTTTAGTATTTTAGTAAGTCAATTAGTATTTGATTGTATTAAAGTACTGTATTTCTTCTAATCTTCATATATTTTCTTCTAATCATGTAATAGTCAAATGTTAAATTTTATGTTTTATTTAACGACGCTCGCAACTACAGAGGTTATATCAGCGTCACCGGATGTGCCGGAATTTTGTCCCGCAGGAGTTCTTTTACATGCCAGTAAATCTACTGACATGATCCTGTCGCATTTAAGCACAGTTAAATGTCATCGACCTGACACGGGATCAAACCCGAAACCTTAGGCATAGAAAGCCAGCGCTATACCAACTCGCCAACCAGGTCGACGTGTAATAGTCAATTAAATCCCACTCGAGTTTTGATTTTCTCTAGATGAATCAAAACCTGTTGTGAGATTAGTATAGATAAAATCCTACAGTCTCTGGTCGCAATCCTCTCAGAATTCGCCCACAATCGAAATGTCTTCCCTTTTGGTGTGCAGTAGTGAGGTCACTGATCCAGAATCGAGTCATCGAGACGTTAAGAACCAGACAATGGGAATAATATTACTGGAGATTTCTGTCCACGAGAAGCTTTGTTTAAAAATAAGCGGGAATAATAGCGTGCATTATAACTCTGTGAAGATAACATTCTAGGCGAAACCAAACATACATCATATAGGCTACTTTATAATCGTGTCCTTTATTCTTAGCGAAATATCACAGAGCAGGCTGAGCCACTAAGCTGCATATCTCCCCAGCATATAGAGAGCCTGCAGCAATGTTGAGCTGTTTATATGTTCTTCGCTGTAGCAGGGTTACAAAACCCTGATGCCCACGCTGATAACTCGCGTCATAAAACACAGCTCGCCGAGTTCATGTTCATAGGTCTGTGAGGAGGACTCGTCCGTCGTAGGAGGTGTTAAAATTTAAGCGATCTGCGGACTTTAAAGTAAAATTGTATATACCCAGTTTTAAACTCAGAGGCTATTCTAAGGTGATGGGTTGATAATACAGTTACGTTATAGGTGGGATTCCAATGACAGATGAAATTTCCAGCAGTACAGTACTGTCTGAGATCAAACCTCGATCTCGGATAGTCCTATTTCTGGCGAGTGGTGTAAATGCGGCGAGATTTAGTTTTAAAGTAAGATAATGTGGTGGCCATGTGGTGACAATAGAAAGAGTTACTATCCTTTGTAGAGGAATTTGAAGTAGCGTCAAATGGAGGGAAATCGGACGGATTTGGCATACTTTTTAACTGGTATTCATGGTGTACTGAAATTTAGATTTAGTAATATGGTATATCATGGGGAAAATATTTTAGGTATGTAGTTTTCAAATAAATTAATATTGATCGTATTCAGATACTTTTTAAAAATAATTTAAGGTGTCCGGTGTCACCCCATGTAGCGGGATGATTTCGGACACTCATACTTTTTCAATGCCTGTCCGAAATCGCTCCTTCATGAGGTGAAATGAGACAGTAAAATGTCTTTTAAAAAACATTATTATCGTTAAACTTTCAGTTAAAGATTTTTTTTAATATGCAATATTATCCTGACATTTCTTACATGTTATTACAATAATAATACAATTATTAAGATATTACATTCTTACATTTATTACATTTATTATCTATGCCTTACCATAAAACAGCTCACTATTCTTCCTCTTTCACAGTATCAGCAATTCGTTTCTGGAACTCCCTACCCAGCTCCCTCAGGAACTGTCGAACGATATTGCAATTTAAAAGTAAATTGTTTAATCACGTGACCAGTATTCATGTTTAACTCTCTTGTGTGTGTATATGTAATTTTCCTCAGTGTTATATAGTTATAATTTACATTTGAATTTGTTATTCTTGTAATTTGTAATATTGGTTCACCTACCGTTTGCATAATCATTGAATGTAACTTCTACCCTTATATTATTTTGTAATTATTATTTAGTATGTTTGCATTATTTTACTCAACTTATGCTTGTTTGACTTTATATAATTAGTGTCCTTTAAATTTAATATTAGTCTGTAAAATTGTATCAGTTTCTTTTGTTTCTGGTTAAGTGGAAGGGAGATTGTCGTTTTTCTCGGTGCCCTGTAGTTTCTATCATTCGAACGTCACTCGTCAGAAGATCCATTGCGTGGTGAATGATGCAACACGATACTTAGATTATCCCTTAATCTATTTTATTTTTATGTAAAGGCACATACCACATCCGAGGGTTAGGGAATTACTTACAGACGGCAAATATTCTACATATTAGACTTCCATAAATAAATTTCTATCGATCATGGTAGGTGTGAAACCGCAACCGATAAAGGCTGGTTCACAATAAACCGGAAACGGAAACGACAACGATAACGAGAGCGGAAATATTGTTAAAACAAATGTACTTAAATGTGAGCATTCACAATGAACTATTGTCAATGTTCATATTTAAATACATTTATTTTAATATTATTACCGTTCTCGTTCTCGATGTCGTTTCCGTTCCCAGTTTATTGTGAACCAACCCTAACACTAATGACGAGACCGATGAAATTATTTTTGGTATCATGCTCATAAACTCTGAAAAAAAAATAAAAGCACCAGAACAAATAGTGTAGGAGATCCATTTACAGCCACAAGTTTGCCCGTAAATGAAGTTATACATCAGTTTAGTTCATCTCACTGCTTGCAGATTCATGCATTTATAAGTATTTTATGGGAGTCATAAATAAAACTGTTAATGACTAACGGCCTCAGGTCGCGGCTGAGTACTTTCAGAATCTCCTGCATTATTCAATCCGAGCGTCAACAACGATTTAGTTACGATCCGATTCGGCGACTGGAAATATATGATCAACTTCAGCAACTGCTATTAGGACATCTCCTGCAGGGTCAATACGTTTCAGAGAGTTGAACAAGCTGTCATTGTATTCGTGTTAGATAGAAAAAGTTACCATTTTATGCCTATTTTCAGTACCTTCAAAGTAAATTTCTACTTTTTCACGTATTAAAGTAGGTATTCAATTCAATACATAAATAATATGTGTCACGCAATGCAGTTTGCATTAAAATTTTGTATTTATGTACTTATCTTTCCAGTAAAATTGTCAATACTTACAATATAATAATAATAATAATAATAATAATAATGATAATGATAATAATAATAACCATCTCTACTAACGTCAGTACTTAACTTCAACATTGTCTAGATATTCATTTTATTTAATTTTCTATTTCCTCGTCTTAAGTATTTTCAATTTATTTTTTTTAGTTCTGTATGCAAATGCGATACATTATAAATTCCATTCTCCTTGTTGTTCTTGTCAACAATAAATAATATGCCGGTAAAGTGTTTGTTCTACATAAATTTATTTTATTTTCAAATTCAGAAATTTTAGCAGTTTTTTCTGTCTTTTTTTATTATACCGGTATATATATATATATATATATATCGTGGAGTTAGCTACATCATTTGAAAATTCTGGAGTCTGGTTTATTATTATTATTATTATTATTATTATTATTATTATATTTTATTTTTTGACATGACAATAATAACAATATTCAGTCCTCCCTTTGCATATTTCATAATATATTATTTTTGCACACTATATTTATAGCAAGATAATCATGTGATGCAAAGCTAGGATGTTCTGACACTACATGATTATATTTCTTCAAATTCTTGGCATATTATGTACCTACTGTCTACATATTGATCGAATGTGTTCACTGTATATGATATATTAAGTACCTGATTAAGTTTGAAGAAACAAGCTTTATATGTTACCCTTTACCTAGGTGAAGAAAAGACCGTTGGGGAGGCCGAAACGTAGATGGAAGCAAAAATTAAAATGGATTTGAGGGAGATGTGATATGATAGTAGAGACTGTATTAATCTTGCTCAAGATAGGGACCAAAGGCAGACTTAAGTAAGGACGGCAATGAACCTCCAGGTTCTTTAGAAGAATTTGTAAGTAAGATTCTTTCATAGTAGTTCAGTTTTTATTAATGGCCCGGTAGTTTCTATTGGCCACAAATTATGTTCATATTGTGTTAGTACCGTATCGTTGTTTATATTTTCTTTCATTACGTTTGAGCCCCTTTGAGCTTCTTTAGTTTTTTGACACATTAGTTACGTCAATGATTGAAGTTTTTAAAGAGCATTACATTACACTTTAAAAACTATTTTTAAGAGTATTACATCACACAGTTAAGGTTGTATGAGAATAGGCTGAGTTGCTTAGGAAAATATTTGGATTTGAGACGGATGAATTTACAGGAGAATGGAGAAAGTTACACAACGCAGAACTGCACGCATTTTACTCTTCACCTGACATTATTAGAAAAATTAAATTCAGACGTTTGAAATGGATAGAGCATGTAGCACGTATGGGCGAATCCAAAAATGTATATAGAGTGTTAGTTGGGAGGCCAGAGGGAGAAAGACCTTTGGGGATGCCGATACTTAGATGGGAGGATGATATTAAAATGGATTTAAGGGAGATGGGATGCACAGGATAGGGACCGATGGCGGGCTTATGTGAGGGGGCAATGAACCTCCGGGTTCCTTGAAAACCATTTGAGATAGATTATTATTATTATTATTATTATTATTATTATTATTATTATTATTATTATTATTATTATTATTATTATTATCAGCATAGCATACAGATTTTGAACCTTGGGTTTGAATTCATAGTCATATTGTTAGTATAAAGTGAAATCACCGCCTATGCTGGCATTAAATAAATGGAACAGGAGAGAAAATCAATCACTGATACTTTTCCTTTGAAGCAGAAATCACTACCGCTTGAAGGATAACGGAAAATATATAAATTTTCTCGCACTTACTGGAACATACCAGACTAAAAGGCTCAGTTACTAATAAGACAAAGGGAGAAGTCTTGTTTCTAAACAACCCTTGCATATAATGAGCTTAAATAAGCTTAAGTCCGCAGTATCACGTACTGCCAAGAAATTATTTCATGCTCTGCGCTAAAAGAGCCTCAAACTTCCAGCTCTATGACGCAACTTTGTCTCATTATGCATACCACAACTAGGAAAAGAGGTTAAGACTAGACAAAATCATAACGTGACGTCAAAATTTCTCGAGTTTTACACTCCAGTAATAATCACGATTTAGACATAATCCTGTAAACATGGATTATGCACAAGAAAAAACTTCCAACTGCTGTGAATTCAGTAAACGATGTCGTTGCTTGAAATTTCCAACAGTGTTGGCTAGAGAATGCTTGGTTTAATGCGATTCTACCAACCTCACCCTTCCATCCCCTCGAGCGTATGGCCATTCATAAAATTAAGCAAACAAGACAAGTTAGCACTTCGCATGTAGCCAGTGGCAACTTGCAAACGAGCGTGATATTTTCCCTGCCTGAGACAGTTGCACAGTGGTGGCTTTTGGAAAGGGAGGTAACACACCTCCTGTCTGCCATTTCCGTCCAACTCCCAACACTTTCAAAGCCAATAACAGGTTCATTTGTTAGGGAAAAACATCATTAGATACAACCTGTGTTAGTGAATACTAAATTAAACATTGGACGTTTCAGAGAGAGATGTTTTTTATTCAACGCCCCTTGATATGTTAATTCACAACTTCCGGTTTCTCCTAGCCCGGCGGCATGAATCTATATTATACCCTATGGCAGTAGTATTCCACCTTTTTTACGTAAACCCAGGCACCATTTCACAATAGTATATTATGATACAAGGTTGGGAAGTGCTTTCTACAAAATCGAGGAAAAGTTTGAAAAACTTATTAAAATATTTTTACAGCAGTATTTTACAAGGAAATAGCATATCGTTACAAATCACTTTTTAAGAGTTACGACACTATTTTACTGGGAGTGAGAAATCTGGATAGTTAAACATTTTTTTAAAATCCTAGGTGAATATTCCTTTTGGCACAGCCAGTATAGAGAATTAAAAAAAAAAAAAAAAACTTAAAATACTTTAGTTTTGTAGTATGGAGTAGTAGAAACTCGATGTGATCACTGGGAGAGCTGTGGTACCACCCAACCCGCCCAAAATAGGTACCTTTCTTAAATAGGAAAATCGTCCTGCTTGAATGAAGAAGGCGGCCATATTTCGTCGTTGTGACGTAATTTGAGATGGAGTGGGAGAATGATTGCAGTGTTGCCAACTGTGATAAATGGCGCGCGTAGTGTGAGATCTGAGCCTGAAATGGCGTGAACGGGATGTGATTATTTTCAGGCAGTCAATGGCGTGTCCAACATGTGCCGATTGCACACTGCTCTACCCACCACAACCATAAATGAGTAAGTATTACTAAAAAACCTAACCTAACGTAAATTTTCATATAATCTTACACATCTAATCTAACCTAACCTAACGTTTAAGAATAGTACACACCTAACCTAACCTAACGTCTGAGAATAGTACTCACCTAACCTAACCTAACCTAACCTAACATCTGAGAATAGTACAAAATGTAACGTAATGTAACCTGTCAGAAAATACTACACACCTGCTCTAAAATTACACACCTAACCAAACCTAACATAACCTGTCACGCAATACACACGTTATGTAACGTAATGTGACATTATACTACACACCTGTTGTAACATTCCTCACATTAGTTTCATTTCGTTTGCAGATATTGGCATCTCTGCTACACCTATAGCCTGTCTTCTGCTGGAAATCGAGAGTCATCTGGTGGAAGTGAAGTGAAAGTGGTGGATCGTGATGGCGGGAGAGCAATATGGCGATTCTGTTAATTACATTTCCTAAGTTGATTCTGTGTTATCTGGAAGAATTATTGTGTCTTTGTAGTGATAATTGCATATATATTGTCCAATAAAAATTGAAATGTGTCGCGGCTGTGATAAAAGTGTTCAAAATTGATTTCTAGCGCCACAATCCCAGTGATAAACGTATGAATATTCGTTACGAGTCCGTTGGAAGTGACCGTAGGAAACTCTAGGTTGACCAAATCCTAAAACCCTTACATAAATGAAAAAATTAGATAACTGAGTTTTTTACACTTAAGAGAAAAATAATACTTCTTATATTGACTGGACTTAAGTTGAAAATTTTCCGTTTTTTAGCAGAAGTTTTCACCTTCTGTAAATTAGTGGGTTTTTCATTGTACCAAACAGTACTAAGTTGCAGAAAGAGGAGAAGATAGAAAAATTGATGCATCTTATACTTGTTCCCACACTGCTAGGAGTAGTAGATCGGTGATCGGCAAAGATTACGTCATATAAAATGCAGGCCGCAATACACAGCAAAGGGAAAGCCAGGAGGGAAGGATACCCAAACTGCTTAACGTTGAAAAACCAAGTGGGAGGGGAGATCATGCCTTACCCTCCGCCCTGCTTGTGTATTAAGGGGTTGACTCGTGAGTCAAGAAATGCCGACTACTGGTTTGGAGTATCGTATTTTGCCTGTCTCAGTTATCGCATCACAAGCTGCAAACCAAATTATTTCGGGACGTGACATGTAAAATATTGAGTACATTCGTTGTAACCGAATTATGAGCTGAAAAAAAATTAATTCGTGATCTCTGCTATATAAGAGTACATAAATGTGTGAGACCTAGCGCTGGCGAGATTTCATCCGGTAATGTGTGTGTGATTTCTAGTGCCCGTTCCCGGCCAGACACAAAATGAAACATTCTATATAAGGCAAACTCGGCTTGTAAGTAAGTTGTACCTATGAAGTACGTTGCCACAAAAAATTGTTGTGCGTTACTTTTCGATCCACTCTCGTATATGCCTATGTGTTGTAGGCTTCTGGCATTTAGCAACTCTTACATATTGTTTTCCACTTGTTGAAAATCATCGTTTATATTGAAGAATAAAATTGCCTTAAAATGTTTCCCTTTTCGTTCTGCCTTATGCCGATATTAATGAACGTTAGAAATTATGTGGTCTGCAGGGCATAATACTACTCGTGTATACCACTTCAGGTAACTTGTAACAAATTCAAGACATGTTACGCATTCATTCCATGCGAGAAAAACAGATTCACTTTCGTATCTTGAAGCGAACTGGAATCCGCTGGAAAAAGAATCTGAGGTACTTGCTTTTGAGGCTTAAATTTAAGTACTTATTTCAGAGTTATATCTGTAAAAATAGAAATGCAGTCTTGAAAGCAAAGCGGAAAATTAGTTCTTGACTGTGAGGCGAGGCGAATTCGTTCATAGTGGGGTTGGTTTTAAACATTAAAATGAGATTGAAATATGATGAAGAAAATATTACAATCCGCTGACAATTGGGGCGCTTATGAGGAAAAAAAGTAATGCAGTTTAGTTGATACAAATCAGGTCTCTACATTTAATAGTTCTTACGTAATTTTATTTGATCATCTTAGTTTTATGTTGAGTTTCTACTTAATGGTAACAGAGGTTGAAATTCCTATCTTCGCCGTATATTTTTAGCATTATACTAATTGACGTGAAACAGGAATGGAATTACATTATCAAGACGGAGAGAACTTGCAGAAAATTGTTTAAATCTGCGATGTCATCCAACCTGTTCTTCGCGACGTTACAACTTGAAATTCTGGTCCCAACTTTACCTTAATAATACGAAATACATCCCGTGACCTAAAGTCTGGATTAAATATGTAGCCTAATTGCAATATACCGATGCCAATTTCTTGTCAGATGACAAGAAACAAGACAAGGACTGTGTGTAGGAGTACACGATTCCAATGTGACTGTACAAAAAATTAGGAACGCAAACTAGGAAGGAAAAATAAAAGGGAAAAGAGAATGTAGGTAACAGAAAGGAAAAAATAAATATTCTCGTCCATTAGAGGGATTATGTTTACAGGCTTACTAGACTGTCCTGGCTTCTTCTTCTTTTCCATTAGAAGGATTATGTTTACTATAGACTTAAGAGTGCGTTCCGGCTTTATTTCGATTCTGTTCAACATTTCGTCTGTCTCCCAGGAACTCTCATACGATTGTAATCCAGTGAAAGAAAATATTAAATAAATAGATAATTAAGAATTAATCGAATAAGTAAAGCTTTAAGAAATGATGATTTTAATATAAGGATTAAGGTAAAAAGGGGGAGAAGGAATGTAAGGAAGAAAATGTAGAAAGATTTGGAAGGAGAGAGGGAAGAGAAAGGAAAATGAGGAATAAAAATTGGTTTATAGAAGAAGAAAATAGAAAAAAAGAGTGTAGCTAGGAGAAGTGTTAAATTTAAATTGGATAAATCTGAGGAAAATAATGAAAAGTATACAGAAAAAATGTAGTAAATAGAATGTTGGGGGGAAAAAAGGTATCAAAATAGAGAGAAACACCGCTTGATAATGGAGTGAATCGGAAAATGTGCAAGAAATTGTTTGTAACAGAATAACTAAGACACTACATGAAAGCAAGGTAAGAGAAATGCATTTTGAGAAGGAGGAATTGAAAGAAGAACATAAATTGTAGCGAAAAATTAATAATAGTACAAAAGTATAGTGCACATTTAGAAAGAAAGAAATAATGAAACTGTCAGCAGTGAAAGAGGAAGGTAGGAAGGATATACAAGGTGAAAGTGACATAACTGTGCGGATTGAAGGGGGCAATAGAATGCATTAAAATAAATGAAAAGCCTATTATACTATTTGTAATTAAGTGAATTGTTGATTAGAAAACTTGACAGACATTCTGCGTAGATAGTTTGTCAGAAGAGCTTTGCCGGCTCACCTACGATAAACACAGGAACTCAGGTCTGAAGAGCAGCATTCCGTCCCATAGTCATTACAGCAAGGTTTTGAGATTTCCTAATGACAGAAAATAATGATAAATGTTTAAGTTTTATTTAAATATCAAGAAAAACGCTCATTTTATTGAGAAACTCAGAGAGATAAATAATTCTTTATCATTTTCTCTTATGATATGAGTAAAATCCAGAATGGTACGGATAGTACAGTGCGTATATTAACTGGCTCCGCAGTGAAGCAAGTGGCAGTATTCGACCCGGCAGCGGTGTAAATTTGGTACTGTGAAACGTCTGGTTTGGACGTAGGAATATTACATATCCTCTCTCCCTCTTTCCACTATTCAATGCGGCCAAGGTCATTGAGCTAGTTAGTATACGCACTGTACTTATCTAGTAAAACAGTGTTAACCTTTAGTGGAAAGTTATTTTTCTGAGAAAAAAATTAATTTGTATGTAATACGGCACTAGAATTTTTTTCTTTTCTTATCCAAAATATAAGCTGTTAAAGTCTGCATATTTATATTACTTACACAATGATTGAAGGATAAATATGACAAATAGGTCTGTATACAAAGAGAGAGTTGAAAAAGGAGCTAAAAGATCAAAGTAGAAATAAACATTGATTATATGTTATGACTAAAATAAAGGAACACTAAGCAAACTACAATATTATGCGTTTAATGTGATCTTCTCCAGAGCACAGAGGAAGTCGGTAAGCGGCATTGTTACCGAGCAATGCAGTTGCTTTTTAACGGACAGCGGAATCAGTTTTCCCGTTAGTTACTTCATCTAAGCCCAGCGCAGGACAAAATGTGTGTTTTTTATATAAAATTATTTGTACTAAAGCAATCACACAATTCTGCTGGTATTTCACATTTTCAATCTCTGTTAGTGAGTTATGTAAACTGTATTGGAAGGACGAATTTTCAACCATAGGTAAGGGGGGGGGGAAACATTTTCCTCATGGAAACATAAGAACAATTTCTTGCAGTTTTCTCAGAAGTTACGTTGAAATAGTTTGTTAAATTATCAAACAAGTGGCGTGATAGAGGTGGCGTACTTAACCGTAAGTAGAAATGTCTCAAAAAGGAAAATTTGTTCTTGCACTGTGTATCTAACTACGCTTGAGAGTGCATCTTTCTCAATATAGTTTAGAATTTTAGACTACCCACTAACGGATGTTCGCTTTGTAAAAGACAGTAAAATTGTGCGGCAAGAAATTAACAATAAAAACAAGCGTATTTTGTCCTGCGCCGGGGTTAGAGGAAACAAAATAACCCAGATAAGACAACGTTCTGCACATAAAAAAGCAATCTCGAGGCTCGATACGAATGCCAGTAACTCTGGTTTGATTCGCTTGTACTTTTCATATATAGCGTGTTTCATAAAGAAATATCAAATTTTACAACCATATATTTAATTTCTAATATGAACGGTTTCTCGTAACATTATTTAAAATGTGAAACACCAGCTGTAAGCCTATATCGGCATGTTGCTTTCTCAACACGGATTTAACATTGTTCTTATATAATAATGACTGGTAGAAACTACTTTACTGTGAAGTGTAGCTCACCACACACTTCATTTTCCTTAAAATTCGTATATGATATCATTGTTACAAATATATTTTAATACATGTTTAATATGTTATTGTTTTCACTGCAATCGATCTTTTGTGAAAAATATACAGTATTTCTGAAACTCATGTAGACAATGTTTATTATATTCAAAGCTCTTTCTTTCTTTATTTTGAGCTTCCCCTAATGTATAGTAGAAAATTATGTAGATTTTTCGTGGCATATCGTCTAAAATCATTTGTCTTATAATATCGAAGAAAAATGTACAGTATTTATCGTAGAATTATGATCTACATTTCGACCTGGTCATAAAATCTATTAACACTTTCGTTGTATCAACACATGGGTTGTCGTTATTGCCTCTAGCCACCAGTGTTGCGATTGCAGTCAATAAATAGTACAAGCATTACCGAATAATTTGATTATACAAAGCCATCGAATTATTCGATAATTTGGAGGCAATCAAATGAATTCCTTTGGCTTAAAAGTCGGAATAAAAATTGGAAACTGAATCAAAACTATAACTATAATATTCAGCGATTTCATTCCGTTATTGAATAAATAGAATTTAATAGGTAGTGTCTCTATTACAAACCACACGCTGTTTGGATATAATGAGTATGAGCAGCAGGGTTACATTTCTCTTCATTGCACTATTGTGCAACTTTTACCACCTGCAAAAAGCGATCATTTCTGTTGTAATTAAGAGAATTTAATACTGGAATACAGACGTGTGTTGTGTTATTTAAGTTAGAAAATTTATTCCCAATTATTATTAGTAAAATAAGAGAAATAAAAGAGTTTAATGTCATAATTTCTAGCTTTGTACTCAATATGGTTTGTGACGATAGCTGAACGCTACATAAAAGCGCATTTACATATCTTGCTCTGCGTGGATTATGCCCAAACCGTGTTCGACGGAATTAATTTTTGTGATGGAGAATTAGAGATTCACAGAATATTTTAATGACCGATATTGTACCATTAAGAACACTTGCTGTGTGGAATGATATCCTTTTAGTGATGTGGGTGGAAGCGATGCTTTGCTAAACCGACTACAGCACGCTTCATGTATTCATTTATGCCATCGATCGCAGGCAGAATATCCGAGTGAAAGTGCATGGAAAATAGGTTATTCTTTATTTTTCCCAACTTTCATTCAAGAGACCATTCAGGGACTGTTACATGATACGCAATATCAGAGCAGTAATGGAATGTGAATTGCAAAGTATACTTAAACGCTTGGAGGAAACATGCGTCATAGTTGCTTTGTTGAAAACGAGTCTCACTATATACACACGCGATAATCCATTTGGAACAGAAATTCGTACTTTAAATTTATTCTACGCACAGGTCAACTGACGGTTGCTACTCAGCGAAAATAGGGCTCGTTTACTGATATTTTTACGACAGTTGTGGTTGACGAAATTATTATTTTCTGGCTTTCTGCAGAAGATTTGGTTTCACTTGTGACACTGTTTCATAGTCTGCTGCGATATATTCTATTAGCAACACACAACTTCAGTGTAACTTGAAATTCTCTGTCTTAGGCAGAGATCCCACTAATATGATAGTGATACGACAAAAACACTGATCCAACACGAACTATGATAGCAACATGACAGCAAAGTGACCTGGCACTCACTGGACTGATTCATTCATACAACATGTCGTCGGAGGACGAGTTAATTTAGCTAATATCAAATTACAGCGACAGAAAACATAGGAGACGATTCTGGGTGCATCCTTTTTGGCATGCTAATATAGAACAATGTGGTCCTTTGAGTCTGTTCAAAGAATTAAATATATGCCCAGAAAGATTTAAAATATTCCACAGAATGAGTAGAGAAACATTTAGTCTGTTGGTACAGAAAGTTGGATCTGCAATTTCCGAAAAGAACACTAACTTCAGGATTTCAGTCAATGCTGAAGAACGCCTTCTGATAACTATCAAGTAAATAGACCTGTATGTTTATACATCACATAAATAATAATTGTTCATTTCTCGTCCACATCAAAGTAAATATGTGTTTACAATATGTTTATAGGGTTGGGGGCCAATTACCGGACAGGTCCTATTTACGGACACTCCTAACATTTTGTCATTTTGTGCTTATATAGAATCCTTTATATATTCCTTTCGCTAGTCAATGGAAAGCAGTAATATTCTAGAGCTGATTGAGACACATGGAAGTGAGATAGTGCGTGAAATCCGAGCTCCAGATAGCGGTAATTGAGCAAAGGTTATTGGAATATCTTTATATTTCGCCCTGTTATAATATTGAGCGGTAAATTATTCTGTGTAAATAAGATAATGATTTTTCAATAGGTTTATTATGTTTTCAATCCGAAAAATAAATGTAGTATCAAAGAGACATGGCAAAACTTTAATAAGTTCAATAAAGGCTATATTGAAATTAGGATCGTCTCTCATCTTAACCCTTGTATTACCAACTCACAACTGATACAACAAAAAGTGGAGCATGCAGCACTGTGAGCGACACAACACAGATAGTGTCGAGTTGTTGTCTGATCAGATGAGTGGGCTTCCGTTCATTTCATGTTATGGGTTATATAAGAACATACACGTTAGCAACAAGCAAAGCATCAAATCCGTGTCGTGTTGCTGTCGCTTGTCGTTCCAGTGGGCGCTCTGCCTTAGATCCTATGTAAACACTCATTGAACATGAATATTTGTCGTTAGTATTTGGTAATTTAATTACATATTAAATATTTGACAAATGTTAAATATCTAAAATATTGAAACATGACGAGACGGGACCATGTTGGTGAACATGTTACACAATACAAACATGAACATACTTACTTACAAAAGGCTTTTAAGGAACGCGCAGGTTCATTTCCGCCCTCACATAAGCCCGCCATTAGTCTCTATCCTTTGCATTGTATTCTTCATCTAACATAATTAGGAATATTAAATCCGGACGTTTTAGATGGGCAGGGCATGTAGCACGTATGGATGAATTCAGAAATGCAAATTAGTTGGAAGATCTGAGGGGAAAATACGTTTGGGAAGGCAAGGTGTAGATGGGAGGATATTATTAAAATGGATTTGAGGGAGGTAGGATATGATGCTAGGGACTGGATTAATTATGTCCAGAAGAGGGACTGATGGCCGTCTTATGTGAGGACGGCAATGGATTTCCGGGTTCTCTAAAAGTCATTTGTAAGTAAGTAAGTGACAACTACAAGAGTCTACACTTTTTGTTTAAAGTTTCGAGTCAAAAATTGTACCTGGGACGTGGTGACGCTTGGGTTCACCATTCGCTTCCTTTGTCTCGGAAATCGACACGGAGCGGAGCGCAGGCGAGTGCGAGCCTATGCGAGACATGGCGAGGCGAGGCGAGCTCACCCACCATACACTCGCGCTCTCCCTGCCTCGGGTTGACTCGGCGAGAGTCTGGAGCTAGCAGCGAAAATCTGCCCGTTGCAACCTAATGGTCCTCGAAAAATAACGTTTTAATTTGTAGAAAAGGAAAACAAAGAATATGGGGATAAAAGAGAGAAATAATTCAAGAAAAATGTTCAGATCTACTATGGATAATAGATAACATCACATAAGTGCCGTCGATAGTCGGTATTAGACTATATTAGTGAGATATTAGGTCAAAACCTATTAACATGTTAACTGAAAACGTCCACAGCTGTGGAGTAACGGTTAACGCATCTGACCGCGAAACCAGATGGCCCGGGTTCGAATTCCGTTTGGGGAAAGTTACCTGATAGCTGTTTTTCCGTGGTTTTTTCCACAACCTAATGCAAGCAAATGCTGGGTAACCTTCCGTTCTGGACCCCAAACTCATTTCACAGGCATTATCACCTTCATTTCATTCAGAAGCTAAATAACATGAGATGTGATACAGCATCGTAAAATAACCAAATTAAGAAAAAAAACTGAAAACACATTTATGTACATTTCATCGCTTCAAGAGACTAATTATTTTTCGGAAACAAACTTAACAAATGGTGTTGTTTTCATTATAAATGAGGTAGTAAATATTGAAGAAGGAACAAGAAATGAATAAATGTTAACAAAGACGTACAAACTCAACATTTCCCTGTAGTCACGGAAACATTGAAAAGGAAGGACCTTGTATTATGCTATCATGAGAGGTGTCGGCCTTCTGAAACGACGAGGGTTTTGTTTAATTTGCTGTCCATGCGGCGTGTAGTTTTTCTGTCGCTGTCGTCCCTTACAATAACGAGGTCAAGGGTTTTGTTTTCGATCTCGTTTCAACCGCTCCTGTTTAAGCAGTTACTTTGACATTGTACAACCCAGCTTCTGTTGCACAGCATGTTGTCTGTTAGTTGTGATGTTGGGTGACGAGTACTAGTAAAAACAGTAGCTAATTCAGTGAGTTAATTGAATGTTGTCCTTCATTGGAAGCCTGGACTTGTGCTGAATCCTGTTACTAGAGACTGTTACGTACAAAATGTGGACTGAGGGTAAAACTCTGGCATGGGTTTGATAGTCTTCAATGTACTGTTTACGCTCATGTAATGTTCCATTGCCTTCACTGTAATAATAAGAAAAATTAAATATATAGGGTGTTTAAAAAATACGGGGTATAAATTCAGGTATGTATTTCCCATATGTAGACAATCAAAATAGTTCATTACAACATGTGTCCGGAAATGCTCCATTTCCGAGTTATGGCCTTTACAACATTGAAATTCACCGGAACGTTTTTCTTTCCGTAGGTCGTGGTCATTACAGAAGATGTTCAAAATGTCCACCTCCTGCTTGAATACAGACATCACATCGATGTCTCATTGACCTGCGAACACGATCCCAAATTCCAGGAGTATTGCGTATGACCTCAGAACATGCCACAATTCGATTCCGAAGGGATTCCAAATCAGGCACCGGAGACGAATAAACCAATGATTTTAAATGGCCCCACAAGTAGAAATCGAGAGGGTTCAGATCAGATCAGCGTGGAGGCCAAGAAATTGGGCCACCTCTACCTATCCATCGATCAGGAAACCTTCGATCCAAGTACCGGCGAGCCGTACGACTGAAGTGTGCAGGAGCGCCATCATGCAAGAAGTGAATGTGTTGACGATTGATCAGTGGAGTGCCTTCTAAAACATGAGGTATGGTGTTTTCCAGGAAGTTTGTGTACGCCTGCCCCGTAAGTCTGTTTACAAGTACATGGGGTCCACCTAATCGATCACCAATGATACCGGCCCACATGTTGAGGGAGAACCGCATCTGGTGATGAGATGGAACATTGCACGTGGGTTTTCATACGCACATACTTGCTGATTGTGGAAATTTGTTATGCCATCTCGTGTGAACTGTGCTTCATCTGTAAATAATACTAAGGCAGGAAAGTTCGGATTTACACCACACTGCTGCAAGAACCACCGACAGAACCTAACTCATGCAGGGTAATATGCTGGTGACAGGGCCTGTACACATTGCAAATGATAAGGATACAGTTGATACTTTTTCAACAGTCTCCAGACAGTCATATGAGGAACATTGACTTGCAACGCTACCCTTCGTGTGCTGATAGAAGGAGTCATGTTCACAGTCTCCAGAATCTCCTCCTGTACTTCTGGAGTTGCATATCTTGGTCGTCCCCTTCCCAAACCAGGAGAGTTAAATTTTCCATACTCGCACAGACAGTAATGGAGACGTACAAATGTCTTCCGATCTGGACATTGTCGCTGTGGGTACCTCTCCTGGTACAAACGACGAGCCAGCGCAGCATTGCCGTCCGCCTTACCGTACATGAAGTGTATTTCTGCCAGCTCTTGATTTGAATATATGTCGCACAGTCTAACGCCTACACAACACTGAATGTAACCTTCGCCTCGGAATGAACTGTCAGAGTGCCCTCTTAATGTCTCCTTTGACGGCAACGACCTGCGGAAAGAAAAACGTTCCGGTGACTTTCAATGTTTTGAAGGCCATAACTCGGAAATAAAGCATTTCCGGACACATGTTGTAATGAACTATTTGGATTGTCTACATGTGGGAAATACATACCTGAAATTATGCCCCGTATTTTTGAAACACCCTGTATAGTGTTAAAAATGGGTCTCTCCATGAAAAGGTTGGCTCATAAGTTCATAGCATTTTTCTTGGTCATCAAAAGTCTGAGTTGTTACAAGATTTGGGAGTATCAAGTGGAAAAAAGGATACTTCTGTTTGAGTTTAGTAGAGGAGCAAAGACTGCGGAGGCGCCTCGGAACTTTTGTGCCGGATATGGGGAGAATGCCATCGGAGAAAGCACTGGAAGAAAATTTTTCTATCGTTTCAACATACAACACACTGAACAAAAGTTAATGTTCAACCTCAAAAAATAATGTTATGAATTGGGCGAGATAAAGAAGATATCGTGTACTACGAATTGCTTCCCAGAAATGTAACCATAATTGCTGACATTATTACCAATAACTCACATGTCTTGCGGTCGAAAATAGAAGAAATATGACTGGGAGGACTGCATCAAGCGATACTGCATCTTGATAATGTACAGTTACCCTTAAAAAGAATGAGACGATTCTTGGTCGTCGGAAGTTAAAGTTCTACAGCGCGGTTCACTCGATATCGACGTAACGATACATAACATGAGAAATAGTACAAGAATTGTTATAAGGACCACAACAAGGACAAGGACCAGAATAAGGATCACGAAGAAGACTGCCATTTAAGGCCAGGATTTCACAACATAGCTCGAGTCACAAAATATCATTGCTTCACTGTACCGAATGGCAAATGCCTGCTAAGGGATCTACATTCTGGACTGCTGCTGTCACTGTCTTGTCTCGGTAGCTCATATAGTAGCGTGTTGGTTCTGCTGTATAACCGAAACGTCTCGTGTTCGATCCCGGGTAAAACTTTTTTTTTGAGGTGTAATTAATTTGTTCAGAGTTCCTCGACTGTCTAATTTGTCGAAAAATATGGAATAATTTATGCCCAATTTCTGGGTTTTACAAGTTGGCTGAACCTCGTCAAAAAAAATAAAACTTACTTGGAAGTTAAAAGTATTCTTCCTCAAACAAAAATCATAAGAAACAAAAATTGATCTGTTAACTTAAAATCTTGTCCACATGCCATCAGCTTCTATTACAGATCTAAGTCGATCCGGCATGGATGTCACAAGATTGTGAAATAAGTTCTGATCCCCGGCGAGATCTTCCCAGGTGTCAACAACTTGATCCTACAATTCGTCTCGATTTCGAGGGCGTCGGTGGGCATAGGGACTATCCTTCTCTTTTTCAATTCCACCCATAAATTTTCGATGACATTCAAATCAGGTGACTTCGGAGGCCAATTAATGATTTCGATCTCGGGTCTCCTTTGAAACCATCTTCGAATGCTTGCAGCATAGTGCACGGGATGGCTATCCTGCTGGAAGAGCAATGTTCCTTCGGGAAAACGTTCTCGGGAAGAGGGAAGGAATATATTTTCCAGAATGTGCTCGTAAGTTCCCGCATTAAACCGGCCATAGATGCTTCTATAACGCCAGGTCCATCGTAAGAAATCCACCCCCAACACGATATGCTAAAGCGCCCCGATCTTTCACGTCGGTGCACATAGCGCTGATCATGTCGGAGACCATCCTCACGATAGACACGGACAGGACCTTCGTAATCACTCGAGATGGTTGTTTCGTCGGATAAAATTACATTTCTCCAATCGAAATCCACTCGATTGGTAGCGAAGGCAAGACGGTCGACAGCTTGTGCTTCCCCCAATATTTCCATTTGCGCAGCCCTCCGGCTCCTAATACCGCGGTTCCTCAACCTGCTGATCACAGTCTGTGAAGAGCCGGGAAAGTTAGATACTGCTCTTATTTCGTTAGCAGTCAGAAAGAGGTCCTGTCGAACTGTCTCGAATAAGAGAGCATCCTCTTCCAATGAAGAAATCCGCGGACACCCAGGAATAGGGCGATTTTCGACCTCCCCTAAATTTTGGTAACGATAACCCACCTCGCGGCTGTACTTCCAGGAACACCGACCAAACGGCCAGCAGATCTAGCCCCATACCCAGCCTCAATTAGAGCTATAACTCGCTGTCTCATGTCACGTCGGTTCGCCATTACGATGAGAAATGAGTGATGACGATAATACTTTAGTGTAGACAATGACTATTTAACGTGATATAGAATTATTGAAATAAGAGGCATCTTGCATAGTAAGAGTTAATAAATCAACCCTAAATTAAATATCTAAATAACAGGATATAACAGGAAGTCCAACTGTTGCGAAACTAATCAAAGTAAATCTAAGCTGAAGTAGCACAGCCATTGATAAATGTTTTGTACACAGAATTAGACTGAATTAGTATTCGACAGAACCTATAATCAATGGCTTGTCTGAACATGATAAACAAATCCTAAGTGTTTCCAATGTCACTGAACAATTTCAAAATATTAATTTAAAAACTAAGAAAGGATCGTAAATGTTGTATCTAATGATTATTTACATTTATGTCTACAAAATGAATCTTGGAAAAACGTATATGATACTGGTACTACTGATATTAAGAGTTAATGTATTGCATTTTTCACTTAATTTCATAATCACTTCAGTGGATTTTCTCCACTCAATGTTGTGAAAAAATTCAAAAGTAAAAACATGTAGATAACGCAGGGACTTCAAAATCTCATGTATTAAAAAGAAGAATCTATATGTAATGAGTTGCAATGTAATGATCCTCATGTTCTTAAATACTGCAAGGAGTACAGTGTAATTTATCAAAAATTATGAAAGAGGGAAATAGAATATATTTGAATAGAAAAGTACAAAATTCAGATAATGCAATTAAATCTATTCGGAATATTATTAAATTTAAACTTGTAGATATCCTAAGAAAGAAAATATTTTTTCACTAAAACCAATGATTATAAAGTAGAGGATCCCAAATCTATTGCAAATTCTATTAACGTATTATAGTATATAGTACAGAAATATTATTGACAACTTAAACATTCAAGATTTTGCAAAAGATACTGCAATTGGTTACTTAACAGATGCATTTAATAATTAGTATTAATATATGTAATTAGTCAATAACTGCAACAGTGCTTTTCCATTCAATCATAACATGAATAAAATTGAATGCATACTAAATTAAACACTATTGCAAACACGTAGATAAAATAGTTAAAATTAACTGAAGGTGTGAGAATGAAATAATCTAAAGCCATACTTTTAACAAAAATTGTTTTGTGCGAGTGCATTTCTTACATATATGGGAAAGCTATTAATAAAATATTGTAATAATTACTCAACAAATTACATAGCCTAAGAACTCTAAACGTTTATAAAAGTTTGTCTATTATTATATATATTTTTATAATTTCATTTTAATTGTTAGTTTTTAATATATATGCATTTACATTGTATATGTGTGTGTATAAATGCATTCATTAGATTAACGTTTATAATATTATAACTTGTAATTTTGTATTGTTTGCGATCATTAACACTTAATCTCAGGACTTTGTAAAACTCTATTTCAACGTTACTTAGCTATTTCAACGTTATTTACACAAAAAAATCGTTGTATAGACTAAGAATCGAACTCGCACTCTTCTACACAACACCCAGAAGTCTTACCGTCTGAGCTATTGAAACGACATGAAAGCTTTCCTTTCTGTGTGGAGTGTCGGTCTAGTCATGAAGGTCCATTGTCGATTTAACTACACGATTTATGTATATATTTATCTTTCATTTACGTAATATTATCATATTTTTTGCAGTTTTTGAAGTGAATTTCGGAACGATGCTAGTAACAAACCAAATAGTCTGAATTTAAGTAACTCAATATTCGTTATCTTGTGTATCAGTGCTCTGGTCTCCGATCATGCGCAGTGTCTCACATCTGAGACTTAGGAATATTCAATCGTCTCATCCTTTTTCAGGGAAACTGTACGCCCGCACTTCTCTAACATGACAAAGGCAACTGTTCAGGAGCTCGGTTGGAAGATGATTCCAGAACCCCCGTGTTCTCCCGATCTTATGCTCTCTGATTTCCACCTTTTCTGTTCTTTATCCAACAGTCTTTTTAGGGAACGCCTTTGATAACTAAGATGATTTACAAACTTGGCTTGACGACTTCTTTAACTCCAAATCAGCAGATTTCTTCAGATGCGGAATAGAAAAACTACCCCAACTTTAGCACAAAATCACAGATAACGTACGAGTATATGGCTTATTACTTATAATTTTGTCTTCTATTCATTTCAAGTAAAAAATTTAGTCACAACGGGAAAATGTTACAAACTTTTCCATCAATCGAATATTTATGAAATTTTAAATATTGTTTTTCTCTACAAGAAGTATGAATGACGTTCTGAAAAGCTTCTGATGTTCAACAGTAAAATTGGTGATTTGAGTCGGTTAGAGTCATAACTCACATGCTCCAAAAAAAATGAAAAACTGAGATATCGTTATATTCCACAGTAATATGTAGAGTCATATGCACTGTTGCTTGAAGAATCTACGTAAAGATTATTATTTTTTGGTCCTACAGAATACATCTGTTATGGTAACAATATTAGAGGATAAAAATTCGCTCCGGTGCAGGGGATCGAACCCGGGTCCTTGGTTCTACTGTGGAATTCCGGCCAACAAGTCACTCAACAGAATGCGCTCCTTGTTTAATGACAGTTGACTTAATATAAAATGTCAACATAGATGCCCAAATTGGAGTCAGGCCACAAAGGGAAAAACACTGGAGGAGAGGGGTTCGATCCGGTGCTGTGGATTGAACTTCGGCGTAGCTCAATGGTGAGAGCGCTTGGTACGTAGTACCAAGTTCCCGGATTCGATCCCCGGCGCCGGAGCGAATTTTTTTTCTTATAATATTAATTGAGTTTTGTTATGTTTTGTTTGACTGATTTTTCTACTTTTCGTATATATAGTCGTTGCATCCTCTGTTGGAACTTAAATCTGAGATTAAATGGTGTTTCATAAGTGCTGTTTAATTAGCAATTAAAACGGGAAAGGTCTTATATTTTTATGAATCACCCTATACATATTACAACAATAGTGAACATTTTCACTTCTGGTAATTATTCTTGTAAATCATCAATGCATATAACTGCAAACAGCTAACTCAACTCATCAAATTCTGCGCAATATTATCAACAGTTTCGCAAAATCGAACTGGTGACCGCAGGCTGTACAACAAAACAATTGCAGTTGGATACTCCCAAAGGCTATGCAACAGAAATGCATATGCAGGACATAAAATTCGTTTCAGTAGAGAGGAAATTTGAAAACAAACATTGGCGATAATTTACTAGTATTTTTATTCACCTGGGATCGTTACATTTGAGAGAGGGAGAATATGAAACCGGAGGGAAAACGGTTTTCAAATGGATGAGTTCATTTGGCACTTTTTATTAACTTGCGAGTAGTAACTGTGAATGTTCGACACTAATTGCTCATTCACCTATAACAGTAAAATGACGAGAAACACAAGCAAGAGCTAATTCGTTTAACTTTATGTTAATTGTGAATTCAGTTCATATTGTATGAAATAGCACAAATATACGATATAAAAGTCATTATTGCACAAATAGTGTAACAGCGGTCCTCAAATACAACTCAGAAATGTTCTGCAATATTAGATAAAAATCTCGCCTGAAAGTATTGTAGAAGAATTAATCTTTTAGAATATGAATGATACTAAGTTTACCCCTGTTCTATGTTTGCATGATGTAATCATTTTACGCCAATTCACTTTCTTTTTATGATGCGAATTATATGACTGTTCCTTGTATATTATTTTCCTGACTTAGTCCGACTACCACACCGTCAACCAATTCGCAAGCACGCCGTGTTACTTCTGTGCGCACGGTGCTCACGGTGCAGGATCTCTGTCGGCGGGAACGTAGCGCAGTGGCGGCCTGCATGTCTCTGTAGTCTGTAGTTGAGTTTACCGTTGCACTATAGATGATCGGATAGTAAAGAAGAATATATCATGCGCTTTGATAAACACTGTTCATTATTCCGCTTGTGCCAACATTAAATTACGTCTATAGCCTAAACAACTAAATGCAAATAGACCATATTATAGAAATACAAGTAATACATTGAACCAATATAACTAAATACAATTTAATTGTAGCATATACTTGCAACATCTTTTTAAGTGTAGTTATACAGGGACATCATGTTATTTTTACTAACATTATTAATATTACATGGCTATACCTTTAGAGAACCGGAAACACAGTTTGATACCCCCTTCCACGACTGGAGTTCGATGATACTGGCGTAAAACACAAACAAACTACTTTACTAGGTATAGAAGGGAAGAAAAGTAGTTCATCCATTTACGTAAAGTAAGAAATATCGCGATTTTGAGTTTGATAATTTTCATTAGGTTTTTGTTTAATCAAAATACAGTACTGTATTAAGAATAAATGTTTTTACACAAGAACTGAGTTATCCATGCGAACGTATTCATTATGCAGTGTATATTATAATGTATACAGCACGTTAGCGTTCAATATAGAGAATAAAATTAAATTGAAAAATAATCATAATATGGACATTTAAACATATTTTTGAAAATGATGGCCGTTCATTTCGATACAGGCTTAAGTCCTTTTGTGCATATTATCGCACCATAGACTATTGCATCTGATTCCAATTGCTAGTTTCGTCCTTCTCCTACTAGTAAGTCATGTTGAAATAATTCTGTACCTACTCTATAAAAGAGTACCTTACTTACTGTAAATTCAATCTTCACTTCCGCCCGACCCGCACAGATAAAATTACTACTATCGTCCAAGTGGTTATACCGCAGGATCGTAGAAAGGGGGGAAATCACGTGAGAGCTAATTACTTAATGAGGTCATTTTATTTAAGTTATTTTAAACAGTTGTATAATATTAGGTAAACATCCAATTCCTAACAGAAATTAATGTTTTTAAAAAAGAGCTAAGACAGCCCAGCTTTTACAGAGAAGCGAGCAGAAGCAGGTGGGGGAAATCGGGATGCGACGTAGGCAAACGGACAGTACCTGTGCGAAGATATGATTCAATATTGAAAGCTCTTTCGTCACTGGAAAACGCGAACATATTTCTGGAACGTGCAATACTCACTAACTCAGTGCTGTTTACTATATGCGGCCTTGGTTCCGAGTGAAGGACAGTTGGAACTTCATTAGTAGAAGGGGTGGGAGTGAAGTACATTAAAAACTCACGTACAATAAAAATTGAAGTAAAAATAAAATGATGTCCCTGTATAAGAACGATTCAATACATTGTCAGTGAAAGTTAGCAATTTACAAATGAAACTCCTACATACTGTATTTTATACACTGGGCATGTTGAAAAATATAAACAAAACATATTGACAAATACAACGATAATACTGGAAAGATGGTTTCAAATTAAAGTGATATAAATTGTGCAATGAAAACATACTCGTATCTCAATTAAGAGTCTGACACTTTCAGGTTTACTCGGTACACGCTCTTGCTTTTTCACATCTTTTGGTTTATACGACATGAACTATATTTTTGGACATTGAAACACAACTCTGAACCTTTAATGCACAGTTTAAACTAAGATCACTGAAGTTGGCTCTTTCATAGCCTTTGTTACGTTTCATAGCTGAAAATGAAGCTTCACACACATAGGCCGAAGCAAACATTGAAATTAAAGATGCCTCACGCCTATGGAGACAAGGAAATCTCGACTTACGAAATTGGCTGTAAAAGTCTAGCCAACTACGTCTGTTCCTGTAACTATCAGCCAGCTCAATGCCACATTTCAAGTTGATTAGTTCCAGTTGAACATCTTTGGGAGTATCATCAATATTTATGCTTTTTTTAGTAGGTTATTTTACGACGCTTTATCAACATCTTAGGTTATTTAGCGTCTGAATGACATGGTGATAATGCCGGTGAAATGAGTCCTAGGTCCAGCACCGAAAGTTACCCAGCATTTGCTCATAATGGGTTGAGGGAAAACCCCGGAAAAAACCTCAACCAGGTAACTTGCCCCGACCGGCAATCGAACCCGGGCCACCTGGTTTCGCGGCCAGACGCGCTAGCCGTTACTCCACAGGTGTGGACAATATTTATGCTAAACGGTGTAGCAAATAGGTTTTAATTCATTTTTAGGTGACTCAAATCTTGAAATCTGTCTTCAAAGTCATTCATAAGAAAACAACTGGAGATTTTCAATATAGCAGCCAATCTCTAAGAAATCAGAATCCCTGACCACATGTGCCAACCTGAGAAAATGGCCGGGATCGCCATTGGACAGTTGACGTTCCCATATTGACAGCATAATTTTTAAAGCTTACATATCTGTGGTCAATTTATATTTCCCAGCTCTGCAACAAGTTCTCCACTCATTTCCAGAAACAAATTTATCTCTTCCAATAATTCCAAAAATATACACAGAACTTTGCTACATTCCATGAAGTATTTTGCTTCCATTCAGGATTAAAATTGTTTGTTGGCGTCAAAGGCCTTCGCTTTAACGGGTTACTTTCCCTGACAAACAGGCGTCTATCTACGAGACGCCACTACTACCGAGAAGATACTGTACGCGTCCACTGCTCCGCTCGCACCGAGCCCACACCGTGCTCAATACCTGCATATAGCACCGCGTGCAGCCAGTTGGTTGTCAGTGGACTACCACAAGTCGAATTTCTAGGTCTCAAATTATCGATATCTTGACATTATTTCATTTTCCCGGCATTATCGTATAGAATGATATATGTATTTTTTATTTTAAGTTCTACTTGAATGTTTCCATATCTCGAAGAGTATAATATCGTCCCACATACAGAAGTGACAGGAGTTTAATTACATTAATTTGAATTAGTAATAGATATCAATAGAGAACATTCCTTAGCACTTCAGTCGAAATAAGCTTTTTTGTGTACCTGTGACGGAATGATTTGCGTGCCAGTTATGCTGAAAAACTAAGCCTGGTCCACCATCCGTTACACCAAACATTTTACTCCACTCATGAAATAACTATAGTCTATAATTCCTCTATTGATCTATTATAGGTATATGAGTGAGTCATGGCCATGTTAGGCAAGCAATAGCCTGTTAACCTCAGGTGGCTCTTATGGAGATCTATGTGTCGTCTAGAATCCATTGTCATTGCCATTTATCAATCTTAAGACAAAGCGCAAGGATCGCTAACCATAACAGATGATAGATTCGGCGTCAAGCAAACACAAGTCATGCCTTATTTCCCGAGACGATGATGAAAATGAAAGAGTAATGTCGAATTTTTTAGTGTGTTCATTACGGAATAATGAGGTAATTAGGGGAAATCTTAACAACTTTGGCTTTGTCTGTTATAAATACAATACCTCTATCGTCGAGATTTGAACTCGGGTCCTCATCGTCGAAAGCTAGCGCTCTACCAACTGAGCCACAAAGGCGGCTCTTGTGCTGTATAACAGATTAAAAGTACAATAAAACAACACATTATTCTGAGTAAAAATTATTTGTCCTTTATTTCATGTGTATTATTTCCTAGTTAAGTCTTGAATATTAAGAATGTCATAAAAATCAATCCGAAAGATAAAATAATTCGTACACACTTTGCAGACAAGATGTGTAGGCCTTCTATAATGAGTCCGAGTAAGAATATGGAAACTTGTAGTACTGAGGAAATCTCGGAATTGGTAATAGGCAGTTGAATACAATAATTCGCCATGCAGTTGCTCTGCATTCGCCTTAAACTGAGTGAGCAGATTATTTATGAAACGTGAGCGCGCCATGAAGTTCACGGACCACGGAGCGTATTCTCTCGGCCGGCCGGCAACAAGATTTCGCGGTTAAACTTGCTGCGCTAAAATGACTGTCTAAAAGATACTATATATATATATTTTTAAAGATAATTACTTATCCATGTCTCGCAAGGAGACGTTGGAAATAAATTATTTGCTTCATTTTTAACACATATCTGGCGCTTGCTTAGAGAATTATGCATCTCTTTTTCCAATTTGATTTAATCTCTTATTCATGTTATTCTCCAAATTTGAGGTGTGTGGACTTTTCCTGTACATTATCTTTCAATGTTTTCCATAAGTAATAACTGCAGAGAGTTATTTCGAGGGATCGAGGTTGCGATATGTTGTTAGCGTTGGCTTTACCGTCCAATACTTCATGAATTTGTCTGCAAGGAAACATTGGATGTATACGCCGTCGCAGGGTCCCGTTGGAAAAGCACAAAAATAGTTTCTGTCAGTTAATAAAGAAAAGAAGGATTGAAAAATATTTTGCACACATCTAGACTATCACTCTTAATTGCTTCTTGGAAAGAAAAATATTTGGATCTTTTATTCTGTAATCGCTGTGTGCCCTCCCTACTCCAATTTTTCGGTTATGATGGGGTTCCTAGTGGAGCAGATTCGGTTTTTCGGAATTCCAGTAGTTCTATCAGTTGGTTTTCATATGCTGTTAACATTAGAGATATACAAAAATAACGGGCTATTTTGATAACCGGTTTTTTCCATGCGGTTAACCGGTTAATTAAAAGTTATTTTTGTTTGCCGGTTTAACCTGATAACTGTTTATTTTCCTCAATAACCGAACGAACGACTATTTTTTAAAATACACACCGAATCAAATGTATTTCAAGTTTATTTCAAAGTCAGTCGAACATCGTTTCTTTTTATTATTTTTCGCTCTATGTAATCAACCCCTATACAAGTTGTCTTGTTGGCCATTCCTAGATGGGGTATGGATTACTACTTTACTTAGTTCATCATTCTGTCCATAGATGGCAAAATGAAATTTGACTTCGAATCAATATCAATAATATATGTCTATCTTAAACGTAGACTCTCTGATTGGCTTATAATATATATCTGCGGCATTTCAAAAGGCGGGAAACTTTTTTAATGGCTTAGGTCATTGATATTTTATATAATTGCCTCGTCAGGTCTCTAGCTTCCCAATAGCGATCGTTTTCACAGGTGGACTTCAGAAATTGGTTTTATCCTACCTATAATCTCAAACGTGAATGAAGTAATTACCTAACTGCAATTTGATAACCTCTCATTATTTTATGTATTTTGTTTAGGGACGTCATTGATGATCTTCAGCGTCTAATGACATTCTTCTATCTTCTCGTTGGTTTACAGTCGATTGCAATTGTTCTTTGATTTCTATTACAAGTAACCTCTCATTTTGTGTTCTTGACTAATTTGCTGACTTTACACTACGGTATTAAAAAATAATAACTGGAAAATAACCTGTTAACCGGTTATTATTGATCGGTTAAGGGGACACTCAACTATATTTTGGAACTTTTTTCCTATTTCACCAATCTTTTTCAAATTTGGAGAAAAAGTTTAATATACACATGGAAAGTAACATGCAAAATCTCATCTTATTAGATCCAATACTTTTCCAAATAAAAAATATTTCAATTTTTAATCAATCATTAATTGAAATATCACTTATAATTATCATTTTTTATTTTTTGGCTTTGTGCATTTGACTGTCACTTCTCAAGAAGAGGGGAAAAATTCTGCGTATTGATTTATTTCTGTCACGAAATTAGTGTAGAAATTTAATTTTCCATTTCTATGACACTTTTTCTCCAATTTTTAAGTTGAGTGTCCCCTTAACTGCCTTCATATTAATTAATTTTTAAATAACCTGTTAACCGATAACCGGTTATTTTCGAATAACCTCCCATCCCTGGTTAACATAGCCATGTAACTTGAACCAAGATGTTTCCGAAAACAACACCAGTTGGGGATCAATTATTTCGCGGTCATGAAATTTATTCAAAATATATTAAGAAATTATATTCTTATCGGATCACCCTATTTAAGTTCTTGTATCTCAATAACTGTATATCCTTTTAACTTAAATCTAAAATAGAATTAATACTGGTTTTAAACTTCGTTCTCAATAATTAAATTCACTTTTTTTTTCTTGAAATTAAATTAAATTGAAATAGATTGTTATTAGGCTAGGAACTTTTGAAAAGGAAGCCCGATATTTAAGTAAACTTAAATACTTGATACAGTTTTATTATAAAATACATGTTCTCATAGGAAAGAGAAAATACATTCTTTTTTTCTTTTCGTAGAATATTGCAAGTAGAGAAGTACTTTCCACAAGGGCATGCAACAGCACGTAACACGCGCTAACTCTTGGAATAATGCAATTTATCAAACCTTGTGACAGACTTTATTGACATCCAAGCGTCGTAGATGAAACAAGCTTAACTTTATATTAGCGGGGTTACAGGAAAAGGTTTTTGATTTATAAGTTGAGGGTACTGTTGAGGGTAGGAGATTTTTTACCCCGGTAAAGTAAATCCTGTGAAATATGGCAGGGAACAAGGTGAAGCAGATGGTTTTCCTTCAACTTTTTTTTTTTTCCTTTTTCCTTGAGTATGGTGACGTAATATATTCTACTCACACCCTTGATAAATCCACCTGTCCTCGGCTACATTGTAAAGTCTAGAGTTAACAAATCGCTCAAAGATCAAGTAAGAGGGACCTTATCTGCTTTCGTAATAGATGGCTGTTCATGAGATGCCGGAGATGAAGTTTTCTACTTAAACATTCAGCATGCATCTAAGTACAAGTGCTTTTGAGATTTGTTATTTCCGAAATGCGAAGGAGGCAGGGCTCGCCCGTCCCCGGAGAGCTATTGCTAGAGGCCCGGAATTGCTGCGGTTTGCTACGTTTACCATGCATGTTAAATCATGCTGGTTGTACCAGTCTAGACCACAACTGCACGCTAGCCGCTGCAGTAACACACAGGTCTACGCTGAATGGTAAGCCCTAGGGGGTGCTTCTTATAAACTAAATAACGTTGTGTAAGAAATTGTCACTTCTCTTACGCGACTTATTTTCGAGGAGCGTAGTAAACTTTCTCAATTTCCTGTTTGCTCTTTCGAGGCTACTTGATGGCGGTAAAAAAGAGAGTGAAGTCGCTTTAAGTTGGGAACTTAATTATCGTTCTGTGGTCTGGAAGAATTCGTTCTTTCCTTATTCCTTTTAAAGCCTGTCTTTCTTCGCTTTGACACTGGGCGTTAAATTACAAATGGTGGTTCTCATTATATCGTACTATGAAACTTGGGTTTGATTAACTTCAGAAATTTGTTTTGACTATAATGTTGAATTTCATACTTAGAGATCGTTTGAGGGCAAGCAAGTAGGAAGCAGGGAAGAAGAAAGGAAGGAAGGGAAGAAAGAAGGGAAAAAGCAAGGAAGAAAGAAAAGGGAGGAAAGAAGGAAGGAAGAAAGGGAAGAAGGAAGGTATGAAGCAAGGAAGAAAGAAAAGAAGGAAGGAAGGAAAGAAGGAAGGGAAGAAAAGCAAGAAATCAATGCAGAAAGGAAGGAAAGAAGTAAGGAAGGGAGGAAGCAAGGTATGCAAGAAGAAAGGGAAGAAGCAAGGAAGAAAGAAAAGAAGGAAGGAAGGGAAGAAGGAAGAAAAGAAGCAAGAAATGAAGGAAGGAAGAAAAGAAGGAAGGAAGGGAAGAAGCAAGGTATGGAAGAAGAAAGGGAAGAAGCAAGGAAGAAAGAAAAGAAGGAAGGAAAGAATGAAGGAAGGGAAGAAGGAAGAAAAGAAACAAATGAATGAAGAAGGGAAGGAAAGAAGGAAGGAAGGGAAGAAGCAAGGTATGGAAGAAGAAAGGGAATAAGCAAGGAAGAAAGAAAAGAAGGAAAGAAGGAAGGAAGAAAAGAAGCAAGAAATGAATGAAGAGAGGAAGGAAAGAGAAGGAAGGGAAGAAGCAAGGTATGGAAGAACAAAGAGAAGAAACAAGGAAGAAAAAAAGAAGGAAGGGAAAAGGAGGAAAAGAAGTAAGAAATGAATGAAGAAAGGAAGAAAAGAAGGAAGGGAAGAAGGAAGAAAAGAAGAAAGAAATGAAGAAAGGAAGGAAAGAAGCAAGGTATGAAAAAAGAAAGGAGAGAAGCAAGGAAAAAAGGAAAGAAGGGAGGGAAGAAGGAAGGAAAGAAGCAAGGAGGAAAGAAAAGCAGGAAAGAAGGAAGAAAAGAAGCACGAAATCAATAAAAGGGAGAAAAGAAGGAAGGAAGGGAAGAAGAAAGGTATGGAAGAAGAAAGGGAAGAAGCTAGGAAGAAAGGAAAGAAGGAAGAAAAGAAGCAAGAAATGAAGAAAAGAAGAAAAGAAAGGAAGAAGCAAGGTCTGGAAGAAGAAAGGGAAGAAGCAAGGAGGAAAGGAAAGCAGGAAAGAAGGAAAAAAGAAGCAAGGAATGAATGAAGAAAGGGAGGAAAGAAGGAAGGAAGGAAGGGAAGAAACAAGGTATGGAAGATGAAAGAGAAGAAACAAGGAAGAAAGAAAAGAAGGAAGAAAGGGAAGAAGGAAGAAAGAGAAGAAGGAAGAGAAGAAGCAAGAAATGAATGAAGATAGGAAGAAAAGAAGGAAGGGAAGAAGCAAGGTATGGAAGAAGAAAGGGAAAAAGCAATGAAGAAAGAAAAGAAGGAAGTGAAGAAGGAAGAAAAGGGGAAGGGAAGAAGCAATGTATTGAAGAAGAAAGGAAGAAGCAAGGAAGAAAGAAACGGAGGAAAGAAGGAAGAAAAGAAGCAAGAAATGAATGAAGAAAGGGAGGAAAGAAGGAAGGAAGGGAAGAAGCAAGGTATGGAAGAAGAAAGGGAAGTAGCAATGAAGAAAGAAAAGAAGGAAGATGGAGAAGAAGGAAGACAGGGAAGAAGCAAGGAAGAAAGAAAAGAAGGAAGAAAGAGAAGAAGGGAGAAAGGGAAGAAGCAAGGTATGGAAGAAGAAAGAGAAAAAACAATGAAAAGAAAGAAGGGAAGAAGACAGAAAGAGGAGAAGGGAAGAAGCAATGTATGGAAGAAGAAAGGGAAGAAGCAAGGAAGAAAAGAAAGCAGGAAAGAAGGAAGAAAATAAGCAAGAAATGAATGAAGAAAGGAAAGAAAGAATGAAGTAATGGAAGAAGGAAGGAAGAAGAGAAGAGAAGAAAGGAATGGAAGAAGGAAGGAATTAAAAAAGAATGGAAGAAGAAAAGAGAGAAGAAAGGAAGGAAAGGAAGGAAGAAAAATGTCTTTGTTACAAATGCATATTTCTTACCATCGTCTACCCTTAATATTCAACGTATCTTTCTTCTTATGTTTCCTATAGATTAGCATACATTCTCCAAACTGCCAGTTGTAAACCTCATGTTGTGAATAGTATTCCATGACTGTGGGTACTACAATATGCAGTTACAATGGGTAGATTTAACCGCTTATTTGGAAACATTATACCCTGCTTGAAGGTTTGTGTTTCACGATGTGAATCATCCTGAACGGTTCGACGTAACCCTATATGAACTACGCTTCTCAGATTCTGGCGGCAAACATTGTATAGAGAGCATTGTCCCGAGTTTACCGCGTGCTGCGTACTGGGATCAATTCCAATTCTATGAATTGTTATCTGGAGTCGTCTTTGTGTGTTGGTGGGTATTACGGCAGAACATTTATCCCGGCTCGAAAATCGGATAGAATGTCTTGCAATATAAATCCCCCACATGGATGCAGTACTTCAGCAGAAGACGACACTGTTCGGAACAAAGATCGTTCATTAATCATTTTTTATTTTCCAATAGTTACTTTAGATCGGAAAAAATAATATTTATTCTAAAACGTCCGAAGCTGGTGCTTTGTCTTCCTTACAATGTAATTTTTCATGTTTTCTGCGAATTTATATCCTGCGTCTGGCTCTGTTATCTCGTTTTAAGTCTTAAAAAGACAACATTCTTCAAAAACAAAATATCCCCAGAGATTATACTGTATAACTCAGTAACGCATTACATAGGAGCAAAATGTATATGCGTACTTAATTATGTATGGTAGATTTACCTACTCTCATAAAATTCACAGTTACGGCGCCTCGGTGCGATGATTAAGAATGACTTCTATTTGGATAGGAATACTACTACATTCACGTAATTTACGAATCATTAAGGAAAAGATTATTTATGAATACTAATAACTGAACGTCTTATAATATGCGAAGATTGAGTTATAGGCATCCAACAAAGAAAACTCAGTGCGCAGAAACAAGCGGGCGTGACTGTCTCGCGCGGATGACGTATGCTCACGTTCCCAGCATGCTCTCACGCCTACTGCAGGGGAGTAAGAGGGGTATAGCATGCGCGTCGCGAGGAGTCCGAGCTGAGTTTTGTTTGTAGGATACATATAATAATATACTGCGTGTTCAGTTCAAAGTGTGTCATGGCTCGCTGTATGCCGTCGTGTGGCTAGTCGTTGAGCCTTGAGAATTCAATCTTCCTACACTTCCACAGAGGTGTATTACGTATGTGTCAGAGAAGTTGCCTAGAAAGTACGAGGTACATTCTGAAGAGTACTTACCGATACGTACAGTAACACCTGTAGTGGCAGGAATGTGAACTGTTTGGAAACACGTAATGAGGTGAGTTTTTATCTTACTGTCGGGATATGTGGAGAGGGTTAAGACGATTACTTACGTATTTGTTGACATTAACTTCGACGGTCAACATGGACACGGAGCATTTGATTTGTGTTGTGGAATGTTGCCGTACGCAACCGATGACAACAAATACCCTGCGTACGACATGCCCGCGCAAAACGCAGTTCGAAAGAGGTTATGGTAGCACACAGACCGTACAGGTCGCAATCTGTTGCTACGACGTTAAAGTTATGCCGTACACGTTCTCAAGTTCAGATTGAACGCCTTGATTAATAGGCAACTTCTCTGACATAAAAACTGAAGCTCGCTTCAAATCGCTGACTCACAACAGTGACGTCATGACACACTTTAAAATAAACATCCAGTACACAGAGTGGAAATAACACAATCTTTTACACAATCATTGTTGCATCCCATGTCTTGAAGATAGAAGATGATCCGTGGTTACTACGGAAATGCTGGAATTAACAGTGCAGTAAGCAAAATATTCATAACACAGTGTTATAAGTTTATTTCCTACAAACGTGACATACATTCACTTGTAAATTAAAACAGAACAAGAACTCCGACAGAACAAGCTGTAAATTTATTTATTAACATTAAAATTGAACTTCAAATTTGAACAATTTAAGTGTTGGGTCTGTTACAATTTTTCAAAATCGAATTTCTAATGGAATAATGCTCTAAATATTCTTACACAGTTGTAAAAAAAATCTTTTTCAATATCTGTACCAGAGGCGCTTCTACACGAGTTACAACCATGAATTTCTTGGTTGAAACATCAGTCTATGTCACTAGCCACTTCTAACGTAGCTATTTGCTTACATCGTATCGGGAGTTATAGGGGAGTTTGTTTTCTTTACGAATAATGGGTGCTTGAACTCTGTGTATCAAGTTTCGGTTGATCTATTACGTAAAATGGAAGACTGTAATACAGTGACGATTTATGCTGTAGATATTGACGTGCTAAATAGATCTAAAAAAGGATCCAGACAAATTAATATTATTACGTGGAATGATGTGTCATGAAAGTCGCTGAAAGACAGTGGTCTTGAGTGTACAACAAGGAAGACGAAGTCGCAAATTAGTCGCTAAAATCCCCCAAATAATGTAAGTTTCCTATGTGTTATTTTTGTTGAAGCATTTTTTTAGTTGTATTTTAATTTACACTTCACCTGGTGTTAGGTGGCCTATGTTGTGTTTTGTCACTATAGCTTATCTTAGAATTTCATCACTGTGTTTCGTTTCAGGAACAGATTTGTGGAAATTCTTGTAAGGAGATGTGCTCACAGCTTGCTCTTGAAGTCAGAAAGGAGCTGTTTAAAATATATTACTCTCTTACAGTCAGCATTTAAAAACTGTGATTGCTGTTATTTTCATTATTAAGTGCATAACAAAGTCTCGGGAATTACAAAAACTCGGCCCAAACGCCTCATTTTTACAAACTTTTCCTCGCCTCTGTTATAGATCTCTTACCAACCTAGTATCGAAATTTACTTTTGCATAATAGCTCCTATTCCTTGGATAGAGTAGCCTACAACAACATAAAATTATAATGCCTACTAGTTCAAAATGGATACTTTTCTCAGAAGAAAAAGTCCCCTGAATGTTTACACTGTTATACTGGTACTCTAGTCTCTCATTTGTCACCTCCTTTGGTAATTCGCTGCCTTCTAGCTTTCTCACGTGGCCTTACCAACTCTATATCTTTACTCTGTCTCATCCATTACAGTTTTTACTGCCCCAATCTTCGGATCTCAGCATTTCTAATTTTATCTCGACGATCTTTCCGGCTACTCTACTCAGTTATCGATTTGATTGTCAATGTAACAATAGTAGCAGTAGCAGCAGCCATAATTGAATCAATTTCAACAATTATAATATTAATTAAGTAATAGGAATCAAGAGGGAAGGAGTTCTGCTACTAAATTAGAATGGTAGAGAAGGGAAACTATTTTGACATATTATTGATCAGTTCCTATTATTGATCAGTTACGTATGTGTTATCGCAGCCATTTAATATGTAACTGGCAAAATTAACCTAGAAAGTAAATTTACTCGTCCATAAACATGAATATGAGTCTTTCAGATATTTCCATATTATGAAAGGAAGTTCCTCAGTCTAGGGTAAATATCTATATGGTTAGACATGAAAAACTCGTGAAAGGAATAAAATTGATCGAGGCAAAAATATTATAAACAAAAGTATATTATTATTATTATTATTATTATTATTATTATTATTATTATTATTATTCGTGACTCTCTTTTAATACTATACTATACATTAGTGAGATCAAAACTCGTATATGTATCTATAGTTTGGAACTCTATTACTAGTTCTGATTCGGCAAAACTGGAAAATATTCAAAGGAAACTTATTTCGTTATGTTCTGGGTATGACTATGATAAAAACTGCGAACATTTTAAATGTCGTACCTGTATGACAGACGTCATGATCTCGATTAGTTATTCTTATGTAAGGTCCTTAAAGGTGATCTTAATTGTCAATCTTTCTTAAACAGTGTCAGCCTTCGTATTCCTATAAAGGACATGAGACATCACAAACTCTTTTGTATTAGAAATTATAAATCTTCCTCGCCGGTCTCCAGATGTATTAAACATGCTGACTTACATGTAGGCGATTTCGATTCATTCAATGTATAAAAGTATTGGAATATGGCAATGTCTTTGCTAATATTATTTGCATAAACCTTATACACAAATTGGTAGTAAGAATTAACTCCTTTTCCTAAAATTTTATGGTATTAATTCTTGCAAATTAATTATTGTAATCTAGGCTATGTTCTTCATTTTGTTGTTAACTCAAGTATTTAATTTGTAACATAGTTGTTCATTTTAATGTATTAATTGTATCACTGTGCTGGACTTTTATTGGCCAATGGCTGTTGTTCAGCATATAAATAACAATAAATAAATAAATAAATAAATAAATGAATAAAATAAATAAATTTATTATTATTATTACTATTTTAGTAAGAATAACAGAACTAACAAATATTACTGGTACTGGTTCTTCTGCCAAATAATACCAATACAAGCAGGTTGATTTGACGTTTTAATTCACCTGTAGTCTATTTTGAATTATTATGACATAGTATTTCTCTTCTGTGTAAAAGTTTAACTTTGTCGTTAAAATTAAATAACAGGGATGCTCTTCAATTTTGTACAAGAAATTTCGCCTACTGTGTATCAATTCCGATTAGAGAAGAAAAATTTTATTGTTACCATAACAGATATATTCTTTACAACCAAAATATTACTAATAATAATAATAATATAAAAAATAATAATAATAATAATAATAATAATAATAATAATTTTTACATAGATACTGTGTATCAGCTTCATATATTTTAATAGCCACCGGCATGGCACAGTCGGTTAAGGCGCTTGCCTGCCGGTCTGAAGTTGCGATCGGGCGCGGGTTCGATCTCCGCTTGGGCTGATTACTGGTTGGGTTTTTTCCGAGGTTTTCCCCAACCGTAATGTGAATGCAAGATAATCAATGGCGAATCCTCGGCCTCATCTCGCCAAATATCATCTCGGAATCACCAATCTCATCGACTCTAAATAACCTAGTAGTTGAAACAGCGTCTTTAAATAACCAACTAAACATATATATATATATTAATTTCAAGTGTATTGAAAATGTACAGGTTTTGTCTTATCTAGCTAACTGTAGTTCTATCCGATCTGATGCGATTGAAAATTTATGATGTTACCACATTCAAGCAGAGCAATTAGCAGTTAAAGGAAAAAACAGCTGACGGATGGTTGCAATAGTAACAGCAATAAAATGGAATTTGAACAAGAAATGCGTTGCGTGCTATCATCCCGAAAGGGCCGCTCCATGCATGCGTAATTCAAGGTATGTCCACCGCTACCAAGTTCTTAAGGAAAGCAATGATCCAGGGTATAAAAATTCTTACGGCTTCATTTTATAGCTTCCAACATATTTTGAATTATACATGCGTGGTTCAACGAGTACCGACATGTTTTACGTTTAACGTATGTTTCCGTTGTGGTATCTGGAAATTGGTAATACAGTAGTATTGTAACCTGAAAAAGTGGGGTTAAAGTATTATCTATATAGGCTACGCTTATGCCAGAAACACAATATCATATCAATTTCGTAATTTCATGGTTGAGTAGAAACGTTGTTACTTTTAAGGGGACACACCACTAAAAATGATAACTTTTTTCGTAATAATTTTTTTTCAACGAAATTTTGAGAGTAAAGGACTAACAAAATACAAATTTTGAACTCTCAAATGTTTTTGGTATTTTATTTTTATTATTTTTTTTTAGAAATTTTAAAACTCTAGTATTTAGTAGAAAATCTCAACTTTTATACCTAATTTTTTTGGTTATATATAATTTATTTCCAAGAAATAGTCTGCCCAGGCATCCTGGGTTGCCAAAAACACAGAATAACACACATATAAGAATAGTAACGATTACAGTAAAATAGATGAGTCAAATTGAAATGTGAACTAGGAGCTTAAATTTAAGAAATAATAAATTTGTACATATATTTGTAACAATCACACACTAACGAATAGAAAAGGGAGGGGGGGATTATGATATTCCGTATAAATGATTTTTCAGAATTGGCACAGACCCTTTAATGGTTGAAGTAATTATTTTGGAATGATGTGATGGATTCCAAATGTTTTGATAGTGTTTACAGTTGATCGTGGGATGGTGCCCCTAGCTCCGATCATTAAAACAAGACTTAGAGAAACATTTCTGTTCATTCATTTTATGAAATATATCATTGATTCACTTTCAATTTTTTTTTTTAATTTCGAAAATGTTATTTTTTCTACAGAGTAATTTATATAGAACTAACACATTTCTTTCTTTCAAAACGAATGATACTAGCCACAATTTGTTATACACCAAATGTAGAGTATCTTTGAGAGATGATTAACCTCTGTAGCAAATGTTGAAAATTCTTTATTATTTTATTCGGCTGGAAATTCACTTAATGACCACTTTTCAACGTCAAATTAAGCAGGAGCTTTGATTCCCTGTCACGACATGCACAGATCTTTATTCTTGATTCCTTCTTGCTGACAGCTGTTTTCGACATTTTGTTTTAGTCACTGAAAATGCATTACACACTAAGTCATCGGGTCTTCCTTGTGAAGCAATATTTGGGAAAAACTATGGAATACTTAATTCTTAAAATAAATGAGAAAACTTTCGAATACTTTATTATTGAGTGTGTTGAGAACCCACTAATTGGGTGCGATTAAACTAGAATTGTTAGAATAGTTCCATTACGTTCTGGTGGGTTCCGAATCGTTTAAACATACGAGTATATACATCTATACAGAGCGTAATTATAACCCGTGAACACAAGAGGATAAGTTTGTAATGCACTTCGGTTAAAATCCACTTGAATTTAAAATGCGCAACTACGTAATGGCTTTAACTTCAATACAGGCTACTGCCCGTTAATTAACGTGTAATTATAACTAATGCATTTGTACTTCTTCCGTTTGAAAAGGAAATAAGAAGCGCTTTCGAGATCATAATGGGGATTCCGGAAAATTGTAGATGCAAAACTTGGAAAATAAAATGAAGTAACTAGAAACTTTTTAACGTGTAAATTAATCGCTTTTAAGACAGTAAAGATATTACTTACAAATCTCGAAGAATCTGGAGATAGAATTCTTGTCTCTTTTTGAAATGTATCTAAAAGATACAAATAATATATAAGGAAAGAAATGGATACATTATAGTAATCTAATAAGTCGTTCCCCTAATGAATATAATCTAACCCGTAAATTTGAAGGTGCGTTGTTGTCTTGGTACCTCAGTTGCAGAGTACCAACTTACGATTATTGTGAACTCCGATTCTAATCCGAGACTGAATGAATAAATAGTCAGTATTCTGCCCAAGAACAGGTCTTTCACTGCAAACCCAGCTTTCTTCAATTTTTCCTATTCTCTGCCTTCCTCTTTGTTTCCCTCATATGATTCATATATCTTAGTGTCGCCTGTCATTTGATATACTTTTCTGCCCCGAACTCTTATTCCGTTCACCATTCCTTCCAGTGCATCCTTCAGTAGGCAGTTTCTTCTCAACCAGTGACAAAGCCAATTCTTTTTTCTCTTCCTGATCAGTTTCAGCATCACTCTTTCTCCATCCACTCTTTCCAACACAGCTTCATTTCTTATTCTGTCTGTTCACTTCACACGTTCCACTCTTCTTCATATCCACATTTCAATTGTTTCTAGTCGCTTCTCTTTACTTCGTCGTAATGTCCATGGTTCTGCGCCATAAAATGCCATACTCCACACAAAGAAATTCGCTAGCCTCTTCCTTTGTTCTTTCTGCAAAGATCCGCAGAAGATGCTCCTTTTTCTATTGAAAGCTTCCTTGGCCATTGCTATCCTCCTTTTGACTTCTTAGCAACAGCTGATGTTACTGGTTTGAAGGAATATATATTATCAATATTCCACTGTAGTGAATCGTCGGCCTCCTCTCGCCAAATACCATCTCGCTATCACTAGATACATTCTCGCTAAAAACATAATTCTGGATGCAGCTTCTTTAAATATGCAACTGAAATAATAATAGGAGACTAGTAATAGTAATAATAATAATAATAATAATAATAATAATAGTAATAATCATTTTGAATTGAATTGAACCGAGGGGGGTAATATGTATGTATGTATGTATGTATGTATGTATGTATGTATGTATGTATGTATGTATTTATTAACACTACAATTGGGTATACACCCGGTGGCAGTGATATATAATATACAATAATTACAATTACATGAAATAAAATAAAATAAACCTAAATGAAATAAAATAAAATAAACGTAAATCTATAAATAGTAGATGCAAGAAACCTAGGATTATAATTAAAAACTATTCTATAATAACGCCTACGATAAGCAAAAGTAAATCTAAATTATAAGTACTTCTGTTTCACCCAACTATTACCAATTTAAATAATTACATATCACCTTAATTAATTACTTACCAACTTAATTACATATCATTTTAATTAATTACATATCACCTTATTTTATTTACATATCAACTAAATTACATATCATCTACATAGATCAATTCTGCTCAATCAGATCAATTACATATCATCATTGCATACATAGCAATGAGTATATTACCAATATTCTATCAGATCTTAAAATATTTCACTTAAACATTCGTAGCATCAACGAAAATTTTTCCGAACTCTGTGTTTTACTTAATAATTTTTCCTTTTACTTTGATATTATAGTTCTAACTGAAACCTGGCTTGATCATGACTCTGGCTATGATATTAATGGTTATAAAAAATTTGTTAAAAGTAATAAGTATAATAAATGTGATGGTATAGTTGTATATTTTAAGGAAAACATCGTAGTGTCTTTAAGTGATATTGACATTTCCCATTGCAACGCTATACATTTTCAATTAACACTTATTAATGATACTCTTGTTAACCTAACTGCAATTTACAGATCTCCAAAACTATGCAAAAATGAATTTCTGAAAAATTTTGAAAGCTTCTTGTCAATATACAAAGATTTAAACAACCATGTTATTCTGGGTGACATAAACATTCAAATTTTAGAAAATAGATTAGATAATTTTGGCAACACGTATTTAAATATCATGCATGAATATGGATACGTGAAATACTTAAATTCCATTACTCGTCCATCATCCAATTCATGTCTTGACCATATTTTCCTAAAAACGGGAAATAACTTACATTTTATACCTGGAGTATATGCAAGCGCAATAACAGATCATTATATGACTTTTGCATTGTTGTCAATCAGTAATAAAAGTATTAGCAGAGAAGCCACTGAACCTTCGGACAATTATAAGCTAATTATAAACCATAAAAGCCTAATATCAAATATTAATAATATTAATTGGGAATCTATATTCTACAATGAAGACGCAGATACATGTTTCGATAATTTTTATAAAATACTCTGTAACCTAATTTGTAAATTTTCTAATCATGTCCCTCTCAAATTCTCAAGTAAGTACAAAAAAATTAAACCTTGGATTACCACAGGTATTGTTAAATCAATACGATCTAGGGATAAGTTAGCTAAGCAAGTTAAACGAGACCCACAAAACAATGTTTTATTAAATTACTACAAAAAATATAGAAATATTCTCACTAATGTAATAAGAAATCAGAGAATCAAATATTATTCTGAAAAATTTAACAAAAATAAAAATAATCCAAAGCAATTTTGGAAGACCATAAACGAAGCTACTGACACCCAATGTAATAAAAATAGTATATTAAAGACAATTATAAGTCGAAATGGAATAACAATTGAAAACAAGGAAACTATCGCAAATGAATTTAACGATCATTTTACTAATGTAAGTCATGACATCGTATCTAATATAAAAAAGAAAGTATTTGGTACTCATCACTATAAGCTTTATAATAAAAGTATATCATCTATGTTTATGTTTCCTGTAAACGAATGTGAAATCATTAATATTGTAAACAGTTTAAAAAATAATGTGTCTCCTGGTATTGATGGTATTACAACAAATACCCTGAAACTTATTATCGAAGCTATTTCTAAACCACTAGCCTTTATATTTAATTTGTGCATATCTCAAGGTGTATTTCCCTCAGCCCTAAAACATGCTGTGGTGATACCAATTCACAAGTCTGGTGACAAAAATAATCTTAATAATTACAGACCCATTTCACTATTACCTAGTCTCTCTAAGGTATTTGAAAAATGTATAAAAACACGGTTAATAACATTTTTAGAAAAAAATAAACTACTAAATGATAATCAATTTGGTTTCAGAAAAAATTTGTGCACTGATGATGCTATTATGGCAGTTACCTCAAAAATAATTCAAGAATTAGATGTAGGAAATAAATGTCTAGGAATTTTTCTAGACTTACAAAAAGCTTTCGATACGGTCAATCACAGTATACTTTTGAATAAAATGGATAGATTAGGAATTAATGGAATTGCTTTAAAATTATTTAAATCTTACTTAAGTAACAGAACTCAAGCAACTAAAATAAATGATCACCTTAGTAAATCACGTAACATTGACATAGGTGTACCTCAGGGGACGATTTTAGGTCCTGTTTTGTTTTTAATATATATCAACGATTTACTTAAAATTGACATTGAGAAATATTCTGGTACTCTGTATTCTTATGCTGATGATACTGTGGTTATATTTAGCGGTTCGAGTTGGAATGAAACTTATCAAAATTCTAACAGTGGTATTAATATTATTAAAGAATGGCTGGATGCTCACTTACTTTCTTTGAACGTTTCTAAAACAAAATTAATACCATTTTCATTAACATCACATGGCCTTGAGCAACTAGAAATAAATAATAATATAAGTATAACTATACATGATTGTAACCTACCTACTTGCTCATGTAACGCTTTGAGTATATCCTCACAAGTTAAATATTTAGGCATTATTATTGACCAACATTTAAAATGGGACAAGCATATCTCCTTTCTGTGTAACAGATTGCGTAAAACAATCCACAAATTTTCCATTCTACGCTCTTATTTACCTGTTTATGTTCTGCGTACTGTGTACTTAGCTCTGTTTCAATCAATAATTCAGTATGGTATTTTAGGTTGGGGAGGAATGGCAAAATCGACTCTCCGTCCTTTAAATCTGCTCCAAAAAAGAATTATCAAAATTTGTCTATATAAACCTTTTGATTACCCAACAAAATTAATTTTTCAGGAATTTGGCGTATCAAATCTAGAACAAATTTATAAACAAAAATTGCTGATTTACTTCCATAAAAACCACAATAAATTTAAATTTGATCCACATGAATACCAGACGAGACAAAACTACAGTTTCTTTCTAAATACTCCCAAATGCCACACAACTGCTGGATTAAAACACAGCAGAAATTTTGGACCCAAAATATATAATACATTAATTAGAGCTTACCCTGAGCTAAGTACACTTAACACACATAGATTTAAGAAACAAATCAGATTAATTATTTAATTGTTTAAGCTAATTGAGTTAAAAATTGTTACTCTAATATTCATGTACTTCTTTATTTTCTATTTGTATATAGACATATTACATGCTGTATGTATTTTACCATTTATTAATGTGATTGTGCTCAATGAACTCTCGTAATTTTGTGATATATTTTGTATAACTGATCTGAACTGCGCCCGAGCACGAGCTTCTGCTCTTTCGGGCTGCAATGCCTAATGTAGCTCAAGTGCATAGTATTAATAAATATTATTATTATATTATTATTATTATTATTATTATTATTATTATTATCTTAATTAATTACATATCAACTTAATTATTTTACATTATATGGCCCAACACTGCGACCTGTTAAGATCTATTGCGCTGACCCTCGGGTGACTCATTCCCAACCACACCGGCTGACCACACTAAGGTTCTCTGTGTGTCCAGGTTTCGAGCAGGCAACCCCGCTCGTCCTTACGCCAGTACCCTCCATGTCTCGCCAGCCGGCGTTCGAGGAATGCTAGGGAATGGTAACGAAATGGAGAAATTATGACGGAATTATATAAATGCCTAATTTGGGAAAAAACGGGAGAACCCCGGGAAAAACCCCAACTGCGACCTTGTCCGCCACAAGTGTCACTATGGATTTTTCAATGAAAAACTCCCAGATCTGACCGGGAATCGAACCCGGACCACCTGCGTGACAGTCTGAAGGTCTTTTACATTATTTTACATCAGATATATGCAGCATATGAGGAGACAAAGAGGACGGCAGAAAATAGAAAAGATTGGAGGAAGCTGGGTTTCTAGTAAAAGACCTGCCCTTGGACAAAACACTGAATGAATGAATGAACGAACGAATGGATTAATGAATGAATGAATGAATGAATGAATGAATGAATGGAGGTGACTTGTAAGGGATTCTCTCCATTATGAATTGATTCTTAGCTGTGATCTAATCGATTCTGATACTGAAAGAGCCCAAAGTGGTATTTTAATAACATACTGGAAAATGCTTAGGTAATAGTGAGACTTTATTAGAGGGGTAGTTTCTCACTTCTATTGTTTTCTTTGTTGCTAAGTGACCTGTTTCTTTACAATGTCATCTTCGTAAGTCTTTGATTAATTACTCGTACTTACATGGGGCCGTTCACTTCATAACTAATGGCTTTCTGCCATGCCGACGTTTTCAATTAAGGGTAAAAAATCACTGTATTTTCTATTGCTATCATGATAGCAGATGTTTAGGTTATAATGAAAGAGGGCAATATGTGTTTCATAACTACACGTCATTCTCTTATATTTCATAGTAAAAACAGATTATGTGACAAATTACCGTGTAATGACAGACCACGTATTATTGAAAATTCTAGTGTACACGTCTTGCAAGAAATCGCTATACTAGCTGAACGCTTAATGTTTTCTTACCTCGTTATAAACTATAATTGAAATTCTGTTGACTAGATGTGGATTAAAACTGTTACAAAAATATTTAACAATTATGAAAAATTTGTCCACTCATTCCCGTTGTATCTAGACTATATCTTTTTCCTTAGAGTGAAAAGAGATAAGTTGGAATATAGGCAGTGTGAAATATTTTTACGTATTATTATCACAGTCTAGTATATACAATCACGAAGCTCAATATGTAATAAATATGCATCCACAGATAGTTGCTAACCACTAAGATAGCTACTATCGCCTCATTACAGACAATGCGAAATAGTACCTGCATAGTCTATTGTTCCTAGCAACCTCATCAACTCAAGCTTCGTGACTGTATATACTAGACTGTGTTATTATCTTAATCGATAGCGAAACATGGAATTCTAGTAACAGTAATCAGAAATTTGGATATTACAACGCATGAAAGATACTTTCGTGAAGATTTCTAGAGGTAGTACATTAAGATGCATATAACATTCTCGCAAATACAATATCAGTCTTACTAATAACCGTGTATAGTTTTATACTAGACTTATGCAGAGTTGAGACAGAAAACTTTACTAATAAACCATGCAGAAGCGATGGACGTATAAACAGCCTGTAACTATACATTGGGAATTGCTTTGCAGTAGTTATATACACGAAACCCCTTGTTTAAGCGTAGTATATAGAGAAAAAATGGCCGCCCCTCTAACAGCTGTTCGTATCGATTGTCATTTTATGATGATGGTTGCCTAGTAACCAAAGAAGAACAAACCAAAGAGCACAGAATAATTAGAATAATATTACTGTAGCTTGTACTCTTTGACCAAAATATAGTATGGTAATCGATTAGAGCCAGTTGTACTATCGATACTTAACACGCCACACTAGAGCGCTCTACCGGATGCAATAGAGAACCTCAGATATTCTATTATCTTTCGTAACGAAGTAATGACGAAACTATGACGTAGCTGTGTAACAGTTGTATTGTTATACGCGACGTATGTAGTGATTATTAGTAAGGAATTTACACACAACGTATAAATGAGCTACTCATTGTATAAGTATCAGACAGTTAAACGTCTGTATATAGAGTTTTTATTAATAAGACCGTATGTGTACAGATACGTAATTAAAATTTTGAGCGAGTCTTGGAATGAGTTCACCTACAATGTAGACAAACATTTCACACGACTATCCACATATAGCATATATACAGGGACTCTCGTTTACTGCACATGCGTAGAGTGTTGTAAGCGAAACTTCCCACAAAAAGGGAGCTCGAAATTTTATTTCCACGATGTATATGTATGTATGTTTACATGCGAATAAAATAGAATTAGACGATATGGAAAAACTTATTTACATAGAATGAATTAGCCCATACTATCACAACCTAAAATATTTACAGTTTCTCCTCAATAATCCTCTATTTCTTGCCTTAGTGTCTAAATTATGTGGCATTTATTATCCTCCTACTATTAAATGCTTATTGCAACAATTGAAAGGCAACTGTAGCACCCATCCCTTAGGAAATTGATTCGTCATAAACAAGTTCTGCCTACGCTCATATCAGCGGCCTCAAACACCGAAACGTATTTAAAGAGGCATTGTATTGGCGATTTCATCGTATTCTAGCGATGTAGTGTCACATTTCCGGACATGGCTTTGTTTTTAAATGTTAGTTTCCTTCATTGAATCCACCACCACACGAAATCTGTCGGTTCAATATTTCTGTCTGCGTGTCTTTTTATAAATCACAATTGCATGTAATTTATAGGCCTGTATATATTTTATGTATTTTTATGGATGTATGTGTCTGTGCTGAAGCTTCAGTATTCATTTTATAAAATGCGGTACTTTTAAAACAGGACGTAAGATATTTTTAGAGTAAGAAATGTTCCGATATAATACAAATAATTTTCTACATTTACTCTACATGTAGGCCTACACATTCATTGAGTGGCATAACGCATTCGTTCATTCACTCGATAAACCATTTATATATAAGATGGATGGTAACCTCTGCACCAAAATTTAAGAGGTGAATCTACATGTTAAATATAATACTTCTATTACACTTTTCCTTCGATGAGTCGACCTGGTTGGTGATTTGGTATAGCGCTGGCCTTCTATGCCCAAGGTTGCGGGTTCGATCCCGGGCCAGGTCGATGGCATTTAAGTGTGCTTAAATGCGACAGGCTCATGTCAATAGATTTACTGACATGTAAAAGAACTCCTGCGGGACAAAATTCCGGCACATCCGGCGACGCTGATATAACCTCTGCAGTTGCGAGCGTCGTTAAATAAAACGTAACATTTAACATCCTTCGATGAAGCGCCGTCAAGCAGAAAAAAATACTCTTTGCCCAATGTTCGCAGCGTTCATTGCGATAATGGCTAGAGAGAAATGGCTGATTTCCGCAGTTTGCCGCGTGTTTCATGGCCTTCGTGCCGGTCGCGCGCGCCGCTCGGTCGACCTATATTACGTAAGCGAAAGCACTGTATATCAGATTCATTGTTCAATTTTGAAAGATTACCTCGTTTGGTTTTATTACCGAAGAACTAGCTAGTGTTGTGCCATGCTCTTCAATGTCGCTCAAAAAAATCAACTTCCCACTGCACACAAATACTGTATCTAACGTATTCAATTCTTAAACTGAAGGGTTATAAAGGTTTAGGTAGGCTCATTGCTGGTTTTTGGTTTTCGTTTTGATTTGCTGGTTTTTGGTTTTGAAATGTTAGAACAAAATAAAGAACAATGGCTTTGTTTTTTTTTATGAATGTGCATCATGGCTTTGATTCAGGCTAAACAACTCATTAAGGTACAGTAACTTGAGGAAAAGTATCAAAGTTCAAGCATCTGCCAGAGTCGACATTCATCGGAGCAGAATCGCATTATGTTCAACTGCCTACACTCTGAAATAAAGCCTAGCAGTAATATATTTTAAAACATTATTTTATTTTCTGATACATATATTTTTTAATTAAAATTTATTTATTTGTGGAATTATACAGGGACATCATTATATTTTTACTTCAATTTTTATTGTACCTGAGTTTTGGAATGTACTTCACTCCCACCCCTTCTACTAATAAAGTTCAACCGTCCTCCACACAGATCCAAGACCGCATATACAGTCATAGTAGCCTTATGGTCATAGTAAACAGTACGTTCCAAAAATATGTTCGCATTTTCCAGTGACGAAAGAGCTTTCAATATTGAATCATTTTCGCACAGGTACTGTCGTCCGTTTGCCTATGTTGCATCCCGGTTTCCCCCACCAGCTTTTATTCGCCAGCTAGTGGCTGGCCTGTCTTAGCTCTTTTCTGAGAACATTAATTTCTGATGGGAATTGGACGTCTACGTAATATTATACAACTGTTTAAAATAACTGAAATAAAAGGGCCTCGTTAAGTATTTAACTGCCAGGTGATTTCCTCCCTTTCTACGACACTACGACATAACCACTTGGACGGACAGTAGATAGTATGTCTGAGTAATTTTATCTTTTAGGATCGAGCAGAAGTGAAGATTGAATTTACAGTACGTAAGGTACTCTTTTATAGAGTAGGTACACAATTATTATTTCAACATGAGTTACTAGTACGAAGGACGAAACTGGTAATTGGGATTAGGTACACTAGTCTATAGTGCGATAATATACACATTAGAACTGAAGCCTGTACCGAAATGAATGGTCACCATTTAAAAAAATGTGTTTAAATATCCATATTATGATTATTTTTCAATTTAACTTCATTCTCTATATTGTACGCTAATGTGCTGTAGACAGTATAATATACTCTGCACAATGAATACGTCCACATGGACATCTCAGTTCGTGAGTAAAAACACTCATTGTTAATACTGTACTGTATTTTAATTAAACAAAAACCTAATGGAAATGATCAAACTCAAAAGCGCGATATTTCCTAGTTTACGTAAATGGATGAACTACTTTTCTTCCCCCTATACCTAGTAAAGTGATTTGTTTGTATATTACGCCAGTATCATCGAACTCCAGTCGTGGAAGGGGGTAGCAAACGGCGTTGATCCAGAGGTATAGCCAAGTTAATATTAAAAATGTTAGTAAAAATAAAATGATGTCCCTGTACATAGAACTAGATATGCACTTCAACGAAAATAATGTCATATTATTAAACTGTACTTTCTGAGGCACGTTATCAAGTTTTCAGCAGAAATCATTCTACCATCGACACGGATAGTAGGGGCACGCGCATTTGTTGACACAATGAATATGCTGTATTGCAGATGATTCATTAAAAGGGAGATAGTGTGTTGATGGAAGGAAAGGTGTAAATAAGTGTTCGTCTACAACGCGCAATGTCTGTTTTATCCTCCGTAATAGTGCTGCTGATCGAACTGGAACCTGCAAGTACCGAGCCACAGACGCAGAAATAGTATATCTTATATTGTTAAAATGAAGAGAGTATCACGGCGTTTTACAGAAATATTTACACTCTTTCGTATTTTTCATTCGTTCGTCTTGAATTTGTTCCTGACTTCACCACATCTCCGTTCTTTTCTTCCTTAAACAAAATCAAACGAATTCGTAAGTAAATTTTATGTGACCTTTGTATTTGTATTTTTGTTTGAGCGTGTGTATTTTCTCAGTTGAGGGTGCTTTTTAAAAGCAGCATTTATACATGTTCTAAGCATTTCTTTCATTTGCGAAATTTTTTACATACCTTATAAATTTAATTTCAGTTTATAAGATTACCTTTTGATCTCTCTCTCTCTTTTTCTCTCGCCTTCTTTTTCTCTCTTACATTCTGTCCTCTTGCATAAATCTGAAAATTGTTGAATCCTATGAAATTTTAATTATATTTCCTTATTTATCTCTTGCTTTTAATATTAATTTCATTTTCATATACTTATTCATTCCTTTGTCACATATTTTTAAGAGTTTCTTTATCGTTGACTAATCATTTGGATTATGGCGGCATCAGAAATTATACACGTTTTCAACTGATAGATTACAATAGTATGTAGCCTATTGTGCATAATTATTATACAATAGTATTATGCGTTACAAGAGCGGTATGTTGAAGTTTTCATGTTCGAGGAAAAGTTTGGAAAAGCGAAACGTAGTTGAGCTTTTTTAATTTCCGAAAATTGAAAGAAACATACCGCTCGTGTATCGTACATTATTTTGTGCGAAGATCGTTTATTACATACGTGAAAGAGGAATTTCTAATTAGTTGCAATGAAATCTCTATCTTGGTTTCTGTTCAATGACGGCAAATTTGCAAAACAAAAATATCTATGTTCAACATTGTTGCTTTAAAATGTTTTCTGTGTTTACTATACTGCAGCAGGCCGTGATATACGTCTGTATTTTTTTCCCCCAGTCTAAAAATGCGAACTTAAAACAAACGGTAAGGTTATGAAATTATTTATTTTTCATTTTTATATTTTAACAATATTATTTATATAAAATTGCAGTAATAACATCGGCAAGTTTGTTGATTTTTTCACGGCTACCTTAATGTTACTTGCATCACGAATGCAGTAACTTTAGTGGAGTTGCAGAGTTTACTTAATTTTTGCAAATATTTAAAAAAAATAATGAACATTGCAATTTAGGTGAAATTGCAGTGGTAAGTTTCCAATTTATAATTATTACTATGTTGAACGTCTCTAAAAATAATATGTTAAAAGCCTAAAGCAGTAAAATGAATATGTCACTTAAGCGGTAAGAAGAGGGAAATTGTTATGTTTGTTAGGTTGGGAATACTGAATGTGGAATTTTATACTTTCCGCGGATTGGTTTTGTGCGGAAACCAAGCAAATACGCACGATCTCGCACAAAATAACATTACAAGAGGGGAATATCAATGTAATGTAACAGTTCAAATTACAGTATCATTACATACAAGATGAATTATTTATAAAGTGAATGATTGTACAAGCTTACATAGCATATTCAAGAAAAGTAAGAATAGCCTATTCATTATTGCCGTTGTTGAGCTTTATCTGAAGATCTTTCAAGAAGCCATGCCTTGTTTGTGGCCTTCATAATTCTGGCATTCGGTGAAGATGTGCTCGATGGTTCTTCTACAGTGGCATTCTTCACATATTGGAGGTTCTTATTTCAGTAATAAATATATGTCGAGTAATTTACTATGTTCAATTCTAAGTATAGATATTACCTGCTTACGGCGTGGGAGTTTCGTTATTGTGAACTGTATTTAATTTTTGCCTCTTATGGAATGAAGTTTGTTGTGTGGGTCATTCTGCCAGGTTCTTTTCCATACTTTCGTTTAATTTCCTCTTGATTTATATATATATATATATATATATATATATATATATATATATATATATATATATATATATATACAGGGTGTTTAAAAAATACGGGGCATAATTTCAGATATGTATTTCCCACATGTTGACAATCAAAATAGTTCATTACAACATGTGTCCGGAAATACTTCTTTTCCGAGTTATGACCTTCACAACATTGAAATTCACCGGAACGTTTTTCTTTCCGCAGGTCGTTGTCATTACAGAAGGCGTTCAAAATGTCCACCTCCTGCTTGAATACAGACCTCACATCGATGTCTCATTGACCTGCGAACACGATCCCAAACTCCAGGAGTATTGCGTATGTCCTCAGATATGATAAGGATACAATTGATACTCTTTCAACAGTCTCCAGACAGTCGTATGAGGAACATTGACTTGCAACGCTACCCTTCGTGTGCTGATAGAAGGAGTCATGTTCACAGCCTCCAGTATCTCCTCCTGTACTTCTGGAGTTGTAGATCTTGGTCGTCCCCTTCCCAAACCATGAGAGTTAAATTTTCCATACTCGCACAGACGGTAATGGAGACGTACAAATGTCTTCCGATCTGGACATTGTCGCTGTGGGTACCTCTCCTGGTACAAACGACGAGCCAGCGCAGCATTGCCGTGCGCCTTACCGTACATGAAGTGTATCTCTGCCAGCTCTTCATTTGAATACATGTCGCACAGTCTAATGCCTACACAACACTGAATGTAACCTTCGCCTCGGAATGAACTGTCAGAGTGCCCTCTTAATGTCTCCTTTGACGGCAACGATCTGCGGAAAGAAAAACGTTCCGGTGAATTTCAATGTTGTGAAGGCCATAACTCGGAAATAAAGCATTTCCGGACACATGTTGTAATGAACTATTTTGATTGTCGACATGTGGGAAATACATACCTGAAATTATGCCCCGTCTTTTTGAAACACCCTGTATATATATATATATATATATGGTTTCTACATGAGGTATATAAGCCCTACAGCAGTGGTCGTCAGCACTCGCTGAAATGGGTAAAGGGTATTAGAAGCAACATCAAATCCACCGTCGTGCAGCAGGCAGAGAGGTAGAGAGTATACCCGCCAGCAGCGACGGTGCACCATAGTGCAGTCTCGATTCGCGGGCAAGAGACGCTACCCCGAGTGTGCTTTGTGCTGACGACCGCTGCCCTACAGGGTCTGTTCATCATCATAGTACATCCAAAATGCAGGCACAGTGGCCTGTTCTAGTCTCAGTAGCTGTCAATAAGTCTATCGGGCTTCCCTGGGTTCTTCTTGCGTGTGGTGTAGGCCTATACTTTACAATTTGGGATAGTAGTCTGTTTCTGTCCATGCGTTGTACATGTTGGATTAAATTGTCTCTGTATTTCTTTAAATTTTATTAGTGATTTGTTTGACGTTGAGTTCTATAAGTATTTCATCATTTGGTTTTATAATATTGCCAAGTATATTTTGCTGCTCTGCTAAAAAATCTTATTTCAGCTGCGGTGAATTTTGAAGTACCAGCTTCTTTCATTAATTGACCAGGTTCCGCATCCATATAAGAGTGTCAGTATGGCAAGGGTGTTATACATTTTCAATCTCATGTATTTTTGTACTTAGGTTAAATGAATGTTTTTTAATAAATTATCCTCATTATCTGAAGGAACTGTGATATTTTGTTTGCTATATCTTTCTCATTTTCATATGATATTAGACATCCGAGGTATTTGAAACAGCTTGTATTTAATACGTAGTTTATCCTTCAATTCTGGGACCACTAAATACATCACATTACTTTCATTACTTTATTCAAGTTTTCAAAATTTTCCGTGTAAACTACTTACTGACTTCCATCTCTGAAATAATTGGACAATTTCTTTCGTTCTACATTCAGCATAATTAGTGACTTATTTCTAAACAAAAAAGTGCTCTGGCGCTGGGATTTCAATAGTACCGGTAGTAGTTTTCTTCGTCTTCATAATCATCGTCATCATCATAATCACCATCATTATCAACACCATTTCCACAGGAATATTTATGGAACGTCAGACAAAAATACATAGTTCCAATCTGTATACAGAGTATTAATATTTGAGGAGAAAAATTCGTTCCGGAGCCGGGGATCGAACCCAGGTCCTTGGTTCTACGTACCAAGCGCTCTGACAACTGAGCTACGCCGAATTCAATCCACAGTACCGGACCGAACTCTCCTCCTTCCCTTTGTTGCCTGACTCCAAGTTAGGCATTTGCATTGACGTTTTATGTCCAAGTCAATTGCCGTTATGCAAGGGGCGCACTCAACTGAGTGACTGTTTGGCCGGGAATCCGCAGTTAAGTGCACATAATTAATATTCTCATAGCTAGCAGTGCATATTTCTGTACAGAAATTAATAAAATCTTTAATACTCTCATAGCTAACAGTGCATATTTTTGTACAGAGGTACGTAGAACCAAGGACCCGGGTTCGATCCCGGCGCCGGAGCGAATTTTTCTCCTCAAATATTAATTGTCAATATTACAGATATTATTCTGTAGGACAAATTAATAAAATCTTTAATATACATACATTACATATTACATATAAAATTAATGACGATCTGGACTCAATCTGGACATGGACACGGAAATTCCGACTTAAACTAAATTAAGAAAAATCACAGTCAATCATTGTGGGTCATTCACGTTTGTTAAGCACTATTACCATAACAAATTTGTCCCCATTAAAATACACGGCACCGAAATTCCGTTCAGTGAATCAGTAAAGAATCCAGGTATTTATATGGATAAAAGTTTAAATTGGAACATTCAAGTTGCAGAAACCTGCAAAAAAGTATTCTCATTAATCCACTCGTTTAGACGATTGAAGAATTTTCTACCCTTTTCCATGAAAAAAATGTTAGTGCAAACACTCGTGATGCCCCACTTCGATTACTGTGATATTCTGTTTACTGACCTAAGCGTTACTTCGGCGCAGAGACTACAACGTGTTCATAATATGTGCGTCCGTTTCGTCTGCAATATTCGCCGGGCTGATCACGTAACACCATCCCTCGAAATGTCCTGGCTCCGTCTAGAAGATCGTAGGAAAATCCACTGTCTGTCCCTTCTCTTTCACATATTGCATTTCTCCATTCCTGTCTATCTTGCGTCTCGTTTTCAAAATTTATCCACCCATCATAACCTAGACACACGATCACAACACTCCTCAATATTATCCATTCCCTCCCACCGAACTTCCTCATATTCATCTTCTTTCACTGTGGCTGTTCCTCGACTTTAGAATTCCCTACCGAGTAATGTCAGGGACTGTCAGACATCAAACCAATTTAAGAATAGGCTAACGAGATACTTTTCTAACAATTCTTGTTAACAATAATAGCTGTTTCAAGTTTCTCAATGTTTAATTGTTATATATATATCACATATAAATATCTAAATTATCTCATTATTATTATTACTATTATTATTATTATTATTATTATTATTATTATTATTATTATTATTATAACTATTTCTTACCAATGTTTATTATTGTCACACTAACATTAGTTATCCAATTTTCATTATTTCTTTCATGTTGTTTTATGATCTAGATATTAATGTAATAACTATGTCAGCAAATGTATTTAATTAGAATTAGAGTCTGGCTGGGCGGAAGAGAAGGCCTACTGGCCTTAGCTTTGCCAGATTAAATAAATAAATAAATTATTATTATTATTATTATTATTATTATTATTATTATTATTATTAAATTATTATACAGAGGTTTTCGGGTCTGCGGAGCAGATCTCATTATGAAATTATTTTAATTGAATAAAATATGTCTTCTTATGAATGCAAAATTTAACGATAATGTGAGAAATAGTATCTTGGCTCCGCCAGACCTGAAATACTCCTCAGAGTATAATCAGTAAACTTTAACTTTGAGGGTTTTTCACTCATTATCAGGGCGTAGCCTAAGTTAATGTTTAATATTTTTCGACCTAAATTGGAAGCATACATATCAGGACTTCTGTGATATGCGATTAACACAAAGCATTCTCTCAATCTAAAATACAATACGCACGATTGATGAACGAGAAACATCCCGTGACTGTGTTGTTCACGAAGCGTTAAAGCTCTGCATTGGCGATGCACAGGGTCTCCCTTTGGTGGCTTTGTGATTATCATGCTTCCCGTGAGATTCGATGTTCCCGTGTTCAAAGCCGGCCAAGGGGACGGAATTTCAAGGCATTAAAAATTCTGAGCATGGGTTCCATTCTGAAGGGAAGGGAACTAAAGCCGGACGTTTAATATCGTAGATTTACGGCAAGATAAAGAACACTGTTACCGATGGAGAACGCTACATGAAAATAAATATTCTTGTTATTTCGCACCAAAGTAAAAATGTTAACGTAATACAACGGATCCGTGTGAGTTGATCGGCTTGTCCTACCCTACAACGTAATGCATATGATCTGTAGCCATTGAGTACACTTACAATAGAAATTTTAGTACAATATCAGAAAATGTTGTCTTCGGTTACAGTCCATCTTGATGTGGCTTTACTTCTAAAATATAAGTAATGTTTGTAATTACGAGACTTTTCAATTTATAACGTCCTCTCGAATTGAGAAGTTCTCTGGAAAAACAAGTTAACGTACGTTTAGTCGTTCTTCATCTTCCAGCACATATTGAATCCTTAATAACACATCTGCTACCCGACAAAATGTTGTTACTCTTCTAGAAACATTTGATTGTCGTTCTGCGCGAAGCTGTTGTTCCAGAGAACGAGCACAGCAAAGTCCATCCACATTGTCGCTACTTGCAGCTTTCATTGTGTTGAACTGTGCTAATGCTGTATTCTCGACTTTTGAAACTGTTGTTTGTTAGTGGAGGTTTAACGTCGATTAAAACCTATTTGTAATTATAATAACAGGGAACTGGAATTTTGCGGCAAGAAAGTGCAAAAATGAGAAGCGATAATGATAATACAACAAACACAGAAAGTAAATATGAAAAGACACTTTTGAAAATATAGAAGGGGGGCAAAGGAGTTGCAAAGAAGAAGGGAAATGCTGAAAAAGTATAAGTTTAAACGAAAAGTGGTAACCCCCCCCCCCAAAAAAAAAATGTAAGGTTTGTAAGAAATATATAACGTGAGGATTGGATTTGTCGTACATGTAAAGAGAAATAAAGAAGTGGATAGAACAAAAGCTCGTTGATTCAGTGCTGCTTTTGTCTTCACGGTTACCATGGCGACTACCAATCTGTATACTGAGGAATTCTCCTACTGTATTTATGTGCAGTGAGTGAGCAAGTGAAGAAAAAGTGGCAGAGACAGTGATTAAATGTTTTAGATGAGTATGCAAGAGAAGAAGAATGTGGCAGTCACGGAGTATGAATATTGTGGATGGAACATTGACTATCACGGAAATAGATATCCACTATCACGAAATTAGGTAGGCTATCACGAAATAAGTTACCTGTAACATATTTTCAATTTGATTTAATTAATTGGTTAATTTATTTATTTTATTGCTAGTAAGTTTGAAATGAATACAAGTTAATACAATGTGAGAGAAACTAACCCACTCCTGAATGGGTAAGACTTGTGCTCAGTAGAGGATTCCAATACAGACTTACAATAAACTTAAAATTGAGAGTGAATACAGATTAAAAAGTGTTAATATGTTTAAACTCAAACTATAAATCCAATACTATTTTTTAATTTTTTTTATTAATTTGGAGAGGATTCGTGGTTAAAACAGTATTAGAATAAAATCTGGAACCGTGACTCATGCTATGATAAAAAGCTGCATTGGTTTTACATTTAGATTCAGACGAACGCAGAGAATTCGTATTTGTAGTTCTATATTTATGTATATACCTTTCAAAGTTATTAAGTTATTATTAATTGTTATTAGTTATTATTAATTATGTCTTCATTACCTTCATTACTTTGGGAATCAGATTTTAGAATGATCAGATAGTATGAATATAGGCAGTAAAACAAATTCTGTGATATTTTACATAATAAATCCTTAATATCACGAAGTTTGATAGGTTTACTCTCTAATACATATTATTGGCCACAGGCGTAGCTCAGTCGGCTGAACCGCTTGCCTGCTGATCCGGAGTTCTGCTCGGGCGAGTGTTCAATTCCCGATTCGGCTGATTACCTGGTTGAATTTTTCCGAGGTTTTCCCCAACCGTAAGGCGAATGTCAGGTAGGCTATGGCGAATCATTGGCATCATCTCGCCAAATACCATCTCACTATCACCAATCCTATCGACGCTAACTAACCTAGTAGTTGATACAGCGTCGTTAAATAACCAACGCATATTATTCCCTGTAATACTAAATGAAACATAGGATTCTTTCATGTGTCGTACGATGGTTGTACGACTCGGAATAGTCCCTGATAAGGTTTACATTGCCCATTAAAATCCATTGTTTTCAGTCGGTTCATCGATAACGACACCAAGTACACTATATTTGGAAAGATGATTACGTCTGGGTTAGTGATAGTTGTAATGTTTACGATAATGATGATTATAATTGTAAGTCCTAATTTTATTGCTGAATAATTTAAGGATTTTAATTTTAATTATATTTAAAATAACTCTCATGTAGATGAAAGTAGCTTTTTAAGCATTAAAATGCCATTAAATCTTACTCTAACGCTTTTCGAAATCGTATTTGCATAAACTATCTGCAACTTATCAAACATGTAAAATATTTGTTGTTGCAGCCGTTGCTAGCATCCGGTGACTAATGAAAGAGCTGCGGTCACTGCTCCATTGATAGTCTGGATTATGTACGGTGCTATATCGACGGATCTAATAGGATTCTGCATCCCAGAGCCCTTCTGCTCTCACGTAGTTATTTTTGATGACGTTAACCTACATTAAACTAAGGTTATTTTAACGGATTTCATCCTGACACTTGTTATTTTAACGAGCAGAGAGAAAACACTATTAACAAAACGATATTTTTGTCCCGTAAAACCTGTGGGGAAATTATACGTATAGGCCTAGGCGGGAGTTCCTATGCTAAAGGTTATTGACCTTGCATATGAGTTAGATTTTATTCTGCAAATGGTTCTAGAAGAGTTACGAACAGAAATACGAGATTTATCTCAATTACTTCATTTCATTATTTTTGAAGCTAGAACCCTTAAAACATCGTTATTGTCTTCAATCAATATTGGTAAATGATTTGAAACATTACGACTTACAAGTAGAAATTTCCCAGCCGCTAGTATGGTACATATTAATGTTAAGAAAATATTGAATACTCATTTATTTATTTATTTATTTATTTTTACAGGATTAAGGCCATAAGGCCTTCTTTTCCATCCTACCAGATAGCACACATAAGTACAAGAAAAAATACAAACAAACAAAATTAATACAAAATAAATGAAACCTCTATACAGAGTTAACAGGATCAAAGAATACTATAAAGCACTTTATTAAGCTAATACAAGAGAAAGGGCAGTTAAAATAACAGTACGGTAATAGCAATGATGATGATTATAATAATGATAATAATAATAATAATAATAATAATAATAATAATAATAATAATGGTAAAACTAACAACTGCATAGTTACAATATTATATGTTATGGGTTAGGCCTAAGTTGAGCAACATAACAGGTGTACATGTAAGGAGCAATTTCATTAACTAAAATCTAATTTTAATTTGAATTTTGATATTGCCCGTCTGTCTTTGACATGGTCAAGGAGAGAATTCCAGAGGCGTAGAATCGATATGCTGAAAGATGATGAGATGATGTGCAGAGGAATAGAGAGAAGGAACATGTTCCGATTTAGAAGTATAGTGAAAGGTAAACAAAACGAGATGCTAAGTAAGAGGGTGTGGATGATTTTAAATAGTAAGGAGTTGAGTCTTTTTCATTAAGTGGTTTCCAAGAAACAGTTCTAATGACGATGTTACGTGATCGAATTTTCTAATGTTACAAACGAAACGAACGCAGATATTGTGAACACGCAAGATCAAAGGTGTACATTACAATAAGTTAAAATGTATTACTCCGTTCTCCTTTTTGATTGACTTACATAATTCTGCATGCTCACTTCAAAATAATATATTTAACCTCATATCGATAACAAAGCAAAACTACATCACAAGATGTACAGATAACGCCCCACAACCAGTTCATAATAGTGTTGGATAAAAAAAAATATTTTCAACTATACATACAAATCATATTGGATACCCGCGTTTGCTCAGTGCTAGTGAACTGGGCTCACACCACCCAGTATTTATGACAGGTTTCCAGCATGGCGCATGTGGAGACTGGGATTCCCCAAGGTTCTGTTTTAGGACCTCTTCTGTCTCATGTCTCAGAAGCAATACGACACTATCGTTACCATTTTTATACGGACGATCTACAACTGTATATCCACGTCTGTCCTGATTCGGTGAATGACAATATAAGGAAATTAAATTCGGATTTAAAATCTCTAACCTTCTGGTTGGTTCTGAACCCTGAAAAATTACAGGCTATCTTACTAGGAAATCAGAGACTTCTTTCGAAATGTAACAAATCTGTTCTTTCCGTCGTAGTTGTAAATAACACTGAATTCCCGTTTAGTGCAACTGTGAAAAACGTCTCTATGATCATATTATCTGACCGCATTTCAATGAATTGTCTTGACTCCGACTGGCTGACAGACTCAGTTTGCATTGCCTTTCTCTTCTCTATCAGATTTTGTACACAGCAACTCCTGAATACCTTGCATCACGATTTCATAATCTGTCCACACATCATAGTCTGTATACCCGATCAAGACACAACACTCTATTGTCAGTCCTTCTCCCCAAAACTTCTGCGTATTCTTCGTCTTTTACAATAGACATTATCCGTTCTTGGAATTCATTACCAACAGAGGTTAGGGGCTGCCCGACATTAAAAGGTTCCAAGTCCGAAATAGAACATCTTATTTTAGAACGCACAGTGTTCCAGGATATATATTAAATTTCACAATTGTAACTGGTTTATAAAGTAATCATAAAATTTAATTTGCCATCTAGTTTAAGTAGGTATTTAAGTTCAAGAATTTCTGGCTCATGCATATTTTTTCTGTTTAGATCTTGTTTTAGGTATATCTTTAACTTTATGTTGTACTAACATTATATTATCATGTATTTCCTTTTTTATCCTCTGGTTGAGTGGAAGAGAAGCCCTCACGGCCTTAGCTCTGCCAGAAAAAAAGAGCATTATTATTATTATTATTATTATTATTATTATTATTATTATTATTATTATTTACAATTTTTGTTGTACAAGGACGTGGTCCAGGATACACAGGGTTTTCTCCCAGTATTCCAGTTGACTTGTAACATCTCAACAATTTCGCCATCATCATTCATTCCGAGTATAATGTAGATCCAACGCCTATGGTTCACTCTAGATAGTCCCTGCGAACTAAATGGTCTGGTCTTCTCGGTAATTGCCAGCTCACAGTGTCGGCATGGATAACGGCAAGTGATGGGTTTCGGCAAAGGGGAAAAAAGAGCAAGTTATAGTGCTGAAATCCCATTATAAATAGTGAGCTGGCACTAGAGATATATTTATCGATACGGACACCGATATATCGATATTTATCGATTTCTGTAATGAGTATAATATCGATATATCAATAAGGTATCGATATGCGATTTTACATTTTGCATGTCTTATAATATTATCAGAGGACAAAGTTAGATTTTGGTTCGCCTGTAGTTTTCATTCGTGGAAAATACCAAAGAAACACGCTGCTCTTAGCGTTACCTGTAATAGTTCGTATTAACAGTAATCCTGTTATCGTCTCGCCATTTCAGTGGACTACCTTTAGCCCTGGAAATATCTCGCAGTTTCAGCAACTTCGGTGCATAGCGGAAGGATGTTTCCTAAATGAGGTAAACTTTGTCTGCACTTCGTTCCTACCTGAAGTCGAAACGTGTTAATATATACTCATAACGAGTAAATATGAACAGAGATGTTTAATAAACACTAATGATATAGCAGTGAATTAAATTTTTATCTCCATGACAACCAACACATTAGCAATCGATACATTCATTCATTTATAACTTTTTCACAAACAAATTACGAAGAAAAGTCGTACAATTTAAAATTGATTTTACATACCAATAATGAAATTTAGATACCAGTAATGGATAAAATATTGTGTAGCACACGAGCGTAAGCAGATTTTATGCCCTCGTGAAAATTATCACCCTCGGCTTCATCTCGCGCACTAAACTTTCTACTCGCATATAAAATCTAATTTTACTCTCTTATACTACAGATTATTACTGTTATGCTGTTTTATTTCCATCCTAATTTCACGACGGTCATAGAAAAACATTATATACAAATAACAGATAGTATGGAAATGTTTCAATTTGTTAAATTTTAGTGAATTTATTTAATCAAATTTATTTCGGTAAAATCATTATGTAAATTTGGTTGCATATTTTATAAACGTTTTCTCTATTACGAGGTACATGCATGTCCAGAATTTGTAAAAAAAAAAAATCCTTAAATTTCGACGAGGATTAAAAATCCAGAAAAGACTGAAAATGAGAATATTTCCAGACTATTGCAATATGTATCCTATAAGTTTTCATGTTTTTCTTATCTCACTTGTGACTTGCGAAATACTGTTACACATCCTATCTTAAACCTAACGCTCGGTTCAGAAAATAATTCTGCGAAATTGTTCCACAGATAATTTCCTTGAGGTTATTAATGATCAACAAGAAATTATTCACCACTTTTCATAGTTAGTAATGCATTTAATAACCTCTAATGTTTCTATTTATAATTTTATTGGCAAATATTTTCAAATACTATCGAGGATAATTTTCAGCATAAGTCTCCAGATAATGCAGATTACGTTTCAGTCTGTGTCTTGATTACTTTTATTAATATTATAAACTCTTACAATACCTCTTGAAACTGTTTCTCTCGTAAATTCCTGTTTTTTATTCATTAGTTATTATAAACTATTCATCCCCATGCCAATGTGATAAAGTATTAATTATTTACGATGAAACTTTATGTATATATATATTTTTGGATTTATTGAAGTATTTTCTACTTTGTCATTTTATAACCATAATCCTTTTTACATAGAAATATAGGCTCAATGCAATGCGCATTTCTTTCTTTCTTTCTTTGTTTTTGCTTGAAGATGAAAATGACACGCATGTCACTTGAAGTACTTACCGTGCTCACTGACTAGTATGTGCTTGAATAAACAAGCAATAACTCAAACTGTGGTTACATCAACATGTCTGTCGTGTGTAAAACATTATTTCTAATTGATTAATTTAATTAATATCTGCGAAAGTCATCCAAGTTTGCTTAATTGAAATTTAATCATAAGTTTGCCTATTCATGAAGGAAATTGTATTGCAAACAATAAATGTCCAGTTACAGGAATGAATAGCTTGTTAACATGCACATTCTTCATGGTATAATTAATTGAACTGTAATAATTAGTTTTGTAACCTTTTGCCAGCTTTAATATGATAAACGTTTTTGATGGAATTCATTAAATACCTTCAGAAGACTAAACCACATCACAGGCATGGTAAACCTATCAAATGTCATAAAATGTAATATAGAATGAAAAATTGTTCTGAATGTAAATGTTAAAGTTCTTTGTGGAATGGAGAGAGAAAATAAAGTAAAAAGAGAATACAATCATAAATAGGGAATTAGAGATATTACAATCCTATAAACAATACACTAAATGAGTAGATAATAAAATTAGACGTAACACTTTAAAAAAAGAATTGAATGAGAGATAAATTAAAGAAGAATGAAGCGGAGGAAGAAAAGAAAAAAATGGAGGAAGTTAACAAACAAGAAACAATTAAAGGCGGAACAAAATTACGAAAGGAAAGTTAAGACATTGTTACAAAAACAGATCTTTTCAAAATTGTTATTTTGTAGGCGAACAAGAAAACATAAAGAGAACATCACATATGTCAGCTATTTTCGTACAATTGGTGTTTATCCTTGCGGCTATTGAAGCTGATGTGAGTCATTTTTAAAGTCTATAAACATTTCAAATATAAGCAAATGTGTCCTAACTCAATTTCATTAAAAATGACTAGGGCTGTTTTTATAATAATGTCTTCAAAGGCTGAACAGAATTACGAAAGGAAAAGAAGGGGAAGAAAATAAGGTGGAATACAGGAAAAGAAAAATAGAATTTTACTTAGAATGAAATTGATTTTAAAGTGAAATCGAAGGAAATTACAGAAACATGAACAGAAAGAATGATAAAAATAAAATTATTAAATAATGAAACTGAAATAGATTATCATAAGAATTTGGAAGAAGAAAAAAAAAGGAATAGAAAAGAAGGCCACCGGCGTGGCTCAGTCGGCTAATGCGCTTGTCTGTCGATTCGGAGTTGCGCTCGAGTGCGGGTTCGATTCCAACTTGGACTAATTACCTGGTTGGGTTTTTTCTCGTGGCTTTCCACAGCCGTAAGGCGAAAGTCAGGTAATCTAAGGAGAATTTTTGGCCTCATCTAGCCAAATATCACCTTGCTATCGCCAATTCCATCGACTCTAAACAACCGAGTAGTTGATACGGCGTCGTTAAATAACTGACTAAGAAGACACAAAAGAAGGTTACGAAATTAAGAACAAATGAATGAAGAAAAGTATAGATAGAGTTTTAGTCAAATAAAACGGTAGAAAGATATTAACATAAAGTGGTAAAATTGAGAAATATTATATAAATAAATGCAAAGTACTAACTTGAAACAGATAAAAGGAACTAAATATTATGTGTACTCAGCTTGTAGTAGAAATGACAACAAGATTTTGCCTATATTATGTTAATTCTACAAACCTGTTCTCGAAATGCTGTCGTAGAGCCTCTGTTCATTTAATGGCGCCCAATAGCAAAGAATAGAAGCGATGCAAGGTTGGTCACAAATTGTCAACAGAACTGACACGTTTGGTCACATGACAGCTCTAACAATGCTGTGCACTTGAACCACAATGATGTACAGGAAAACAGACTTCGCATCTGAGACACTTCCGCACAAGTGGCTGTGACGTAAGAGAACCGAGAGAGAGTCCAAATATCAACGTTGACTTTGCAAGTGAGTCTGACAAGAGAGAAACTGATACACGACCTAAAACGTCATTGTGGGGAAAAGAGATCCTTTATCACAGATTCTGAGGGCCGATATGACTGTGTGTGCACATAGTCACCACGGTGTTGTATTACAGTGATACTCTATCACTAAAACATTTATGGAAATATTAAGTTTTCTATCAATAATAAGAGAATTATACGTAAACTATGTACTGATAAACGTAAATCTGAAATGTAAACTACATTTTATTATTTAAGACCAATGGCTTGTAGTATAAGGTTACAAGACGTCCCCGTTTCCCGAGGACAGTCCCCGAATTTTGTTTTCTGTCCCAGAACAAAATTCGTTCCCAGAATGTCCCAGAATTTAATAAATTTGCCTCCAGATATCCCCGGATTTTCAGTGTCAATTATAATTTTATGAAAATGTAACCTAGTCAAGAATGAAAAATGAAACTACTGTTGAATATGAAGGGTTCAGAACCATAGTGGGCCAAGCGCCATTTACTAAAACCGTAGAAAATAAGAGTTAAATGAAGTTATTACCATAATTCAATGGAAACATATAGTAAGTAATATAAAGTATACACATTTAAACTAAATGATATGTCAAGCTTCATTAAACTATGGTATTCGCTTAACTTCAACCCTTGCGTTCTTCGTTTTTAATAAATGGCGCTTAGCCCACTATGGCTCTGAACCCTTCATACCTCAGTTACTGGGATATTCATTCACAAGATAAAATAGTTAGTGGGGTTTAAAAAGGGCGCGTCAGCTACTATGGCTATTTACGCCCTTATCTGAAATTCTTCAAAAAACAGAAACACAATACAATAATCGGAATGTTAAAAAGAACAAAAAAGCGTTGTCACGGTTAAAACGAGGTACACAAAAGAAGATAAAATGTATATTTGGAATTTGTTGCTGAGATCTCCTCCAGAAAGAAAAAATTTCGAAGAGGCAGTCCATTCTTTTTCTTAAAAGTAGATGAGTTGACCATAATGAAATAATTCACATATTTCTTGCTTGAAGAAATATTTGACTTCTGATAAACTAGCAAAGTGGAATGACCTGATCTTCGCTCAAAATGGAGTGAATTTTTTTCTGAGAAAAATATTTCCTGTGCACAACTCAAGGAGTTGAACTATCTCTGTGTCCTCCTGGAAATAATGCTTCAATGGAGAGAGATTTTCTTCAGTAAACATAACATGGACATCCAAAAAATCCTAGTTTGGAAACTGTTCGAGGCATGCTTGCTATTATAACTGACTTCAACATGGCCTATCAGGAATTTTCTGCAATATTGAGGATCATGGAGCTGGTTTAAAAAAAAAAATTAATTCTTCTGAAAATACAAGTTTTTTAAATAGTACTTAAATTGAATAAATATTTTTAGCATGCAAACAGAATGAATGTTTTGATTTTTTTAAGTGAGTAAAATCAATATAAGTGAACTAACTAACAGGAAAGTTAAAAGTAGTTTTTTTATATGTCAGTATCTGTCCTAAAAAATTGTGATAGAAAATCTATTAACTTTAGTGTGTTAGAACATTTCCATTGCCTGTTGCGTCTTCAAAGATCACTCCATCTCTTGCGAGGTGAACCCTGGTCTCTTCTTCCGCGTGATTTATAGTCCATTGTCAATTTCGGAATTCTATTTTCGTCCATTCGTAATACGTGTTGTCTCCAATTATATCTGTAGTAAAAAAATTTATCATTCATAGAATAGATGTCCAATTCTTTCCTGATATCTTCATTTTATAGTTTGTCCATTCTTGTGCAACCTTTGACTTTACGTACAAATTTCATTTTAGCAGCTTGAATTTTGCTAATATCAAATTTTATTTTAGCAGCTTGAATTTTGCTAATATCTTTGTGAGTAGGAACGGAAGTTTCAGACCCATACAGAAGAAGAGACGCGGCCATAACTTTATAACATTTTATTTTTGTATCTTTTCGTGTTTTTGTTGGAGTATTCTATTAATTTATTGTACCACACATTGTCTGGAATGAATGTATTTTCGTTTGTATATCATTTTCATATTTATAGCTGATATTACATCCTAAGCATTTGAATTCTGTTACTTTTTTTAACATTTTATTTTCTATCATGATCGTTGATCTTACAGTGTATTTACCATAATATAGATAAGGTAGGGGAGAGTCGGGTAGTATCGGACAGTGCGTTTCTTTCATCTACCACCATATGGTAGTACCTGAATGACATGGTTACGTTTCTCTATGCGACATCACAGAAACGTAACCATGTCAATCAGATACTATCATCGTGTGGTAGATGAAAGAAACTCACTGTCCGATACTACCCGACTCTTCCCTAATAGAAGCGGACATCTATAAAATAAAACCAAAAAAATCTATAATAATAATAATAATAATAATAATACACAAAATATTAAATATCGACATTGTAAATGTTAAACAATTTTAATAATGACTCTCCTTTCACAAAATTCTGCATACACCACTGCATACAACTATACCGTTTCTAGAAGACAGAGTTCCAACTTCAAGTAGGTGAAGTTATGTTATCAAACTTTGTTATTGAAGAAAAATTTATTTGGCAAAACTGGTTATATTTTCTCGCAAAGCGCGCATTAATTTAGTCATTCCTCTTTTGATTCCTTGTTTGCTGTTATTCATGATAATATGAACAAATTTTCATTCATATTGCCATTATAGTACGCATTCGATTCTCGTGCTCGACGACAGACCAAACTTACAAATTACCTACCCACGGGACAATACATATAGACTATTTCCAATGGATTTAGAAGTATGATACATGCAAATGGACATATATAATATAATTAGCTATGATTATTCGATAAAATTTCAAATTGAAAATGAATGTATTTTTATATCTATATTTATGATTTTAAAAATTTCGAGATGTGCAGGAAAGAACGACTTTTTTAAAATGCCACAACGTGGAATTCGAAGCAATGTATCGGCTCCATTATCGAGAAAGTAGTTTCTGAAGTACTGTGAAAATGAAAAATTAATCGCATACCAATCAGGACTGAGGTTGCCCAACAAATATAGTACTGCAGACACTAACATTTTTCAATTAGTTAGATCCTCTTCATTCTGTTTCTTAAACTAGGTTATTCGAGTTTTGTTTCTGAAGTACTGCGAAAAAGAAAAATGAATCGCATACCAATCAGTACTGAGGCTTGTCCAACAACTATAAGTTTGACTATGCTGACATTTACTGACTGACCTTTCCAGCGACAACAAAACGAAACTTCAACGTGCTCATAATTTGTGTGTACGTTTTGTAAGCAATGTTCGAAATATGATCATATTACCCCATCCCTGGAAGCAATAGGTTGGCTTAAACTAGATAAGAAAAGAAATTTACATTCACTTCTCTTTCTCTTCGAAATCTTGAACTCTTCTATTCCTTCGTACCTGTCGTCTCGCTTCACTTACCTTTCTTCCCACCATAATCTGAACACACTCTCTCGTCATGAAACAATACTAACAATACCATCCTATCGCACCTCCTCATACTCATCCTCTTTCACAATAGCCCTGCCAAGACTCTGGTATTCGCTGCCTGCTAGCATCAGGAACTGTCGAAATAAACTGAATTCAAACGCAAACTTACTAGGCAGTTGGTCAGTAATTGAAACTTGTTTAGACATGGTTTCTTGTAAATAGTTTTCTTAATCTGTCACAAAATAATTCAATGTCCGGTAATTTCATCATTGTACAATTTTGTTATTCTAGGTTTAATTTATAATTCAGTAAATATGAAATATTATTTGTTCTTCTATGGTAAATTATCTAGCTTTCATTAGTCAGTTAATCTTTTAGTACTTTGATTTTTATTGTAATTGTAATTGTAAATATAATACTAATTGTAATTTTATTTGTAAATTTAATATTAATTGTAATTTTATTCTTCATTTTATAGTTGGAATCTCCTGATAGAGGGACAGAGAAGGCCTGTCGGCCTTATCTCTACCAGGTTAAATAAATAAATACTAAATACTAGTAAATAAGTTTTGTCAAACTTCAAGAATGTATAGCAGATCGAATATCTCGCAAAATTAAATAATCTAGTGCCGTCGCAAAGAGGAACATTTTGTTACGTTGAGCGTGCTGAGATAGAATTCCAGAGAAAATCTTTTCCGAAAGTCATTCTTCACAGACTTATCAGAGAAAAGCGAACAGTGTTTTACTACAAAAAAAAAAGTAAATTCAATTAAAAAGTTATAAACTGACAACATTGCTTTTCAATATTTAGGTCAAATATGAGAAATATAGTCGTCTCTTTAAATGCTCTTATGTTACAGCATGTCTGAAACAACGTAAGTCGCTCCTTCCTTTCGAATCCGATCTGCTGGCATTAAAGGCTGGTTCACAATAAACCGGGAACGGAAACGAGAACGAGAACGGAAATATTGTTAAAATAAATATATTTAAATGTGAGCATTCACAATTAATTATTCTGAATGCTCACATTTAAATACATTTATTTTAACATTATTTCCGTTCTCGTTCTCGTTTCCGTTGCCGGTTTATTGTGAACCAGCCTCAACTATATATTACAGAAAATACGGAACTTGGACCAAACAGACTAAATGTAGCTAATGTAGAGTTCAAATGCGAGAGAGATTGCCATTTCGTTATCCTTACCGGGAATCAAAGAAAATCCGCTAACTAGACACTATGGAACTTGGGAAAAGCAGAACAAAAATTAAGCATACGCAGAGGTCATCTGCGAGCGAGATTAATTTCCAATCCGTTACCGGGAATTGAACTGAATTCGCTAGCTAGAATCTACGGAACTTAAAGCGGAACGTAAAAAGTAAGGAACACACATACAATTAATGTCAGAGAGAGATATTGTAAAGTTTCACGTCCCAAACTGTAATCAATCCCGGTTCACAAGCCAGAAACTCAACTAACACAAGCTACTATAATTAACATCTTTCATAATCGAAAATAAAAATAGATATGAAAAAATCTATCAACAAGGCTAAAGCAAGAAATGACTGCGCCATCTATTTGAGCCCTTTTGTATGCATGTCGTTTACAGTTTATTAATTTTGTACCTCTGCTATAAGCTTTTCAGCATGAGTTGACGCGGTGAACTCAAGTCAATATCGAGGAGCTACTGTGATCAGTCATTAGTTGCTCAAGTGATAAATGGAGGAACACTCAATCAAACGGCTTCACTTCACCCGTCCTTTAAAAAAAAAAAAAAAAAGAGCTCGAAGCGCCGGAAAGAAGTTATCAGTCAAAGGAGTCTATTACGATTATCATCGAAAACGAAATAGAAAATCCTTCCAGAGATTCGGCAAGAACTCTTTGAAATAGGCTAGGTGTTTTCCTTTTTCATTATAGATAATAATTGTATGTTTTACAATCCATATAAGATGTTATCGAAGTTGTCAATAAATATTGTTTTTAGTAAACGCATAGAGAAATGAATGGTTTCAGTCCTAGAGTAGTTTATGTCTAAGACTTCTCTTCTTGCTTATAAGGTCCCACACAAATTCTTAGTATATTTATGACCTAGAAATCATATATTATGATGAAATTGTATATTTTTATGGCTTTATTTTGTAGTATTAGAGCAGCATTTAATTGAAATACCTTCTCTTAGAAAATTAACGCCTTATCTTATTGGTAAAAAGTAAATTTCTCTCTCTTTGCCTAAAATATACAATCCTTAGAATTTTATTGAAGTCTTAGTTATATGTGGTGTTGAATAAAATATATAACTTTTAGAGCAGAATTGTTGTGGTCTCAGGTTGTCTTTCTTAAATCCAAGAAGCATACGGATACCGGTACACAGACCCTCAGTATATTTAATAAATTTATGACCCAGAAATCATATGGTGAAATTGTATATTTTTATGCCTTTATTTTGTAGTATTACAGCCGTACAGTATTTAATTGAAATGCTTTCTGTTAAAAATTAACGCCTTATCTTATTGGTAAAAAATGAATTTCTCTGTCCTTGCCTAAAAATATAGCTACAATCCTTAGAATTTTATTGAAGTCTTAGTTGTATGTGGTCTTGAACAAAATATATATAGAGGAGAATTTTTGTGGTCTCAGGTTGTTTTTCTTAATTCCAAGAAGCATACGGATACACAGACCCTCAGTATATTTAGTATATTTATGATCTAGAAATCATATATTTTGGTGAAATTGTATATTTTTATGGCTTTATTTTGTACTATTACAGCAGTATTTAATTGAAATATTTTCTGTTAAAAAATTAACGCCTTATCTTATTAGTGAAATATAAATTTCTCTCTCTTTGCCTTAAAATATACAATCCTTAGAATTTTATTGAAGTCTTAGTTGTGTGAGGTGTTAAACAAAATATATATAGAGGAGAATTTTTGTGGTCTCAGGTTGTCTTTCTTAAATCCAAGAAGCGTACGAATATACAGACTCTCAGTATATTTAATATATTTGTGACCTAGAAATCATATACTATGGTAAAGCTGTGTATTTTTATGGCTTTATTTTGTAATAGTACAATAGTATTTATTTGAGATGCTTTCTGTTAAAAAATTAACACCTTACCTTATTGGTAAAAAAATAAATTTCTCTCTCTTTGCCTTAAAAATATACAGTGCTTAGAATTTTATTGAAGTCTTAGTTGTGTGTGGTGTTGAACAAAATATATATAGAGGAGAAGTTTTGTGGTCTCAGGTTGTCTTTCTTAAATCCAAGAAGCATACGGATACACAGATTCTCAGTATATTTAGTGTATTTATGACTTAGAAATCATATATTATGGTGAAATTGTATATTTTTATGGCTTTATTTTGTAGTATTACAACATTATTTAATTGAAATACTTTCTGTTAAATAATAACGCCTTATCTTATTGGTAAAAATAAATTTCTCTCTCTTTGTCTTAAAAATATACAGTGCTTAGAATTTTATTGAAGTCTTAGTTATATGTGGTGTTGAACAAAATATATATAGAGGAGAATTTTTATGGTATCAGGTTGTCTTTCTTAAATTCAAGAAGCATACGTATACACAGATTCTCAATATATTTAGTGTATTTATGACTTAGAAATCATATATTATGGTGAAATTGTATATTTTTATGGCTTTATTTTGTAGTATTACAACATTATTTAATTGAAACACTTTCTGTAAAAAAATTAACGCCTTATCTTATTGGTAAAAAATAAATTTCTCTCTCTTTGCCTAAAAATATGCAATCCCTAGAATTTTATTCTAGTCTTAGTTGTATGTGGTGTTGAACAATATATATATATATATATATATATATATATATATATATATATGTATATATATGTGTGTATATATATAATGTGTGTATATATATGTGTATATGTATATATATGTGCATATATATGTATGTATATATATATATATATATATATATATATATATAGAAGAATTTTTGTCTTCTCAGGTGTCTTTCTTAAATCCAAGAAGCATACGGATACACAGACCCTCCGTATATTTAGTAAATTTATGACCTACAAATCATATATTATGGTGAAATTGTATATATTTTATGCCTTTATTTTGTAGTATTACAGCAGTATTTAATTGAAATATTTTCTGTTAAAAAATTAACTCCTTATCTTATTGGTAAACAATAAATTTCTCTCTCTTTGCCTAAAAATATACAATTCTTAGAATTTTTTCGGAATATGTATGATAAGACTTTCTTGTGTTAAAATCTTAGAATTTTATTGAAGTCTTAGTTGTGTGAGGTGTTGAACAAAATATATAGAGAAGAATTTTTGTGTTCTCAGGTTGTCTTTCTTAAATCCAAGAAGCATACGGATACACATACCCTCAGTATATTTAGTAAATTTATGACCTAGAAATCATAATATTATGGTGAAATTGTATATTTTTATGCCTTTATTTTGTAGTATTATAGCCGTATTTAATTGAAGTACTTTCTGTCAAAAAATTAGTGCCTTATCTTATTGGTATAAATACATTTCTCTCACTTTGCCTAAAAATATACAATCCTTAGAATTTTATGGAAGTCTTAGTTGTGTGTTGTGTTGAACAAAATATATATAGAGGAGAATTTTTGTGGTCTCAGGTTGTCTTTCTTAATTCCAAGAAGCATACGAATACACTGACTCTCAGTTTTCTTATACGAGCATTTCTTATCCATTTCGAACGTAGAAAATTAAATAATATATTTCATTTTTATGCTGGAATGATCATTGAATATCCTGCACAATAAAATCTTCCGACGATAGAATTCGCATACCGGTGTAAGCGTAGTTGCTTTACATTTACCATGGATAATTAAGAGAGTTCTGTATATAAATATACAACGCATCAGTACAATTATGAGAAGTATAAACGTATTCAATTACAGGAATTTAGATAATTTACTTATTTTAATAATATAGTCCACTTACAAATTTTAATAGACAAAAACAAGGTAATTCTTTTTTTTTTTGCCTTTAACTTAAAATACAAATCTTTACATTTTCTACTGATATACGAGGTATTATGTAAAGTACGTGTTAAGGCCGATTCACAATAAACCGGGAACGGAAACGACAACGAGAACGGAAATAATTTTAAAATGTATTTAAATGTGAGCTTTCACAATAGTTAATTAAGATTGCTCACATTTAAATACATTTATTTAACAACATTTCCGTTCTCGTTCTCGTTTCTGTTCCGGCTTTGTTGTGAACAAGCCTTTACGTGTCCTATAGAAAATAAAATAATTCTATACCTATCTAATATTTTAATATGTTTTGTTTTATATTATCATGTGTATTATGTCATAAAATTAATTTAATTATTTTTGCTGTCATAAAGCTTACAGAGTACGGAAAGTAAAATATAATTATGGAGACATAAATTCTCTATTAATTCAATAACACCAACCCACTAGTTAACGCCTGAAATTTATAAATTAAAATATAATACTCCAGAGCTTTGTTAGTTAGCGGAAAGTTAATAAATTGAAATAAATGAACACGACGCGACGGTGTGATTCAGTGAATGTGAAAGTCGTCAACTAGTGCCGTGTGAATAGGCCTACGCGAAAATTATTTGCGCATTCTACTGAATTAGTACTCGAAATAAGTAATTTAAGACTGCTCTTAGCGCACTGTTATTTAATCTGAAAATAACATATTCTTAATATGTGGGACAGTTGCTCACTACCGATTACTATTTCAGAAAATGTTTCTTTGAAGCTTTATATAAGGTAACCTTGGAATAAAGATACTTTCGGCTCTTTATAAAAGATGCTGTTTTGTTATTTTTTATTGATAGGTCTACAGCTAGATTTTCTAAATGTATGAAATGACTCATTCCGAATTTATGAAATATTCATGATTATTAATATCTATTACACAATATCATTTCATTTAGATCGAGGTACCTTTACTTATTTGAAAATTTGTAGCTTTCAGTCGGAATTTGTCTCGGATACATTTGGCTGTAATACATTTGGGTTTATTTTAATTCATCTAGTCATCTCAACCCTTTCTAGTCTTTGCAATATTTAATTGTGCATGTTAATGTCGAAATAATTTTGAGAATATGAAGTGCAATATCAATATCAATATTTTTAAGAATATCATACTTAAATCAATAATAGTTATGCATTTGTTGATGACGGAGAAAAATTCACTCCGGCGCCGAGGATCGAACCCGGAACAACCAGTTCTAAGGACTGGGTGCTCTAGCACAGAGCTACTCCGAGGCTCAATCCACAACACCGGATGGAATGTATGTATTTTTATATGTGAATGGCCTTAAAATAATATTTCACTATGTCCGTTATTTTATAAGTAGTTCATATAATCAACGGATCCAGAAATATTAAGAATAAGGATGAAAATTTTGTAAATCTCCAGAAATTTTATTTCGGCTACGTACTACACCGTCAGAGGGTACAATATTGCAGCATATCACGTCAAATTCTGAAGTACGATGTAGGTTAGAATTGAGGCGGTAGTCGGAAAATGGACCCACGGGTTTATAGGTCCTTTTTCTGGAGAATGTTTCATTCAGTTATCCGTTTTAAAATCTACCTGCTTACATAGTTTCGTTTCAATATCTTATAAATAGAGAGCAGTGTAGCTAATTGAATGAACCCATGCACTCTTGCGTAGATGTGAAACTCAGCAAACATCAGTGAAGATGATCCTCAAAGTGAGTGTGAGTCCATCTAGGACTCACTAAAATGTGAACTGCACTCTGAAGATAAACTTTGAAGTAAGTGTGAATCCATTCTAGATTAATTACTAAATAACCCAACAGATATTCTTGATTTTTACATATGCGGTAAAATTAATGACGAAACTATGAAATATATATGTAAGAAATATAATTTTACTAAAATTATTTTTAACTTGTTAACCTATGTAATGTGCGTTTTTGAATGCTTATGTTAAATTTCTGCTAAAATATAATCATATTCACATTATTTTGATGAAATAAAATCGTTTTCTAGAAAAAGGGCCTATAAAATGCTCTAATATTAATAATAATAATAATAATAATAATAATAATAATAATAATAATATATACATACATATATATAATACTATTAAAAAGTCGCAATGCATTATTTAACAAAACTTGTAGACAAATATATTGTAACAGTATGCAAATTGCTATTTTGATAAAAGTGTAAACAAATCGCAATTACCTAAAAATAAATCTTTCAATCTTTGTGTTCTCGAAACATGACTTTCGGCTACCGCCTCAATTATTATGTTTTTTTTTTGTACTTCACTCCATATCTAACATAACTTCATAATTGTTTACCGGAAATAATACTGATGTTAGGATTATTCAATTCTTCGGTTAAGTGTTCCAAAATGTGCTTCTTCATTTTAACGTTGAGAGTAGTTCAGTTCGGAAAAATATAGATAGCGTTCTCTTTTTGCTACTTTCAAATTTTGTAGATTATGACTGCAGAATCTACTGATATTTTTCAAAATGGCCATACTCCGTTAATAAAGCATTCGTTAGATGTTTTTAACGAAACTTGACAGTTTTAATGTGTTAATACTAATGCATGTTTTTGTTATTTCGAGTGCCAAGCCATTTTTGTCCAGTATTTAATTTAAATATTGACCTTTAAAGTGAAATTTTAACATAGTTCTCTAAAAAATTATTTTACTTCAATAGCTATACATTTACATTTTGAAAGAAATTATTCCTTCCAATACTAAATTTGTAACACCAGTTCATAAAACCTGTGTAATGAGGCGTTTAATGAGAGATGAATGATTTACCGCAATGAAGGAACTATTTTGTTTCTCTTACCACGATTGTCTTTATTCTTTTAAGGAATTTGTCCATTTGCTGTCGCCTGTTATTTAAACTACATACAATGCATGAACAAAATAATAATACAATTGAAATTGGATTTCTGTAATCTCTTCTTATTTAACTTCGAGTAGGACAGAGAATCTTCCAGCTCACACATTATAAAAAATATATTACATTATTAAATCGACAAGTTACTTAAAATGATAGACCTACCTATTAGTTATATCACAAGAAAAGTATTCAGCATTTCTTGCCTCTTCGCCATCATGAATTTCGTTTATTGTGAAGGCCTATAATGAGTTTAGTATTCATTTCCACAGCAATATGAATGTAATATTTATTGAATAATTTGACTTACTTCTGGATCTGTGGTGACTGCTGAAGCCTCCATACACTCCGAAGATGCTGACGCAGATTAGAAGGGCCAACAATCGGTGGTTGTGGCAATGTTGGTAGCGACGAATCCTCGAGTACATTGTCACTTCTCTTTTTAAAGATCTTCAGATAAATATTTCGCTTTACTCGAATATAATATATAAACGCACAGACATAACCTATAACATGGATTTTAAAAACTTTTTCTCGGTGTTATCGTAATAAAAAACTATACACAAATACACGAATAATACACATGTTCACATGAATTTAGATACGTGCATGTATAAGCGAAAACACATTTAACTATACCACGTAAACTACCACAGACTTTTTTTAAAGCCCTAGCACAAGAAACACTATTTCTAACACTGCACACACACATACACACTGAAAAGTTACACAACTATTACCATTATCTTCAATGGTTGTATTATTTGAGAGGGACGTTAACATCGATAAACACTTAAACACTTAAGTAGATAAAATAAAACACGTTATTATTGCATTAAACACACGTTTTGTGGTAAATATAATATGGAAGATCACTTTTATCTCCTTATTGCAACTGATTTATAGTTATATCACTTGTTATCTGTACCAACTGGCATTTGTTGTGGTAAAAACATGGTGCAGCGTTAATATCAAAGGTGCGCTGACTGTCATAGCAACGAAAAATACAGACAAATGAAGTCGTTTTTATTCTTAAAAGTTCATCCATTTGTAAGAACACAACGAAAATATTTCCTCTTTTGTTTTTACCACATTTATAATTCCTTAATACATAAAACGAAAAGACACAAAGAGTTGATTAAAAAATGTATCTCCAATTTTGTAAATTGTAAATCACTTTATTGTTTGGAGCTGAAATTTCAGCGAGTGTGGCGTATAAAGAAGCGAGAAGACCTGACGCGAATCTGGCAGGCGCAGATTTCCCGGTCAGCGTCTGGCTAGCACGGGAGTTGGACGACGACTCAGGGCGCGCACTGACAGAGCGCCGGGAAGCCTGCTGGAAGCGGCGTTGCTCAGCACCCAATGCGTTGGCGCGTAGCAGGCGAAAGTACATATTAAATTTATTCAACTGGAGGTGTCTCCCACTTTAAAAAATAGTGGCACTGGAGCATTAGGAATTAGATTCCATGATCCCTCAGCTTCGTATTTCGAAGCTATGGAGATCCTCGGTTACTCATGTAGAATATTAATTAGACGTGGAAGTAAAAAAAAATAACGTAGTGTGTACTTGTTCATTGTACATTTTGCGCGTTTTCGAGCAATCAGTTCCTGTGCGTGATATTACTGCTTTTAAGTACCTATTTAGCTATCATTAAAATGACAAACACAGGGGAAGCAATGTGCTGTAACTGTGCAAATTTCAACAGTTTATTCCTTGGATGGAGTACAATAAAAATATTCCAATACCATATTAGTCCTGAATGAATAATTTGGCAGAAAGAAAAATTCTCTAAAATGTTGACACTGTTTTACTCGATAAGTACTATCGGAACGATTCTGACTTTTACTGTTGCCATTAGTAGAACTGATTTATCTCATTGCAGATTTTTAATAAGATGGACAGTTTCTTGTAAATTAAATAAAAGATTAACACGTATCGTTATATCACAGTCACGAAACTTGAGTTTGTGAGGGTACTAGTAACAATGGACTGAGCAGGTACTATATCGCATTGTCTGTAAGAGGCGATAGTAGCGATCCTAGTGGTTAGCAACTATCAATGAATGCATATTTACTGCGTATTGAGCTTCGTTAGTGTATATACTAGAGTGAGGTTCTATCCTTCACGTATGAAGTCTGGCAACCGTATTACAGTAACTAAGGGACGGAATGCTGGTATTTAGAACTCCGTTAAAGTGTGTGTTTGTAGATGGGCCAGCGACGCGCTGTTGCCAAATTACGCAGACTTTCAGCCTAATTTTCGAATTAACCAAGCACTTAATTACAAAATGCATAATACTTTATATATTTGTTGTATTTATTTAGTTAATCAATTAATCTATATATTTATTTATTTATATTTATTTATTTATTTATCGCAGTTACAAAAACGCTAGTATTCCTATCTATAAATCCAATAGCTCTAATTCAGTTATTCGTAGAAGAAAGTGGAGGTTTGTTCCTCTCCCATTGAGACTAGATGTCTGTGTGTTGCATTATGTTTGCCCGACGTCCTATGCGACGATATTACGCCATATTGACCACATTAGAAGCCACACTACTGCTACTAGTGCATGTCTAATGTTCGTAATTGTAGTACGTGTTTAGTTCACTGAACTGAATAAAGGGCTTAAAGTGTGAAGATTGACGATTGTGGTAATTTTTGGTTCTCTTAATTGTCTTCTCTTTCTTAACTTCACGGCCTCTAATCACTCTTCTTTTACCTGTTTGATGCTGCTTATATCATATTTCTTACGGTCACGGCGTAGGCACCTACACAATAGTTACGGCTTTATCGTTGAGTGGGAGCTACGGTCGTGGGTTTGATTCCCTCCTACGGCAGGAATGTTTGTCTGACATTAATGTGATGTGATACCTGAAGTGGATGCTTGTCGTGAGCGACCGATGTAAACTGGAGTTTCCATTCTTCTTTTCTTTGTTTCACTGCTGCTTTCTTGGAATAAATTTCTGGAACCAAATCGGATAATGAGGATTGCCTATATATTATTGCATGAGTGACTGTGTCTGTAAAATAGAGCTTATCTTCCAACAATTTTTTATTTTTTAGACAAATAGGCGTCTTTTCTGATGTGGCTTTGCTGCCATTTTGTTTCTAGTTTGTAACGAAAATCTCTAATTGTATACTTAATACCACGCATTATACAATAATAACTCTATTCATTTTGAAGTTGTAGTATTATAATTCTGCTTTTTTAATTAAGCAGCGCATTTTATTGTAACTTGTCCATTCTCTATGTTAATATTGTCATTCTTGACCCCACTGTCCGTTTTGAGGATGATCAACAAGCCAATAACGTTAGCGATGAAAGGAAGTCTATTTACAACCCATGTATTCCTCACTTCAGTGAGAGATACAACATGAATATTAATACACGGGAAGTGAAAGGACTTCTTTTTTGGCGCAAGGGGAACTTCATTTAAGTTAACCAAAACCATTCTCCTTTTCTTAAATATTCTAATGAGGACATTAACAAAATTTGTCTAATGGTATTGTGAGATTCATTATCCATTTTACACAATCACTTGTATAATACTATTTAATTGTTTTTTACTTCATTTCAATACTCTTCAATGTATTTTCATCTCATGTTTCTCCGAAATCAAATTGTACTTTATTTTTAAATTTATCATTGTTCCGTATTCTCTCCGCAATCATATTGTATTTTTAATTTAACCTCTGCTTTGTATTCTGGATCCTAGTGGTCAGCCATAGATTTCGGTCAGATGTCCCAAATTGTGGAATTTGTGTGTAAGCAAACTTTCATTTCTAGTCAATATTTCATTATACGTATGTTCATTAATCTGCTAGATAACGGTTTTGTGTTCAATATTATTGTCCTACAGAATAATATCTGTAATATCGACACTAAATATTTGAGGAGAAAAATTCGCTCCGGCGCCGGGGATCGAACCCGGGTCCCTGGTTCTACGTACCAAGCGCTCTGACCACTGAGCTAAGCCGAATTCAATCCATAGCACCGGAACCCTCCTCCTTCAGTTTTTCCCTTTGTGGCCTGACTCCAACTTAATAATAATAATTTATTTATTTAATAATAATAATAATAATAATAATAATAATAATAATATATTTATTTAATCTGTCAGAGCTAAGGCCAGTAGGCCTTCTCTTCCGCCCAGCCAGACTCTAATTCTAATAGAATACAATTGGTTACATAGTTATTACCAGGGAACGGATTTATATGGACTAAAAATATATGAAATATGTAAATATATATGTAGTTATTTTTACCAAAATATGGAATTAAATATGGACTTAAAATTATAAAAAAATGACTATGTACGTTAAATATTGGTACATTTTAATCAAACTAAACAAAAAATATAATGGACGTACCTTATCTTCCAATGTAGTTTCAACAAAACACAATTTTTATTGTCTGTTACCATAACAATAGGTTACAAACATTTCTTTCAAGTGCTGAAAAGTGAATCTTCTTCTATTGTCTCTGAGGATAGATTTATACTGACTAAAAGAGCGTTCGACGTCACAAGAAGTAACTGGTACATAATTCAATTTCACAATGTCTGCTGGGGATAAGTCCAAGTTAATCTTCACTGTTGATTCACCACTCATCACAGCAACAACCTTTTGTAGTTCTTCATATCCAGGGTTTTTTGAAAGTACAGTGTCCACCTTAGCTCTTACTGCATCTGCAACTTTACCTCTACCACGATTCAGTTGTTCCACAGTACTATTTATAATTTCAAAACTTTCAGATAGTGAAAGGTGCCTATTTTGGAGACTTTTGAGCGTTTTTATGATGCATGAAAATGTATGCTGAATGTGAGCTAAGTCATTCTTCACACTTATGTCACAGGTAACTGTTTTCGCAGTATCAATTGAGACTGCATCTTCAGAGTCCAATGCAAGGAGAACATTGTTAATAGAGTCTATATGTTCGGCATAATATTCAACTGCTTCTAGTCATGTACCCCATCTAGTTAAAATTGGCTTTGGTGGCAATGGAATTTCAGGGTACATTTCTTTCAACACGTTAACTCTACTGGGAGCTTTGAGAAATACTTTTTTCACTGATGAAATCAACAAATCTACTTTAGGGAAATTGTCTCTGACCACTTCTGCCACACGATGAAATGCATGCGCCACACAAGTAAAATGAGTCAATTTAGGATATACAACAGATAATGCTTGTCCAGCTTTGACCATATAAGGGGCAGCATCGCTAATAAAGAATAACACATTATCGTACATAATACCCTTTGGCCACAGGATACCCATAGCTTCGTTGAACAGTTTACCTATAGTTTTGTTATTGCACTTTTCTAGAACATCACAATGTAAAAGAATTCGTTCAGAATATTGTTCACTTAACAAACCGATAACTACATTACCAACAAGTCTACCTTCTTTGTCGGGAGTCTCATCAATGGAAACCCAAATTGAACTATCTTTAATTTCATCTCTTATCTTCTGTATTGTCTCATCGTAGATGGATGGAGCATACGTCTTCCTAAGTGTTGACTCATCCGGGATTGTATGTTGAGTATATTTTTCAAGGAATTCCCTGAAGACCTTATTCTTTAGTTTGTAGAGAGGAATATCAGCAGAGATGAGAGAGAACGGCACAGGTCGATGTTAAACTCAGATCTTACATTCGATGTTGTTGGTTGTGTTAAAAACAATTGTCTCTGCTTGGAATTTAGTTGTTTGTTGGCCTGATGTTTACTAGTTGTAATGTGTTGTTGCACCAGGAACTTTTGTGTAGATGATACTGCACACTGACACAAATTACAAAATAATATTTTATTGTCAGTTGATAAACCATCTTCTTTAAATTCTGAAATGTAACTTGTTAGTTTTGATTTTAAATTGACTGAATGACGTACTTTTGGCATATTTACCGTCTTTATAGTATGATTTACAAAACTGAACCTATGTGTACTCTGACTGGCATTTAACTGTTGAGCTGCACAACTGAAGTCTGTTAAAAATTTTAAATTAAATTAATACAGTTTTGTAACTTATTTTCCCATTGTTGATAGGACTGCTAATTTTCAAATAACTCTGATGTTAAAGGGATTACTGAACATGTGTTTAAATCTCTATTGTTGAAATGTATTTTTAAAAGTTAATGGAATTTTGTTTTGTTTTATTGTTAAACCTAATATAATATGGACTGTTTTATATGAAATATGGAAAATATATGGAAATTAACGAAAATATGTACTAAACTCTAAAATATGGAAAAATATGGAAAATAAAAGTAGGATTTTTCAACCCTACACATTGTGAAACATAAAGATAATGCAAAATATAAATTATATTAGCTTTATAAGTAAATATGTATTTACATATAAATCCTTTCCCTGGTTATTACATTAATATCTAGACCATAAAACAACATGAAAGTAAATAATGAAAGTTGGATAAGTAATGTTAGTGTGACAATAATAAACATAGGTAAGAAGTTAGGCATATATGTTGACGTATATGTCCAATGTCAACTGCCATTATATTAGGAGCGCACTCAGTTGAGTGACTTGTTTGGCCGGGATTCCGCAGTTAAGTGCACAGTAATCTGTACAGACATATGCACTGCAGCTATGAGAATGTTATAGATTTATTAATAAATCTATTATCTGTAAGTCATTAGTTTTTCTCTACTATAGCGTTATCATATTAAGGTATAGGCTAAATGTATTTACATTATTGGGTCCTAGACGAGTCATAGATATCGTAAAGAAAAAAAAAATGAGTGCGGACACAAAATTCACACCTAAGATAAGGGTCGAAAGTCGCTGTGAAAGTGGGGGCCGATGGAGAGATGCGGGCAGAAGGAATCACTCTGTCAAGGTGGAAGAGGTAGGCGGCAATGAGGGGCAGCACATACATCTCATTTCTGTGTTTTTCCTTACTTACAGATAAAAGGCCAGTTTTCGTAAGGTCGAATCAATTACGGGTTATGTTAGATTGGTTTAGGCGTTTTCTATGCTTTTCATATACTCACAATTGCCTAAGAATGTGTACCTCCTTCCAAGGCATACAGAAAACCTAAACTAACCTAACCTAACTTAACCTAACCTAACCTAACCTAACCTAACCTAACCTAATCTAATCTTACGAAAACTCGCTTTGGTCGAATCAGTGACAGGTTAGGTAGTTTAGACTTTTGCTATGCCTTTCGTAGGCTATATTCGCAATTGTCTAAGACTGTGTCCTTTCTTAGAAGGCATACGAAAAGCCTAAAGTAATGTAACCTAACCTAACACTGATTCAACCTTACGTAAACTCGCTTTGGTCGAATCAGTGACAGGTTAGTTAAGGCTTGCATATATTCGAAATTCTCTAAGGATGTGTCCTTTCTTCCAAAGCATACCAAACGCATAAATTAACTTAACCTAACCTGTCGCTGATTCGACCTTACGAAAACTGAACGGCTCATAATGTCTCACGAAGTTTTTTACAATCTTTTTGAAGCACTCTGTACATGATGGTAGGTGACATATTATGACTTCTTTCAAGAAGATATTCTATGCATTGGAAGGGACAAAAGTGTAATATTTTTTCTTTGTTAAGCGACTTCCGACAATTGTCAGGTTGCTACAGTTTTTATTACATTTTTTTTTAGAATCGCCTCATTATCCATAGTTACTTTGTGACACATGGTAAAGTAACTTTCTGTCAAAATATTACAACTAAAAACTTTCAAACTACGGCGTCTACTATTGCAGCAAGTTCGCAACTTTTTCTAGCCAATTTCACTTACAATTTAACGATCTGTTTATGTTCAAAATGTAAGGACTTAATATTTTGACAGCAAAATAAATTTTAAACTTTGACAACGAGTTCTTTTAGCACGTGTTATGATTTTTTTTTTAATTTTAGTTGGTTATTTAACGACGCTGTATCAACTACTAGGTTATTTAGCGTCGATGAAATTGGTGAGAGCGAGATGATATTTGGCGAGATGAGGCCGAGGATTCGCCTTGGATTACCTTGCATTCACATTACGATTGGGGAAAACCTCGGAAAAAACCCAACCAGGTAATCAGCCCAAGCGGGGATTGAACCCGCGCCCGAACGCAACTTCAGATCGGCAGGCAAGCGCCTTAACCGACTGAGCCACGCCGGTGGCTACGTGTTATGAAGAAACCGTGAAAGTATAGGATGTGTTCTAAGAAAGAAAAAAGTGTATTCTAGACTTAAACTATAACAAATTACCAAAAATTTTTCAAACCTACTTCATAAGGAACGAAATGATACCTACCATGTTTTACCACATACCCTTAAATGGTACACATATAGATCACTTTACAGTTTGTATGTTATTTGGATATTGATTTCGAGGGAAACGTTTATAATAGAAATACAGCACATTTTGACATTAACATCCAGTATATATCGATTTTTATATTAGATCTACACATGAAATTTATTATTATTATTATTATTATTATTATTATTATTATTGCTGTCCTGAATATACAGAATTTGGCAGCTCTTTCGCATCGTTTGCTTTGATCAACTATATCACTTGTGCTCTTTGACAATTAACTGCCTATTTATGCTGTAAAGCATTATTATGTGCGCGAAATTGGAATGTGAGGACTTACATAGGATTCCATTATGTACAGTAACTCGTCAAAGCTCCAGAGAGGGTTGAATGGGAAATTTATTGGCCTTTGTTACAGCAGGTACTTGTCGACTCATAATGATGGTGGTGTTTATGAGGTAATGTTTGCCTGACTAGCAAACGGGTTGGCAGCGGGGTTGCGAATTGCCTTAGTATGCGAAACACTAAGCTCTAGACTAGAGAGTTAGATTTCCAAGTAAATAAGGATTTAAAAGGAATAATGTAATAATAATAATAATAATAATAATAATAATAATAATAATAATAATAATAATAACAATAATAATAATAATAATAGTCTAGCCGCGAAACCAGGTGGCCCGGGTTCGATTGCCGGTCGGGGCAAGTTACCTGGTTGAGGTTTTTTCCGGAGTTTTCCCTCAACCCAATATGAGCAAATGCTGGGTAACTTTCGGTGTTGGACCCCGGACTCATTTCACCGGCATTATCACCATCTCATTCAGACGCTAAATAACCTAAGATGTTGATAAAGTGTCGTAAAATAACCTACTAAAATAGCCAATTAATACAATAAAATGAACAACTATGGTATAAATTAAATAATTTTATTGAGCTAACAACAAAATGAACATAGATTACAATGATTAATTTACAAGAATTAGGCCTAATACTATAATATTTTATGGAGAGGAGTTGATTCTTACAAAAGTATTACCAATTTGTGTAGAAAGACTAAGCAAATAATATTAAGCAAAGACATTGCCATGTTATAATACTTCAATACATTGAATGGATCGAAAATGAGTACATGTATGTTAGCATTTTTAATACATCTAGAGACCGGCGAGGAAGATTTGGAATTTCTAATGTAGAAGAGTTTGTGATGTCTTATGTCCTTCATAGGAATACGAAGGCTGACACTGTTTAAGAAAGACTGACAATTAATGTCACCTTTAAGGACCTGACATAAGAACAAGTAATCGAGATCATGACGTCTAGCATACAGCTTCGACATTTAAAGTACTGGCATTTTTTATCACAGTTATACCCGGAGTTATTAGGCAGGAATTTGTAAGAACATAATAATATAAATTTTCTATGGATATTTTCCAGTTTTGCCGAATCAGTACTTGTAATAGAGTTCCAAACTACAGATGCATATTCGAGTTTCGATCTCACTAATGTATAGTATAGTAGAGTAGTAAAAGAGAGTCAGGTGCTGAAAAAGATTGATAATAATAATAATAATAATAATAATAATAATAATAATAATAGTAATAGAGTATGTCATATTTCTTAAGAAATAATGAAAGGCACTAAAATAAATATGACAGTAATTACGTGAAGGAACTAATTGTTTGTAAGTAAAATAATAATAATGAATATCAAGTAATAATATGGATTTTAGCAACTAAATATGTCATTTATTAATTAATATTACTGGTAGTAATTCAGTGTACATTTAGCTGTGATAAACGGTAAGTTATGTAATGTTGTGGTTTATACTCGGAGAAGAGGATAACCCCACTTCAAACCTTGTTATGGGTCTCCGAATTGTGATATGGACGAAAAACGTTAATTCTTTCCCTGCAGCACTTTCAGTCAGCGACATGATTCATGTACGTGGGGCATAAATATACCACGGGCGACATCCAGCCGTACTGCCCTTCCAGAAGAAGTCATGCTATGAACATTTTTTTTTTATTTTAAGAGGAGCGGATAGTGTAAACCTTAGCTACACTGATATTTGTAACGTAAGCCATTACATCTCACAAACCTATGTATCGATTATCAGCATTATTTTTTCATACAATTATAAGAGTTTAAACATTTAATATAAAGATTATTATGCTTCTGTGTCCACTGCTGTGGAGTAGCGGTTAGCATGCCTGACCGTGTAACGAGCGGGCCCGGATTCAACCTAGTTGGCACAAGTTACTTGGTTGAGGTTTTTCCGATGCTTTCCCCCAACCAATTAAAAGCAAATGCTGGATGACATTTGACGCTGGACCATGGACTCATTCGCCGACATCATCATTTTCATATTATTCAGATGTTAGATAACCACAGCAGTTGATAAAGCGTCATAAAATTACTAAAAAATTATGTTTCTTAGCTATTCAACCAAAGATAAACTCTGTTTTCTCCAGAGATCGTGATTAAGATATTCTTTATTTCTCATGTTTCTTTTCTGCATGCTGACCATTATGCCATCCTTCTTACTGTTAGTACATCATGACCTCGATTTCTCTTTCCAGGTAGTGTCCAACGGAAGACTGCTGTCCTGTCTTACTTCAGTATCCAACCCATCTGAACTGTGAGCTTTATATTTCTTCAAGTATTTTTTTAAAAATATAACAAATAATATAGGCTATTTATTATTATTATTATTATTATTATTATTATTATTATTATTATTGGATAAGAAAATTACGGAAGGATAAGTTTACTTAATGCTGGATACAAAATTTATTCATCTATTGTGAAGAAGCTGACTATCGTTACTAACTATACAGCATTGATTACTGAAGACCAAAATGGTTTCAGAAAAGGCAGATCATGTGCTGATCGTTATTTCACTTTAAAGCTAATATTAGAAAAACGACGAGAATTAAATTTAGGACTACATATGGTTTCATAGATTATGAAAAAGCTTTTGACAAATTAAACAGAGGAAAAACTATTAATGATATTAAAAGAAAAAGAAATCGCAAACGAAATATTGAAGTCTATTTAAAATATGTACTAGAACACAAAAATTGTCGTTAGAGTAAATAATCAACCAACAGATTTTAAAACTATTAACACAGGTGTACGACAGGGTTGTCATCTCTCCTCTTCTTTTTATAATCTACATGAACTCTATGAAATGTAAAAGGCGTTTCCAAAACCCAAACAGAGGCCATGTTCCCATAAACAGACGGACCAAAATATATACAATCCTCTTCGCAGATAACCAGGTTCAATTGACCACTTCAGAAGATGATCTCTAAAAGTCAATATATTCATTAAACGCAATTACAAAAGACTTTAATATGACCATTTCTGTAGAAAAGTTAAAAGTTATAGCTTTTAAAGGTAAATATCCAATAAGAAGTATAAATTACTTTAAATTATGGTTTATTTAACGACGCTCGCAACTACAGACGTTATATCAGCGTCGCCTGTGTGCCGGAATTTTGTCCCGCAGGAGTTCTTTACATGCCAGTAAATCTACTGGCATGAGCTTGTCGCATTTAAACACACTTAAATCCCATCGACTTCGGCCGGGATCGAACCCGCAACCTCGAGCATAGAAGGCCAGCGCTATACCAACTACGCTACGAGGGCGACAATAAGAAGTATAATCTGTATTGAAAACAGAATTCTAGAACAAGTGAACACATTTAACTATTTAGAGTACCGTCTTTCATGTGAAAAAGGAAATGATATCGATATTAAAATAATTAATTTAGTAAAAATTATCGGCATTATCAATTCAGTTTTCAAACCTAATTTAGTACAGAAACATACAAGATTGAAGATGTGCAAAATTTTAGCACGGCCTACTTTAGTCTGTGGATAAAAAGCCTGGACATTGACAAAAACAGATGTTCAACGTATAACTGCCAACGAAATGAAATTCATGAGGAAAGCGGCGCGATACACTCTTTGGGATAGAAAACGAAGTAAAGAAATTTTGGAAGAATCGAACGTCCAACCTATATTAAATTTTATTCAAATCTATAGAATTAATTGGAAACAGCATGTCGAGAGAAAGCCAACAGAAAGATGGCCAAAGGCACTGTTACATTACCGTCCTTCTAGTCAACGATCTGTTGGAGGCCATTAAAAAGATGGTGTGAGATCATGGAGACCGAAACAGACCACTAGGTCTAGTGCTTGAATTGGATGATGATGATTATGATGATGACGATTATTATTATTATTATTATTATTATTATTATTATTATTATTATTATTATTATTATTAGAAATTTAGTATGAAATATAATAACCGAGTGTAGTGGTTAACACATCTCCCTTTCATTTGGAATTTCTGGGGTTTCATCCTAAGGACTGACTTGAGTTTTTCGTGGTTTCTCAAGTCTCTCCAGGCCACGACCCGTTTTCCTTCCCAATCCTAAAATCCTTCACAACATCATTTCGTTGTCATCTTCCCACCTTTCGTGAAAGGCCGGACATTTGTCAGCGAAGTATCGCATCTGGGTGAGTGCGATCTCATCTGTAGAGAGGAAAGTTCACTGGAGGTAAAGCGCAGAAGAGTGGAGAAAGCCTAATAAAAAGGTAAAATAGAAATTTGGCCACATGATTTTTTATCTTTATCAGATATATTCAAACATTTAGAATAAAATTTTTAACACACATTCTTTCACTTCTACCTCCATGGCAGTCAATTGAAATTTTATCACGGGATTAGGGATGTCACGGAATTAGGCACCTTTACCCTACTTCATTTAGTTTATAGTGAGAAAGGAAATTTCCCATGAAATTTCGTCGAGTTTATGGGACAGATGCCATCTCAGCAACGCGAAGAATTGGCGGAGCTACGATAGGTAGCGAAATTCGTTTTCGAAAACCATCTGTAAAGGCTGATCTCCCCAGATCTCAGTGCTGATCACATCTCACCTCGTACTAGTTGGATTATCGTTCACCTCTGCTGGGGCATGTAGACGTGAAGCAACAAGCCGGTAGTAGGTCTTTTCCCTTCATGGGTTGTCGCCCTCGAAATTATTAAGCCGTTTATTTTAATTAGCTTGCAGCAGATAATATCACATTTAACTATAGAAAGAGGATAAAATTAATAAAATTAATTCTATACAGTACAGATGGTGGAGGTGATGTGGCGGTGATGTTGGATGATGATGATGAATTTATGTTCTTCACAGTTAGTCTAGTGGTCGCAATTCCATCCACAAATTCAACGAACTGTGGTTGGATTCCGGTTCAGGAATTGGAAATTTAGTTTCTTGCAATAGAAATCGGACGTATGTCACTCATCTTGTGTGTTTGCTCAGTACTGTATTGAGCAATGGCTTCGAGCTGCGCTGATCACATGGCCAGGGCTGATTAATTTTGCACTTCATGTCTTATGTACGCGAAATTGGAATGACATGGAAAGTGATGGAAGTAAGATAGAACCCACTCGTCTTTCTAATTATTCAGTACAAATCTATCAGACTCTTCGAACATTGAACCACTATTTGTTTTATGAGCAGACATGAGCTGAGATTTAAGTGATTTCGTGTAAAGCTTGTTGGTAATGATATACTCAACGAGTTAATTCAGATTTGGCATTTCATGCACTGTATAGTCGCGTCTCCAAATTTCAGAAACATGGTTGACGTTTTCTGCATTTTCTTTGTGAAGCTTTTTATTGTCTTTGGTGGAAGACTGCGTCGTTCTCACCTCAAACCTCGGATGTCATTTCATAAATCTTCGTCTTATGTGAGACATAGTTTTCATGAATGCATAGGAGACCGGTTTCTTGAGGTGCATATTCCAAGTTACTGGTATTTTTCCCTAAATCTGTATAGCTTATGACTAGAGACGAGAAATCCATGCAAATGCACGTTTTTATAGGAACATAGGACATAACTTCAAACTTAGTAGGCTACTTATCCATTTCATTACTTTCCGGTTCCAAATATGTGTAGGCCTACTTTTCCGTGCATATTTGCATGTTTTGTTGGCCTTTTTGGGGACAAAAATATGCATAATGCATATTTAAGTAATTTTTAGCTTAATCATGCATATAATATACACTATATTCACGTAGAAATTTTCATTATCTTGTTTTTCTTTTCCAAGTCCTTCACACCTCTACACCTACCTACCTTGCCTCTCGTTTCAGTTACCTGTCATCATATTATAATCTCTTCACACGTACGCAAAATAGCCGCATACTAGCCATACCAACACATAAGACATCATCGTATTCATCATCATACACAATCTATCTCTCTCGCGTTTGTGGAATACCTTACCTAGTGACAACAGAGACTGTCGGAATTTAGTAGCGTTCTAAAGCAAACGTATTAAGCATTTTCTTACTGCGGAGAGTAGATTTAATTTTTACTTAATTAACACAAAGAAATTTCTCTTCTTAAATTTTACAATAAACTGCCTAGCCTTTATTAATTAGTTAATCTTTTAGTACTTTGATGTTTATTGTAATTGTAAATTTAATATTAATTGTAATTATAATTGTAATTTTATTCTTACTATTGTAGTTGTAATCCCCTGGTAGAGGAGAAGAGAAGGCCTGGTGGCCTTATCTCTACCAGATAAATAAATAAATAAATACATAAATAAATAAATAAATAAATAAATAAATAAATAAATAAATAAATAAATAAATAAATAAATAAATAAATAAATAAATAAATAAATAAATAAATTCAATTTAAATGTACGTTTTAATGGTTTTGAGTGAACACCTCATTTTCTCGTATTTTATGACCCTTATTTTAGCTTCAGGAATCAGGACTGAAAAAGGAAAAGGAAAAAAAAAATAAGTAACAGAAAGGAGTTCATTCAAGTTTGCACCCGTAACTTCTTTCGATGGAGAGAGGTCATTCTCTGCCTTAAAGAAAAAAACATATTGACTGAAAAGCGCAGGAACCTCACAGAAACCAATTTAAAAAGGCTGTTACTTCTTAACTGTGCGAAAAAGCGAAGTGAAATAAGAAATTTAGAACAAAAATGAAATTGAATATTTCATGTATTTTTCGCTTGATCGTGCATATTTCGTAATTTGATGGTGCATGAATGCATGCATATTTTAGAATTTTATAGTGCATAAAATTCTCGTCTCTACTTATGACATTGATATTTTATATCAAAGCAGAAGAGACCAATACTTTCAGAATTGAGACACGAAGTGGTGTTTAGACCATATTACGCATGTCTTAACCTAAATCTGTATATTATAGCTATGATATTGAATTTTTATGAAGGAATTATAACCGATTCCTGAAGATTGAAGTCTGAGTGTACAGATTTCACGTTAGTGATGTCGCCTTCCTAAATATGTGTAGTTTGTGAGATTGAACTTTCATGTAGGTATAAGAGACAAATTTCTGAAAGTGGAAACAGAGTGGTGTAGATAATTCGTTATATCATGAAACCAAACGAATGAGTGCGGGCTGCTCACAAGCAAACATTCTGATGGGGGCAGATAAAAAGTTAATTTTTTTCTTTCACAATGTTAATAATGTCAAAAGAAGTGCACATACAAATTTTGGCCACTCGACCGCAAATACGAGGGCTGTAAAAAATAAGTTCGCCAGGGGCAGTTAACATAAAAGAACACAATTTCATTGGAAAAAATTGTTGGAACAGAAACAGCAATTGTTGAGCTATTTTTAAAGATATTCCCCAATCGAATTGAGACATTTGTCATATCATAGGATCAACAAAGAGGTGCAGACGGCTGTCAAACGTTGGTTCCGATCCCAGGCGGCTGACTTGTATGACACAAAAATTGATCCCATGGCATGACGCATGTCTCAATTCCAGTGAGGAATATTTTAAAAAATAGCGCAGCAATTGCTGTATCTGTTTCAATAAATCCTTTCAAACAATTGTACTTTTTTTTTTCGTAAACGGCCCCAGGGAAAAAGACTTTCTGGACGGCCTCGTAATTGCGGTCGAATGGCCAAAAATTGTATAAGCACTTCTTTTGACATTATTAACATGGTGGAAGAAAAAATCTAACTTTTTTATATGCCCCCATTAAGAATGTTTGCTTGTCAGCGTAAGAATCTTATGATGAGGGTAAGTGAGCTAGCAAGTGGAAGCAGGAGAGAGAGGAAAGCTCCTCTATCCACTTTCTCATTATTATAAATGTGTTTGAAATAATAACACCTAATTGGAATGTAATAGAAATTGATTCACGAATTTTGTACAACATTTCTGGACGTGATTGCGAAGATCATAGGCACGAACAAAGATTATACCGTATTAACATGGGTCCTATTCGCAATGAATCACCGGTGTAGCTCAGTTGGCTAAGGCGCTTGCCTGCCGATCCTGAGTTGCGATTGGACGCGGGTTCGAATCCCACGTTGGCTGATTATTTGCTTGAGTTCTTACCGAGGTTTTCTCCAATCGTAAGACAGACATCAAACGGTCTATGGTAATCCTAGGCCTCATCTCGCCAAATACCATCTCGCTAACACCACTCGACGCTAAGTAACCTCGTATTTGATACAGCGTCGTTAAATAACCAAGTAAAAATATTCGCAATGATCACAATTTTATTTAAGTGATGTACTATGAACCCACATGCCTCTGTTTACTTGCATAGCTTTCCTGCTATGACGTCAGAGTGCTCTGACATCGCGGATTTTGACTTCTCAGGGTTGTTTGTAGTGCACGGAGATTCATTCACCCCTTTTCAAGGTTCACTTGACTTGAATTCGTATAAGTCGTTCTTCGCAGTTTGACAGTAGTGAGTTCAAGATGCCGTTTAGGTTTCCAATTGCAGAATTATTGAACGCTGCTCACGAAATACTCTTGGCGGATGTACTATATGTTGTACATGCGAGACTTTGTAACTTAAAACTGTAAGCACATTCGTCTTGATACATCTGACTTAAAGACAACCACGAAAATTCGCATCCTCGTAAGTATAATAATTTTTCAATCTTCAATTTATTCTATTACAAATTCAATTTTTAAATATAATTTTTCACTTCTTAACGAATTATTTAATTTATATTGCAGAGCGCCACATATGAAGAAGACATAGTTTGAAGTCGGCATATTCGACACAAATGTGACAACCATCTCAAATGACTAATTGTGCTTGTTCAAAAATATCCACAGCGTATATTAACTTTGTAAAAATTGTAAAACAGAATCAATATTATACAATGTATTTTTAACACGTCATAAACTATAATAATTTACAAATGTTTAATATTGACAAATATTGGAAATATAATCAATATTCACATTATTTCCATTGAAATATTGTTAGCTATAAAGGATGCCAAGGGGAAGGTGGTAGGACACTTTCTCGAGAGAGAGTCTGGAACGCAGTGGTCAAGAACAGCTATGGACAGGCAGGCAAAGAAAAGACTGGAAGAAAGTACGAACATAATTTAAATTTTGTATAGTTGTGTATTGTTTATATAGTTCTTTTTGTGTCTGTTAGTTTGGATAGTTTATTAGCTGGAATAATTTATGTGTATAGTTGGTGTAGTTTATGTATGTAGTTGGTATAGTTTTTGTGTGTTTAGTTTGGATAGTTTGTTTGTGTCTATAGATTGTATAATTTATGTATTGAGTTTGTATAGTTTTTTGGGTGTGTTTCCTTTGTATAACTTATGTGTTCAGTCTCTATAGTTTTTTCTGTGTTCTGTAGTTTGTTTGTGCGCTTAATTTGTAAGTGTATAGTAGCTCTCTTGGACTGGTTCCCCAAGTGTAGCAGTTCTTCAGCTCACCCTACACTACTGTAGGAGGACCATGTCCTTATGGGATTGCAGGGTTTTCATATATCATATAAAGACGCATTTTACAAGTAAACTCTTGTTCAAGATATTTTACTTTAGATTTTAAATAATTCCACATTTTTAGATTCATATTTTTAACTTGAAATATCATATACTGTAACTTTCACCAATTTTGCAAACTTCATCTATACTTACTTACTTAGGCTACTTAGGCCTACTTACTGGCTTTTAAGGAACCCGGAGGTTCATTGCCGCCCTCACATAAGCCCGCTATTGGTCCCTATCCTCAGCAAGATTAATCCAGTCTCTATCATCATATATCCCACCTCCCTCAAATCCATTTTAATATTATTTTCCCATCTACATCTCGGTCTCCCCAAAGATCTTTTACCCTCCGGTCTCCCAACTAACACTCTATATACATTTCTGGATTCGCCCATACGTGCTACATGCCCTGCCCATCTCAAACGTCTGGATTTAATGTTCCTAATTATGTCAGGTGAAGAATACAAAGGATGCAGTTCTGTGTTGTGTAACTTTCTCCATTCTCCTGTAACTGCATTCCTCTTAGCCCCAACTATTTTCCTAAGAACCTTATTCTCAAACACCCTTAACCTATGTTCCTCTCTCAAAGGGAGAGTCCAAGTTTCACAACTATAAAGAACAACCGGTAATACTGGGTGTTCATTTCAAAGTGTGTCATGACGTCACTGTTGTGGGTCAGCGATTTGAAGCGACTTTCAGCTTTTATGTCAGAGAAGTTGCTTATTAATCAAGGCGTTCAATCTGAACTTGAGAACGTGTACGGTATAACTTGAACGTCGTAGCAACAGATGGCGGTCTGTACTGTCTGTGTCCTACCATAACCTCTTTCGAACTGTGTTTTGCGCAGCCAAATCGTACGCAGGGTATTTGTTATCGGTTGCGTACGGTAACATTCCACAATACAAATCAAATTCTCCGTGTCCATGTTGTTCGTCGAAGTTAATGTCAACAAATACGTAAGTAATCATCTTAACCCTCTCCCCATATCCCGACAGTAAGAAAAAAACCCACCTCAGTACCTCTTTCCAAACTGTTCAAATTCCTGCCACTACCGGCGTTACCGTACATATCGGTAAGTACTCTTCAGAATGAACGCCTAACTTGCTAGACAACTTCTCTGACACATAGGTTATACACCTCTGCGGAAGTGTAGGAAGATTGAATTCTCTAGGATCATTGACTAGGCATATGACGGCATACAGAGAGCCATGACACACTTTGAACTGAACACCCATTATAACTGTTTTATAAATTCTATCTTTCAGATTTTTTTTTGACAAAAGATTGGATGATAAGAGCTTCTCAACTGAATAATAAAGGCTGATTCACAATAAACCGGAAACGGAAACGACAACGAGTACGAGAACGGAAATATTGTTAAAATAAATATATTTAAATGTGAGCATTCACAATTAACTGTTGGGAATACTTACATTTAAATACATTTATTTTAACAATATTTCCGTTCTCGTTCTCGTTGTTGTTTCCGTTCCCGGTTTATTGTGAACCAGCCTTAACACGTATTTCCCATTTATTCTACGTTTAATTTCCTTCCGAGTGTCATTTATATTTGTTACTGTTGCTCCCAGGTATTTGAGTTTTTCCACCTCTTGAAAGGATAAATTTCCAATTTTTATATTTCCATTTCGTACAATATTCTCGTCACGAGACATAATCATATACTTTGTCTTTTCGGAATTTACTTCCAAACCGATCGCTTTACTTGCTTCAAGTAAAATTCCCGTATTTTTCCTAATCGTTTGTGGATTTTCTCCTAACATATTCACGTCATCCGCATAGACAAGCAGTCGATGTAACCCGTTCAATTCCAAACCATGTCTGTTATCCTGGACTTTCCTAATGGCATAATCTAGAGTAAAGTTAAAAAGTAAAGGTGACAGTGCATCTCCTTGCTTTAGCCCACAGTGAATTGGAAACGCATATGACAGAAACTGACAACTTTATCCATACGCCATGTAAATTATGCCCAACACTTATGCAATTATTTTCTTGTCTTTTTTGCAATTAAATTGTTAATTCACCTTATATTCTAATTATGAGACCTGAAGATACACGAAGTAGAGCGAAAACGTTTGTCAACAGAACCACATTAAATTAAATATTTCGAAATAGATAAGCCATAGACGGAAATATCATTACTTAAAATTGCTTCAATTACTTAAGGGAAACCTCGGGAAAAACCGGAACCAGGTAACTTGTTTTAACCAAGATTGAAACCCGGGACAAGACGACCTGAGAAGAGCAACACTTATGTTGTGAACAGAATGTAAAAATGCATTGAACTGTTGAAATAATTTTATACAACATAAATAAGTTATCATTAAACCATTAAGTCACTTAGCTTCCTTCCTTGACACTTGAAACTCTCGTTATGCACAAAACATTTAAAAGAATCCCCAACATCGAATGAAAACATGTTAACATTTTTACTCTAAATAATCCATACTGTTACAAATTAAAATATTTATTATTCTTCCTGAATCTTCCCCTATATCACGTAGCAGTGAAATTATTGCAGGCTTATGTAAAAATAATTGTCATCGAAAAACTCATCTCTGATTTCAAAAACCGATGATTGAATGAACCTTAAATGTAGACAGCAGCAGTCTCTGAGTTCAGCTATTTGTGGATGTAGAGTGGCGAAAATGGCGCAACATCATTGTTTGAGACAACACAGGACGTGGGACGACCACCTCTATCTCCCGCTGGGAATGATTGTGGGTGACAGATGCCTAACAGCATGGACTGTCTGGACACCGTGTTGCCACACCTCGCCACTATGGATCAACTCGGGAATACTAGCTTATAATTATAATTCACAGAACAGACAACAAAGCATAATTAAATAATACTAACTAAGTTACGTCCTTAAAAATTAAAAGTTTTGGACGTATTTAATTAGAATGTTAGAGAGCCATATTCTTAACTGAATTGTTCTTGGAGTTTGTTGACTTCTTCATTCATGCATGTTAAAAGGATTCAGCCTGAATATAACTCAGCCGGTTCCTTCATTGTTATTAAATACGTTCCCTGAACGGGGATTGGTTAAAAGATAAAATGTACAATTTAAAAAAAAAAAAAAGAAAAAATCAGTTGTATATATATACGGTACAGGATGAACCGTAAGTAATGTCATTAATTTCAACGGTTATTCTTAAAGATATTCCAAACAAAAAGTTTAATACAATTTTTTCTCGAATTTGTTTCATTTTCAAAATAAAAATTGTTTTATATGAAACATTTCATACCGTCTCTTGGGAAAACAATTCAATTAATTCTCTATATGCTCACTCAATTCAAGAGAGTAGTGTATTATGATGATAAATGGTTGAAAGAATTTTAGTTTTGTCCTTCAAATGTGCAGAAATCTGATCCAAACAAATGTAACTTTTCGTTCTGCAAAGCAATTATAAAACTTTATGTATTCTGATAACCATGTAAATATGTTTGCCTACTGGAGAGATGCAGCTCCCGTAATGCGAGAGATGGATGAGACAACGATAACTATAAACTTAACACACATAATTGCTTTTAAGAGAAATATGATTCTTTGTATATAAGTTCACTAGTTACTACCTTAAAAAATTAAGTGGAAGGGAATTATGTTTAATTTGCTGAAGAAAATGCTTTAGTACGAAAAACGGAGGATTTTTTTTAATCTTTAATTAGATTTGTATAACGGAAAATATACTCTTCTAGTTACGTGTATTCACCGAATATTTAATTAAAATTAAATGGAAGAATTTAAAAATGATATTTTTAATTTAGTTCTTTTTATGTAATCTAAGCATATCGTTTTTTTTTTCCTTTAGAGTTTTAATGTTTTAAAATTTCGTTTTTAATAACGTTATATAAGCATCTTTATTTGCGCTCTGTATAATATTCAATTGAAATGGGAGAGTATAATTATGTCTTAACATTTTCAATTAATTGGAAAAGTCAGCTATAACGTCTCGAGGGATCATCGTCCTAACCACACGATACCTCCATTCTGGTTGGATGATCGTCCACCTCTACTTCGGCATGTGACCGTGAAGCCAACAGCCGGCTGGTCGATCTAGGACCTTCACGGGCTGTAGCGCCACGGCTTAATTAAAAAAATTTAATTTGAAATGAGTGCATCTTATTATCTGCAATATGCCCTGTGTCTTACATAAGATGGCCATAATATCACTAGATGGCAGTATGATGTATGATTAGCGCAGAAGGGAATGCAGGGATAAGGTTGCTCTGGAGATCCAATCGATGATCAAAACAAATTTGGAAACCGAGTTATACTTCTATAGAGGAAGCAGAGAAGGCAGACTGGGCTTAACCTGGTTTCGGCTAGGAGGTTGGAGGGCACTTAAAATCGTCAACGAAGAGGGGGTGAGAATATGTCCTCTTTGCGGTAGAGGTGAGACATAACATCATATTTTATCGGAATGTGAAGCCACAGAAGCTCTGAGGAAACGATTCCTGCCAGAGCAGAGAATCTAGCAGGGGGCACTTGGCAACATACGATATATTGAATGACGCTAATTTCTGTGAGAGTGTGGGAAAATTTATGACAAAAGTTCGACAGCTGAAGGTGGAACTGGTCGTGGGAGAGGGGGCCGAGGAAATAAGGGGAAGAGTTATTTATTAGTGTTGTAATAAGTAGTATTAACACTGAGCGAATAAGGTATTTAGGGGATAATGTTCTTTTTGTATTTATTGTGTTTTTTATTTATTTTTTTATTGCGTGTGTATATGTTTTTTATGTATTATCTCTATTTTTATTATATGGATTATTTATTGCAGTTTCAATAAGGGATTGAATTGAATTCTTTATTTATATGTTTCACTGTGTGTTTTTTTCCCTTCATATCTTACATTTTATTTTTATTAATTTTGTGAAATTTGGTATGAAGTTAGATTAATTGTAATTGTGATAATTAATGATAACGGAACAGTAATAACTGTTGTTTTACTATTTTATTATTAGTAGTATTATTTTTGTTGTATTTGAAGATTCAAACTGTGCATAGCTATAGCATGAATGGCCGTACGGACTCTTATGTACATGAGTTTGTATTGTGTATCAATAAATGCACTTCATTCATTTATTCATTCATTCATTATTAGCGCAGAGAGGACGATGTGACTTAAGTTGTGAGTCGGTCGCCGTGCCAAGCATCTACAGTATAGTACGAGTATGTGGTCGTATCACTACCGGAATGACAGTATGATATGGTTATCGCACAGAGAGCTATGTTACGCATAATACGTAGTGCAGTTGTGAGTCGACCGCCGTACATAACGGATGTGACCCAATAGAATTTTAGGTTAGATATGTGTGCTGTAATGCTATTTCAACTTCCGTAATAAACATGAATGAAATGATGTGATATTTGTGGATGTTTGGTCGCTACCCTATCCTACCCCACTATACATATACTGTCTTTACAAGTAGCATGATGCTGTGTCGTTTGTGGATGTTTGTTCCCTACCCTACAGTACACATGCCCTGCTCTTTCATGTACATATTTAGAAATTTCGAACCACGTCCTCATTCTCACAAAAAAAAATCCATGGTTTATGCCCCAGCTCTCGTTCATCGTAAACTCTCTTTACAGTACACCCGGTTCAATTGGGCCTACTGTCCAAATTTGCTTCAATTACAACGTCTCCTCTTAGCAATTTTTCTGCCTTGAGGTGTATTTTATTGTGAAGTACTAAATAAACAGTTATGTAAGCTCAGAAATAAATTTTTTGCCTCTCGATAAGTTTTATTTAAACGAAATACTAATAACACAGAATGCCGAGCAAGCAGGGATAAATCCACTTTGTTCCCATTATTCACTGCTGATTCAGCATTCTGTTTGCAGATCGAAACTCTCTCTTGTGTAATCAGTATCTAATAGGTGAAAAAATTTAAACGCTGCAATTTCAATTACTTTGACATATCAGCTTGCTGTCAGTCGTGTCCATAGACACTAAAGAGCGTAGATTTTACGAATAGTGGAGGTTAAACTCGTGGGTTGCAATCCGCCTAGGGTTTGTTGTTCATGTGATGTTTCTTCTGTCATAGTTGGACGCTGGTACGTATTAGGAAATACCACATTTTGGGAATTCAGCATGTGTCTATGTAATACCCTCAGCTAAATTTGTCCGACAAATCGTATTCCATGAAACTTGAAAATGGTGAAATATCTAGGAAGATTAACTATGAACGTGTGGAATGTCCTTAATTGACGGTCGTTTTATAGATGAAAATACTAGGCTGCGTGAACTAAAGGAAAATATAAATAAAAGAAAAGCGATCTTCATACCAGGACTAAATTTATGATATTGGATTCGCAGTTGCGCTTTACTTCCTTGGGAAACCACACTAAGAATTCTACCAACCTTTAAAAAGTAACGCCCTCGGCCAGGTTTGAATCCAGGAATCTCGAATCAAATATATACGGTAGTAAACGTAAGACTGCCGAAGAGGATAGTTTTCATACCACAGTTATTCCAAGATAAACTTAATTAATGATAAGATATAAATTTATTGGTAGAAAAAAAATATTTATATAAGATATTAAAAGAAAAAAAATATTTTATAACGCACTACTAAAAATAAAATTCGTGTTCAGAGAACAACCCTAAATTATTGAACAAATGTAGACAAGAAACAATTTATTCGAATTTATAAATTAAATTAAATTTATACTTGAACATAATGCCAGTAGAATCTGTTTTCGTAGCAGTGTATTTGATAGTTTCCTTGCAGCTCTTTCAAAACCGGTTGCTCTTTCTCTACTACACTATTAGCACGATTTTACATATATTTCTTACATTCATGCGTAGTACAACATTCATACATACATACATACATACATACATACATACATACATACATACATACAAATATATAGCATCTACTTATTTTATAATTTCATTACCTTCTCGCATTCATTGCTATATACAGTATTTTCTCTATATCCTGTAAGATATATTGGAAACAAATGACATTCAATGAAACAGAGTGGAACCTATGTGTTATAATTTTTATAATTTAAAGGAACGTTAGGAGATTCATATCAAAACATAGTGCATTTTTTACCCTCCCTTGAAACGCACTATAGTTTAAAATTTTTAAATGACTGTGGTAGGCTATATTGTTTTATTCCTAGTGCAATATTTGATTTTATTATCACTATTAATATCGTTATAGAACATCCACTTACTATACTGTGTGTGTCTTAATCTTGGATACAAGGCTGTGTCTAAAATGTGCTACTTTTTTTTTCTAACTTTTCCCTAATTAATATGAGTAGGTATTCCAACTGTCTCAAATTTAATTTATTATGATACTTAAGGCAATTTAAAACTTAAACTTGGTGGGATGTTATACTTGCCGATTTGTCTGGCTCTTATGAAGGCGACAAAATATATTTAAATTGTAATTAAAAACTTAATGTTGAATAAAATAAAAAAATAACTTTAATCTCATGACTATTGTCTTTACACCACACCAAAATTACTGCATCTTATTTATATATTTCCTAATTCTTCTTCTTCTTCTTAATATTCGTTTAAATGTGTTATTTGGTAAGGGACTCTGTATGGCATTCAATATAGGACAGAGAGAGTATGAGACTTGTTAATACGAGATGTAAGTTGTACGTACAACATTTTCTCTGCAGTGTTTAATGACCAGAAACAGTTTTACCTACGTTGGGGACTTTAGGGGCGGATCCAGATTTCATCAATTGAGATCAGTTTTTGGTAATATCTTTGTGACTGCTTGAAAAATCTTTGTGGTATTTTCGTGGTTTTGAATCTATCTGCAGGTGTTTACTCTCCCTCTCATCCTGTACCTTTATCCTTCCATTCAATGGCTCTGTATTACAATAGATACCAAAGTCACATTAAAAATGAAACACACAAAAAGATAGTTCTAGTGTTGAAAACATCTTATGAATGCAAGATAATAGTGTTCTATAATTATGGTAATCATTAATGTTTCCTTTCTTGATATGGTTATAAATCAGCTTCTAGTAAAATTATATGGGATTTTCCCTTCTTCATATGAGTTTCTTTTTTATAATATTGAAAAAGTGGAGTTTCATGTCCTCTCCTAATAAATAAACGTTTCTCAAGTATTTCATCTCTCCCTATTGTTTTGTTTTGTTTTGCATGTTTATTTTTGACTGCGTACAGTAATGTGGTGGCAAATTAAATGTGAAATATAGAAGTTTCAGAGGCGTAAGTGAAAAAGAACATCAATAAATAACATAGAGAAATAAATATAAAATGTGTTGTTCATATAATAAAACGTAACATATTTTAATTAATATATTGCAAAGGAAAAAACTAGAAAAGAAAAGTAAAGGAAGACCAGGAAAAAAAATATGTGAAAGAGGTCAGTAGGCTGAAGTTCAATAACCAATGAGGGATTTTAAAAAGGACAACATAGGAAAGACAAACTTGGTTGAAGTGATAAGGTGAATATTTTATAATTGAATGATTGGTTGGTTTATTCTGTATATGTCAACTGATTAGATACAAAGTTAAAATTTAACTGACATCAATATTCTAAATTTTAAATTATAATTCACGTTAATGTATATTAATATGTAATTTCTAAATATAATATTTTAACTGCTCTATTTAACACGAAAAACTCAACATTTTGCATTAGATAAAGAGTATGGTAATGATTGCATGTCATAACATTCATCCTGACGGTGTTTTTATGAAGAACGATTATTATTATTATTATTATTATTATCATTATTATTATTATTATTATTATTATTATGACGATAATAATTGTTGATTATGATAAAAAAATTATGCCGATTGTATATATGAAGGAAATGATGACAATGATGGTGAAGATGATGATGATGAAAACCTATTGAAGAAGAAAATTATGTAAATATTAAGCTAATGTTGATCATCATGTCGGTGAAATAGTGGTAATGAACGTTTGTAATTATTGTTATTAAATAGAAGAAATTGTGGGAAGAGGAAACGTGTTTGTGCCAGGAACTTCGTATAAACATTTCGAGCAGTACATTAACCCGGAATTTGAACCCAAGACGCATGGAAAGAAAATCCACTAGAGTACAGATTATAATAGTTCACTATAATAATTAGAATTGTTAACATGGTTGTCTATTGAGTTAGCGTAGCAATCAAATACTCTGACGTCATACAAACTAGAGATTGTCATCGTCATACTGGTTGTGGATTATACTCTACATGCAATGCAAATTGAATGTAAGGGCCTATACCACAACGTCACTAATTCTGTGGCATAGCCTAAGGGGACAGGAACATAGAGTGTGTGTATAGTCGGCTTTGTCGAGTGAAGAAATTGGGTGTTTTGTCGTTTCCTTGACATTGCTAAGGAAAAATCTTCTTTGATCCTTTGTTTCATGTAATAGCCTATGTGTAGGAATAGAAATTGGAAGAAATATAGATACAAACTTAAATTAAGATTAAGATTCAATAGAATTCAATTCAGTTCGAAATTATAATGATACCAAAGAATAAATTGTTTGTATTCATCTGAAGTCTGATTAGTGTGGTATGTAGCTAATCGGCGATGTACGCAATGGAAGGAGGAACTAGCTACCCTCCCCCATTGTCTCCTGTTCTTGTTGTCTCGTGAGATATGCCTTGTTGGTATCACTTAAGAGATTCAGACCTGTTTTCGGACAGTTGACTAACCAACAACTTGTATCATAATAAATTAACGTTATGAAACGATTTGTCAGTGCTATATCATTGTTGCCATAGTAACCCCTTCATAGACCATTAAATCAAACTTCCCATCTTTATAAATTTATTTTTATTTAATTATTAATTATTTTATAATGCTGTCGTACAATTATTACATTAGTATAAGTTATGAAACTCACTACGTTCTTCTCATAACATTTACTCATATAATAAACTATAACATTATAAACTTCTTTCATAATATACTATTATCGCACTGACAGTTGTATACAGTGTACTGTTGTCGGCGAATCATTGTGGACAATTCCGCGGCAATCAACAAAGCACTCCGTAATTAAATGCATTGCTGACTTTGCAAATGTATAATATTAGGACGTTATGATGGATGAAAGTTGAGATCAAACAAGATACAGCCTCATCGTATACTTCACACATGCATTATATTTTGGCAGTTTTTACGAGAACGCTGCAATAGTAGGCTATAATCGGAAGTGAAGTTAGTCTGCAGGAAATGTTGATAGACTTCTTTTCAATGGCGAAACTCGAATTTCGCACTATATTAATACGATTTTATGCTTTCTACTTGTCGACATGGCAACTTAGAATGTTTCATTTTGTTATGGTGACAAGTCAGAGGAACTTCGACAGTATGTTAATTGCAGTACATTTAAAAAAACGATTAGCCACGAGAAAATGATTAGATCCAAAACAATTTTGAATTAGTTTTTTCAACCATGTCTAAAGTAAAAGTGCCAGAAGTATACTGCTTAAGCAGTGCGTTGAAGCGCTAACAACTTCAACAACTGTTGTTGTGTCAATATTCTTATTTATAACAGAAAAACGTTCAATAATAGTAAATTGACTTATAAAATTAAATTATAAATTGTTTTATTTAACGACGCTTGCAACTCCCTAGGCTATATTAGCGTCGCCGGTGTGCCGGAATTTTGTCCCACATACCAGTAAATCTAGTGATACGAGTCCGTCGCTTTTAAGCACACTTAAATGCCATCGACCTGTGCCGGGATCGAACCCGCAACCTTGGGCATAGAAGGCCAGCGTTATACCGCCTGTGCCACCCAGGGCGACAAATGTATGATTTTAAACATGTGAGTGCATTCACATGCTCCGAATTAAATGCCGCTTTACGTTTAGTAACAATGTTTCCAGCATCACTAAACACGAAAAAAACTTTTTTTCTGTCAAGCACTTCCCCACGATCGTTCAATTTAAATCCAAACTTTTCACCGAGTTTACCTCTCAATTTCTCATGTGACATAATGGAGTTTACACTTTTCACAAACCACAGAAAACTGATTTTTTTTTTCTTTATCAAACTAAACACACAACTGAGTACAGAAACTGCAACTGCAAAAGTACAACGGTCGAAACAGAAGACTGGCACCTATTGTAATCGAATTACCAGATTTTAGAAAGAGAAGAAGTTAGTTACGCTCTCACTTGCACACAGTGCAGACATGACTATTTTGTAAGGGATGAGGGGAACGAATCCCAGAAAAGTGTGTATTTCATATGCTAGGAAGATGAGCTGACAACCAAGATGGAAGTTTCCTTGGAAAATCATAAAACTAAATAAGAGTTCCGCATTGTGTTTCAACTTTGAATAGAAGTAGAGCAGGTCACTGTCTTCATATCTCCATCTCTTTTTGAAGTGTTGTGTTTATAAGTATAAGCCATTTCCGAGAGAGAAATATTGACGGAATTTTTAGTATGAGTTTGTATTAATAAGGTAATAATTAATATCAACTACAACCGATTAATTTTAATCGACTCGATTATTCGATTAAATATTTTTGATCGATTGATCTTACAACAGAAGTTGATCGATTAATCGATTAGATTAATCTATTAAATCCCACAACACTAATACACACACACTTACATACATACATCAATTTTAACAGTTTATTTTAGCGCATGCTAGTGAATAAATAAGTGCATATAAATCCGCCCCCCTCCTAGCGTCTCATCTTGCACAAACCGTTTGGGACAGTCAATTACATAAAGACCAGGAAATATTTCATCGTCCTACATACGGAGGTAATTTTTTTGCGGATTTTCGATTCGAAGAACAATGGTCCAATAATGTTCACGTCTCATAAACCACACGAATCAATTGGTCAGTCACTAATCACCAGCCTATAAATAATAAAATTATCTCCACCCGGTCGTCTCTCGTCAATAGACTACCATAGCTCACCTGTGACAATCGGAAAAGAACTCTCCTCTTTGTTCCAGATTTTATGAACATTGTAGGATTGTGAATTATATTGCAATTCACAAGTTATGGCCTTCCGATCGTCATTCTTGCATGGATTTTGTCTTTCTCTCTTCCTCTTCGAGAATTTACCAGAATCTTTCGAGGAATTCTGAAGCTAGACATTCTCTGGATATGGTAGAAGTTAGTATGCATATATTCCTTTATATCCATTTATAATCTAACAATGGAAGTTGGCAGTGGGGAGTAAAATACTTCAATTAAACTGGCAATAACATGCAGGATTTAATTAATGAATTCCAACATAAATAGGATTCGAAAATACTGTAGATGGTGAGTTGCTAAAAATAAAATTCTGCGTATATTTGTTTGCTAAAATGCGTCTATTTGCAGATTTACTGAAACCCCCCCTATTTCTTTGTAGCATTGTTAATATAGAGGAAATACTGAAAAGATTGTATACGTACTTGTCTTTAGTCTTCACTCGTCTTAAAGTGTTTGTAAATGAAATATTTCATAGATCCTCTTATTATACAGGGTGATTCACGAGGAAAGGTAAACAATTTAGGATAGGATATCTTAGGCCATTTTGAGTTAAACAGTTCATATGAACATAGGTCCGTTTTCGAACGATGGCGGAGCTAGATGCATTTTTTTTTTTTGTGAATCGGACGTTACCATATGCTGCTGACGTGAGACAAGGTCACCGATCGCAATGAATGACGTAACATTGGAATCTGCATTGTGAGCGATGTAGATAAGAGAAGAGGAACAAACCGGGTGATGGGGCATTACAAATGTCTCAACAAATACGTTATCACTTATCAGTTCACAGCAGTTCAGTCAGCTACCTATAATACAGCAGTTATACAGGTACAGTCATCGGAAGTGTTAAGTTGTGTTTTTCAAGATGCCTTATAAATTTTCGACTACAGAATACGCCGATATTGTGTATGTTTATGGTTTGTGCGATGAAAATTCCTTGCGTGCCGTCGCTGAATATGTACGACGCTTTCCGAACAGAAGGGTACCATATCGAAGAGTACTGTATTTACTGTCTATGGGGTTGGATGAAAGACTTGGTTAGCAAAGGAACGGGGAAATGAGAGAGGCGCTAATCGACCGTATTTTGGATGCGGCATAAAGAACAGCCACGTACAAGCCTTCCGAGCGATTAGCGCGATTGACGCCCGAGCGCAACAGTGCATTGACGCAGAAGGAGGTACCTTTGAAAATGTGCGGAAACATCGACCCCGACTTCTAGAATATTAGGTATGTATGCATACGTAAATATAAACTTTAAATTTGTCCAGTTATCTGTCTCTAAATGCGAGTTAGTACAATGGAATCTCAGAAGTTTTTGTGAAATCAAAGAGCCGTATCTCCGTAGCCGTTCGAAAACGGACTATATTCATATGAACTTTTTGACTCAGAATGACTCCAGAATTCTCATCCTAAATTTTTGACCTTTTCTCGTGAATCATCCTGCATATTATTCATAATTTGTGTTAGGTATTCGTGTTTAAGTTTTGTGGTTATTTACATTATATCGTATGTACGTCATTCTTCTTAAAATCCTAAGCATTTTATACTATTCACGTAACGAAATAAAATTCGAATGAAATTGTGAATTTAAAAGAAACATTAGGATAGAAATTACTTCTCTGAAACAATGATCAAGGAAGTTGCAAAATATGTCAATGTTTCCCGACGTGAATGTAGTTACTGTGTTGAAGAACAAGATTAAAGTAGACTTTTAAAACTTTCCGGAATGAATTAATATTAAGAAAACAGCCTTTAAAGGCTAGTGAAAGTATAGATCCTTAGTAATAATATTATTGCTTACGAGTCTGAGAATGATCCAAATCTACACTATATATGATAAGAAAAGAAAACAATTGCACTAACTGGACGTTCTGGATGGAAAACCGCGAATCTATGTGTTCTGGTAACCCACAATGCCTCTGTGCTATAAGTGAGGTCTACTTTGTCTGTAAAGATTGTCTCTGTGAAGAAAGACAATTTAGCAGCGTCCGCTCAAGGGGAAATGTTGTGTAAAGAGCAATACACTTTATGATCTGCCAGTCTCCACATGTGCAGCTTTCAAGTGACGTGAATCGGGGTGGAAAACATCAGTTCCGCTTTATGAATGCTTGTCCCATTATGGGAAGAATGATGGCGTCGAGACTGTCCTGTTACCAGGCAACGATTTACTGACAAAGAATGACGTCTCAAAGAAACAAAATAATGTTGAAATCGGTTTCATAAAACACTTCAAAGAATACATCGAACAAAATCATAAATTAATCTTCATCGTAAAATTCAATATTTCTTCATAATTATTTTGTTCCTAATACAAGATACATTTTAAATTTGATTAGTAGTTATATTATTTTGATAGCATACGAGTGATACTACAATTAGGGGACAGTTTCATGTCTCAGCTCTGTAAAACTGTTTACTGTGCTGGAAGAGAAATTTCAAATAGTTTTCCATAATGAAGGTGTACAACTCTTCAGTTTTCCCCAAGTTGTCTTGAAAAATTATTGCAAAATAGGAAGGAAAAAAATATTCTATATGCAATTTGTCATTAGCATGGATTGTTCCTCTTGAAGGCGAGACAGACTAGAACTTCAGCTGTTGAAATTTGTGATGCGAACTGACGAAGGGATAATGGTAACTACTCAATTATACACTTTTATGTCTGTTTTATGTTAGGATATATTATATAATGTGTTTTGTTTGTGCCATTTTCATTTTAATCCGTGTTCTTTTGGAAAGTGGTTGGATCTAGTCATAGATGAGGGAGATGAAATCTACAAAGTAGGACTTGTTTTACACAGCACGTACGGTCAGAAGAACCGTGCATTGGATTTAAGAGAAAATTCTGATAATATAGTACCTACATCTATATGTATATTATTGCTCAATAAATCCATCTATCTATCAAATAATATAACAATAGCATTTTTGTCAGGATCCGTCTGTACTTATCTATTTAACAAATATTAGTAGTTTACAATATTTGTCACATTTATTTATTTAGTTTTTTAACGTTTTCGGCTTGAATAAGTCATCTTCAGAAAAGTTTTATGCCTATATACATAATAGTGGTACATATGTGTATAGTACAAAAAATGAAACAGTTGAAAAATAAGTATCTGTGGAGATGAGTGAACACACAATGATTAAAACATTACTGTATTAAAAACAAGGGCTGTATAAGCCATGATAAAAAGTTATTAAAAGTTATTAAATACTAAATTAAAATATGTGCGTTGTAGTTGCGATTAAAATAGGTCGGTTCATCAGTAGTAATGTTCAGATCTGACTAGAATATGGTGAATCAATATCATGTGTACTGTGAAGACATCCCTGTAGATGCAGGAGGTAGGAAGACAACTGTTTCTTTTTTATTTAGTTTTTTAACGTTTTCGGCTTGAGTAAGCCATCTTCAGAAAAGTTATATGCCTATATACATGATAGTGGCACATATGTGTATAGCACAAAAATGAAACAGTTGAAAAATAAGTCTCTGTGGAGATGAGTGAACATACAATGATTAAGGGGAGAGGATGGTATTTTTTGGTGAAAAATGAGTAAATTAAAAAAAAAGTCTTTACAATACTCTGTGATATGTGTGGAATTCATAGCATAACATTTTGTGGGTATTTGTGCCCTTATCGCATGTTGAGTCGCCATTTTTAAACTCCCTGCGTTATGAATTTTTAAATCACTCGCCTACTATTATTGTTGTTTCCGGTAAATTAAATTTTCAATTTTTTTTTCTTTAAAATACCCTTTGATATGTGTGGAATGCATTGCATAACATTTTGTGGGTATTTGTGCCCTTATCGGATGTTGAGACGTCATTTTTAAACTTCCTGCGCTATGGATTTTTAAATCACACGCCCGCTTTTATCGGTTTCCAGTAACTTCATTTTTTTTTGCTACATTGCCAGACAAAATGGATATAATTTCTGAACTATTAAAGATACATTCATTAAATTTAGAACACATATTCTTTAGACTATTAGGAAACTTTTCTCAGTAACAGAATTTTGTTAATTGATTTCATTTTAAAAATACGTCCGTTAGTTTGCAAGAAAGAAAATCAGAAAATTGTTATTAAATTTTAATTGTTTATTTTACAAACGTAGGGACTAATATCAAAATTCTGTTACAGACAGTTTGTAGAACATGCTTTTTCAAATACATTGCAAAACACCGTTTAGATATATCGGTTTTAGAACAATCCTGCATTGGGTATATTTTTTTTCAAACTTGGGCCCCCAAATAATTTTTTTTTCCAAAATATTTATATTTGGTTGAATTGCTACAGCTATGAGCTCTCTACGTACAAAAATTAATATTTTACACCAAATAGGAAGACAGTTTTAAAAATACCATCCTCTCCCCTTAAAACATTACTGTATTAAAAACAAGGGCTATATAAGCTATGATCAAAAGTAAATAAATAAATGTGACAAATATTGTAAATTACTAATATTTGTTAAATAGATAAGCACAGACGGATCCTGACAAAACTCCTATTGTTATTGTATCAGCTTATCGGCCCTCACCATGCCTATCAAATAGCAGATTTAAGCATATAGAAGTAATAGTAGTGGAATTTATAATATGTTTTAGATGTTAAGTTCTTAATCCTGTAGGAAATACTATGTACGCCACCCACATAGGTCAGGACATAGGAAGCAGCACTGGAATTTCGAGGGTGCCTGTGGGTGTTGGTTTGAGTCCTGCTTGAGCTGTTTACCTGTTTGGCTCTTTCCGATGTTTTTTCCTACTTTAAGGCGAATATCTGATAATTACAATATAAATCCTATAACTTATCACGCCAAGCAATATCTTAACAATATCATTTACATCGATGCTACATAACTGCGTGGTTGATAAAAAAGTCGTAGAAAATAACCGATTTAAAAGTTTTATAGCATAACCAGTTAAATAATGGAATCTGTAAGTAAGAGCAGTTTCACCATTTCGGACATATTTTCACAACACACGGTTTGAAACCGCAAATTCTTGATCTGGAAATTTCTCCATGTTACTACCGCGACTCGAGCTGTGACCTACTGAATTATGAAATGACCATGCTACTATATTAAACAATATGGAAATACAAGAAAGAATTGGATAAATATCCAGTTTGTGGAAGAAAAATACTCTAATTTATCCATGCCGAACTGTGAAATCGACCGCGTTACATTATTGGTTAGACACGTTATCACTGGAATATTATTTCAACGAAATTCGCCAATAAATTTGCAAGTAATTAAGAAACTATGTCGAAAGCTGTCACCCTATAAACAAGACAATACATGTTTTGATGCGAATTGCAATATGGTAGTTATTTTGCTCCCAGTTCCATGTGTATGTTAATGTTGTGACCATTAATTGGTCTCACTTTGACACTGCACAGTGTACTAATTACTTGCAATTAATGCCCGCTCACAAACAAGCGTGTCCGCCAGAAGCAATACCGGACCGAAAGCCGGCATGGCCTGTGGTTGCCAGGGTAGCAGCCATGGCCGTCGGCATATCATGTCAATTCGGACTACAGGGGCAGCGTCTATATACAGTACAGAGGGGTAGCAATTTCAGCCGCTATTTGTAACCTAGTCTTCATAAAAATGACACTTATTTGGCTACGATGCAGGTCTAAAGGATATGCATTTAATTAAATAATAATAATATTTACTTACTTAATTACTGGCTTTTAAGGAACCCGGAGGTTCATTGCCGCCCTCTTAAGCCCGCCATTGGTTCCTATCCTAAGCAAGATTAATCCAGTCTCTACCATCATATCCCACCTCCCTCAAATCCATTTTAATATTATCTTCCCACCTATGTCTCGGCCTCCCCAAAGGTCTTTTTCCCTCCGGCCTCCCAACTAACACTCTATATGCATTTCTGGATTCGCTCATACGTGCTACATGTCCTGCCCATCTCAAACGTCTGGATTTTATGTTCCTAATTATGTCAGGTGAAGAATACAATGCGTGCAGCTCTGCGTTGTGTAACTTTCTCCATTCTCCTGTAACTTCATCCCTCTTAGTCCCAAATATTTTCCTAAGAACCTTATTCTCAAACACCCTTAATCTCTGTTCTTCTCTCAAAGTGAGAGTCCAAGTTTCATAACCATACAGAACAACTGATAATATAACTGTTTTATAAATTCTAACTTTCAGATTTTTTGACAGAAGACTAGATGACCAAAGCTTCTCAACCGAATAATAATATTCATTTCCCATATTTATTCTGCGTTTAATTTCCTCCCGAGTGTCATTTATATTTGTTACTGTTCCTCCAAGATATTTGAATTTTTCCTCCTCTTCTAAAGATAAATCACCAATTTTTATAGTTGCATTTCGTAGAATATTCTGGTCACGAGACATAATCATATACTTAGTCTTTTCGGGATTTACTTCCAACCCTATCGCTTTACTTGCTCAACTAGAATTTCCGCGTTTTCCCTAATCGTTTGTGGATTTTCCCCTAGCATATTCACGTCATCCGCATAGACAAGAAGCTGATGTACCTAACCCATTCAACTCCAAACCCTGTCTATTATCCTGAACTTTCCTAATGGCATATTCTAGAGTGAAGTTAAAAAGTAAAGGTGATAATAATAGTAATAATAATAATAATAATAATAATAATATTTAGGTTTCTTATTCCAGCTACCTAAAGACTGACGTTAAAGACACATTGGGTATATAGTACGCCGAATACAAGGAATGCAATGGATAAGGATATAAACAAACACGTCTCGCTGCGTGTTCGTGGAGTACAGTCAACTCCCGACGTTCTGAAGATATACTAGTAAACACATGCTTGAGCAGTGATATTCATTTTCGTCATAATCTTTGCAGTGAATAATAACGTGCGTTCGTAAGTTACGGAACTTGAACATATGCAGATGTCACTTGAAATGATTTTGTATTGCAAGGAATTGTTTCAATAGCACATGACCTTATTGGTGCATGATGTAGTACAAGGTATTCATAATGTCTTATTTTATTACTACTCTCTTAAAATAAAAACATTAACCACTTAAAATTTATTTCACTTTTATTTTGAATTTTATTTGAACTAAAGTTTCCAATGGTAACTTAATAAAACATAATGTTATGTAAGGAAAAGACTAGTGAAGTGCTTTATGTGGAGTTTGGTAGTGTATAGGGCAGAAACCGGGACATTACGACGAAGTGAAGATAAACGACAAATAGCATTTGATTTATGAATATGGGGAAGAATGGAGTGTGTGAAATGAACAGACAGAATAAGGAATGAATTTGTGCTATAAAGAGTGAGCGAAGAAAGAATAACGCTGAAACTGACAAGGAAAATAAAAAGATATTAGCTAGATCACTGGCTAAGACTAATCTGCCTACTGAAGGCTGCACTGGAAGGAATGGTGAACCGGAGTAAAGTTCGGGACAGAAGAAGATATCAGATGATGGATACAAGGATCATTTGCGAAGACTAAGAGGAAGGCGGAAAATTGAAAATATTGGAGAATGCTGGGTCTGCAGTGAAAGACCTGCCCTTTGGCAGAACATTATAAATGAACTATGAATGAATGAATGGGTATAAAATACAAATCTAGCTTTCAGGTAACGCTCCCTGTGAAGCGGACTTGAATTCGAATGACTATAGAAGCAGGCGATCTTGTGATGTTCAACAGTAACTGGATATTTATTTTGGATGCTATACTAAGAAAATCTACTACTATTACCATTACGATTACCACTACTACCATATCACCGTCACCACTATCACTATCATCACTACCACTACCACCACTACCGCTACAATTTACACAATTACCAATACCACTAACACCACTACCACCACCACTACTGCTAGCAATATTGATACTGCTACTACTGCTGATACTGCTACATACTATTACTAAGACTTACCTTGTAAATCTTACTATTATGTATACAAATATTATCACTATTTCTAAAATTTACACTTCAAATTATAAATAATACTATTGTTTTCTTTATGTTCTGGGAGAGGCATCCAGTGGGACTTTTGTACCGTAAAACTATTTTACTTACGAATGCATTTATCTGGTGATATCCGTAGATTCAACCTTGCAGGCTGAAGATTCCGGTGAAGTATCACAACTGTGTCATTTTACTCTCCAGAAAACGTGCTACAGCTCCTCTTAATTATGCTATCTGTACTCTAAGCACAGTACTGCTTCACGTCAAGACAGTTTTGATGGTACATAAATATTGAAATGTAGAGTGATGGTGGGACAGTGGAAACGGGACAACCGCGATAAGACCTTCAAGAATCTTGGCTTTATCCACCACAAAAATGACTCCTCCGTCGCCAGAATTCTGACTTCTGACGAAATTCATCCGTATATCTTTTGTATGATGACATTCAAGAACAATATGAATGTCACCTTCTCTTTGTCCACATAACGGGCACATGCCTTGAGGTACATTACCTCTATTATTTGAGCCGTTCAGAGCAAAAGTGGTGTAAGTCAGAATTGGGTAATGAGGTTTAAAGTAAAAATTTTGTAAAATACAGCGCAAAGTGGCAATTAATATGTCCTTCTTGCTATCCACTGACTACTAACAGTTTAAATAAATTGAATATTAAACGTTTACTTTAAATCTCATTACCCATTTTTGACTTACACCACTTCTGCTCTGAACGGCTCATTTCTTAATCTCCAAATCCCCAGTCTGAACCAGGCCAGTTCAAGTCTTTCTTTTACTTTTATATTATGTATATATGTATTGCGTCCCCATATTTTTTTATATTCATTAAAAATATTAGGATTCGCATTTCATTGATACTACTGATATCATATTTTCTACTAATACTTTTGCATTTTGATTTAATTAAATTTACGCTTGCTGCCCTGTTTCTAGTAGCAAAGTTATCCCATAACCTTTCGTCTCGTTTCTCTTATCTATACTCTAACCACGACGTAAATACCAGATCACTTATCTGTGGCACGCTAAATATACCTCTTCATAGAACATCTTGTTATTCCTCATCTTTTACAATATCCACCTCGCGTCAATGGAATTCCTTGTCACAAAGTATTAGGGGCTGCAAGACAACAAACACCTTTAAGAACAGCTTAAAAGATAACCTTATTAGCATTTCACTCCAATCATACTGATGTAAACTATCACTGACTACACTGTTACTTTTTTTCTTTAGACATCATCCTGATTGTGCTGTATTTTCAAAATTGTCTCATAATAATCTCTTTCTATTATCTAATATCATTTGAAATATATTAACATTCTATGTATTTTAGTTTAATTCTGCTACACAGTTTATTTCAGTGTTTAATTAATAGTTCATAGTATTTTGTTGTTTAATTCGTAAATAACTCTTGTATACATGTAACTCTCATCTAAATCAAATTGTTGAATTCTTTGTAAGTTCATGCATATGTATATACACTTTTTGCTGGTTGAGTGGAAGAGAAGGCCTTACGGCCTTAACTCTGCCAGCTAAAATAAATCATTATTATTATTATTATTATTATTATTATTATTATTATTATTATCATTATAACCATCCTAATTCTATACTAAAAATGTTATTTTTAATTTTGACGATTGCTTTATTTGTCACATTTGCAATTTTGATTTAATAATAATAATAATAATAATAATAATAATAATAATAATAATACCTGATCACGTGCAGTACTTAGAATTAGGTAGAATAACAGTTGAAAGTAACTAATCAACTTTACGGGGAATCAAAAGTGTGACCTGTCGTTAATAGAGTTTCCGACAGTTGAAACTGAGAATGTGTGTAACACCAAACGGACCTTGATAGCATTAGGCCAGAGGTTAACTCGTACAATAGGAACCGTTCGAATACGGAAACCAATGTAATTAGTCCTGAATGTAATTTAATGGGCTTAGCAAGAAAACCAGCGAATTCTCTGTGGTTTGCGGCCCAGCACCTTCCAGTCCAGCGGCACAAATTACCCTTTAAAAGGTTCTGCACCCGAGGAAACACACCCTCTATGCATATTCTGCTGCTCTGTGGCTTACAACAACCTTTACGCGAGAGAAAACGTCATCCGACCCTTTGCCTAAGGATGTACATTGATCCGTAATGTGTTTTGAGTGGAGATGCTGCTTAACTAGGTCACATAGCATCCAGAAGCGAGATGTATATTTTGACCTTTGATATGTCTCTATTCATACACTGACGTACAAAATGCTTAAGATGCTGCATTGAAGTTGAGAAGACACTGAGTTAGTGGATTCGAGTCTCGGCTCCATTATGGGAATTTGTCACTACGATTTTATGTTTATACAGGGACATCATTTTATTTTTACTAACATTTCTATATTAACCTGGCTATACCTTTGGATTAACGGTTGAGAACCGGAAACACCGTTTTCTACCCGCTTCCACGACTGGAATTCGATGATACTGGCGTAAAATACAAACAAATCACTTTACTAGGTATAGGATTTTGAGTTTGATAATTTTCATTAGGTTTTTGTTTAATCAAAATACAGTACAGTATTAACAATAGGCTAAGTGTTTTTACTGACGAACTGAGCTATCCATTCGGACGTATTCATTATGCAGTGTATATTATACTGTCTACAGCACATTAGCGTACAATAGGGCCTATAGAGAATGAAGTTAAATTGAAAAATAATCATAATATGGATATTTAAGCACATTTTTGAAAATGGTAGCCGTTTATTTCGATACAGGCTTCAGTTCTTTTGTGCATATTATCGCACATATATTATGAACTCATTCCTAAACATTTTAAGGCTGCTGAATTCAACTAAATCAATAAGAATTCATTATTTTAATACTTACACCGATTTTTAAGCACTTACACTTTTTTGATCAAACAGATTTATCAAGTTATAGTAATTTGTTAAATTTATTTTATGAATATTTTAAGAAAAATTACGTAATTATATGTAAATTATGAAAGTGAACACACACTTTTCTGATTTTTGATCACAGTGTGATGTTATAGTAGGTTATTTTGCGACGCTTTATCAACACCTTATGGTATTTAGCGTCTGAATGAGATGAAGGTAACAATGCCGGTGAAATGAGTCCAGGATCCGGCACCGATAGTTACCCAGCATTTGTTCATATTGGGTTAAAGGAAAACCTACGGAAAATAACTCAACCACGTAACTTGTACCTAATTCCACTTACCAGTTTCGTCCTTCGTACTAGTAACTCATGTTGAAATAATTCTATACCTCCTCTGTAAAGAGAACCTTACGTATAGTAAATTCAATCTTCACTTCCACCCGATGAGAAAAGATAAAATTACTCAGACATACTATCTACTGTCCGTCCAAGTGGTTTTTTCGCAGGGTCGTAGAAAGGGGGGATAACAATTCACAGTTAATTACTTAACGAAGCCCTTTTATTTTAAATAGTTGTATAATATTACATAGACGTCCAGTTCCTAACAGAAATTAATGTTTTCAGAAAATAATTAAGACAACCCATCCACTAGCCTTTACAGAAGGGCGAGCAGAAGCGGGTGGAGGAAATCGGGATGCGACGTAAGCAAACGGACGACAGTACCTATGCGAAAATATGATTCAATATTGAAAGTTCTTTCGACACTGGAAAACGAGGACATATTTCTGGAACCTACTACACTCACTCAGTACTATATAATGTGACCATAGGACGACTTTGGCTTTGTATGCGGTCTTGGTTCTGTATGGAGGACGTGTGGAAGTTTACTAATAGAAGGGGTGGGAGTGAAGTACATTAAAAAACTCAGGTACAATAAAAATTGAAATAAAAGTAAAATGATGTCCCTGTATTTTGAAGCCCTTGTGCCATGTCCACAGCGTATCTGAAATAAAGTGAAACAATTAATTGTCGAAACCTCAAAGTAGGCCTAAATGAAACCATGAATTAAGAGAAAATCTTGGAGTGATAGGGTAAAAAAAAGTCAATTTTATTTGAAGCATTTTTTTTTTTTTTTGTAATTTTCTAAGCAAAATTTATAAATGATTTTAATAGGTTTGTAACTGCTCTAGATAAAATTGGATAAAGCGTATAAAAGTGTACTCCTGCACCAATATCCTACGCCTGCCTATCAGTGACATATTATTTTTGTAATATAAGGTGCAATCAATATATTTCTGTACTAGTATTTATTGTACCGTTAAATATACGTGCACGTGTCACTGAAGATTATTGCTTTTATATTTTAGTTTATATTATTATTTCTATTGTGAGTCTGGTAGATTATGATATTTTTACGGTGTCTAGTTATCCCATAGCTGGGGAAGGTATAGTCTATTTTAACGGATGTTCCGTTTTTATGATTTAAACCATTTTTATCTGTCAATTATATTAATACATTTTTATGTGCGAGTCTAACGTAATTGTATTGTAACTTAGACCTACTTCCTAGTATCCAACAGGTTTTCCGGACGTTATCCAAGGTTTAGGGGCCATATATGAGTATGGAAAACCCGAGACACGTTGCATAGTTTACAAATTTAAAAATTCACGCCTGGCCTGAAGTACGCCAGTTGGGGGCATGGAAGGGTAATAAAATTATGAACGAATAAGGAGAGCGCCTTTGTCCACTGTGCGGCGGAAAGGACTCGTGGAGGTATTGTTTATTGCAATGTGTCGAATCGGAAGATATGCGGAGAAAATATCTACCACCCTCTATTCTAAGTCAGAATAGGAGCTCGCTTGTATGTCTTGACCTCATGGGGAATAGAGAATGGGAACAAAAGAGTGGATTATTCCTCTTGAAGGCGAGACAGGTTAGAACTTCAGCTGTTAGAGTCTATGTTGCGAACTAACGAAGGGATACTCAATTATATACTTTTATGTCTGTTTAGGTTAGGATATATTATATAATGTGTTTTGTTTGTGTCATTTTAATTTCAATCTGTGTTCTTTTGAAGAATGGCTACATGCATAAATACATAATCGGCATATAAAATATTATCTGAAAAGTTGTCTCCTGATAATTGATATATTAACACAGCGGTGACCAAAGCGGGTGTCATGATTACATCGTGTAATCACAGACATTCAAACGGGTACGAGGAGTTTCCTGTACTTTGCTGTGTGTTTTATTCACGTACTGAAGGCAAGCAGTGGCGCTATCATGTCGCTCTACAAACTCTGTCTCTACAAGCAGTAAGAGGTGGTTTCGTAAAGAATGAGAAGGAAAACTTTTTTGTTGTTCTGTCGGACAAACTGTAATATGTTTTCTTTGCTCAACGGTTCAATTAGGAGTATATAGAAGCATTAATTTCCATACTGAATAATGTATTATTATTACTGACCACTAAGTATGTGTTTCTATAATTCTTCTGTACGTGCATGAATATTGATATTTTTAGATCTTCTCCCTAGAAGGATAAAATTATTAGGTTTTATCTCAATTTTAATCTTCTTAATCTTTAGATGAGGGTAACTATTTATTAGTTACTCATTTAATAATAATATTCTAGAAAAACTGATTCAATATTAAGTGCCAACAAACTGTTAAATGTCAGGAGTTTATATGTCTTAAATCGTAGGCAGGAAGAGAAGGATGAGATAAATAAATGTAAGGAAGTCAGCTACCTAATTGGTTTGAAATATCTCGTGTTATAAAGCCTTTTAATAGAATAGAATTTCTCAAAAGAGTAATGATTAAAATAGCTTAAATAAATTGACCATAAGAAGTTTTTAATTTTGAAAAACTACGAATTTCTCGAACAAGTATCGAGAGAAGAATTTAGAAAATTCCTGATTATATTCAAGAGGAAGGTTAAAAAAGAAGCAAGAAAAATCGTACATTATTCACTGGCTCTTGATGACAGCAGTGACATTACTGATACAGCAAAGCTTGAGATTTTTATCCGCGGGATTGATCAAGATGTTAGTGCAGGAACCACCACTGGTTGTAGTTTTCATGCCAAGTATCTTTCCTCCGTCTCCTTACTTCATAGTCTGTCTGTCGCATGTAATCACTGCAGCTCGAGTTTTGGTCACCGCTGTATTAACATAACGTGAGGTGATATGTAGCACTACAGCCCATGAAGGTCCAAGCCTCTACCAACCTGCTGCTGGCCTCAATTCCAAATGCCTCAGCAGAAGTGAACGATCATCCAATTAGACGGTAAAATCAGTATATGGACCTTAGAATAGAAGACGACAAAGCTATTCCTCGCAAGTCCCGTCGTTTATTCCCAGGAGAAGTAAAGTGATCTTATTTTCATAATTTTCTAAATGTCTTTCTCCTCCATAGCTATTGGAAAGCGGCCTGAGAACCGTTGTTCACGTCAAATGGTCATAGATCTGCGCTCAAGAAAACAGCTACTTGTACCTCCCTGCAATCCATACGCGTTCCTGACACATTAGAGAGGAACCGAAGCTGCAGTACAAGCACAAAAGTGTGAAAGTTTCCTGTGGAAATCGGATTTGGGTTGGATCCAGCCTATCAGTGGAGTTTAAAGGCAGTGGTTTACGACTTTAGTTATAGTGGAATTGTGTTCACTTCCCTTAGGAATGAACGGATTTGAAAGTCGAAACGCTGACAGAGGAGGAAGAGCCATTGATAGACATTCAAAGTTACTGTACAGTATAAGGCTCGTGAGGTGAAAAGGCTCGTACACACGATCAGAGTATTCTGAGTTAAGGATACATTTATTTCTGCTTGGCTGGTCTTGTATATTGCAAGTTGTTTAGTTCACATTTAAATGCAGTATGTACCAAAACAAAGAGTACTTTTCTTAAGTCATATCTCGTCTACTAGGCAAGTACAGTAGGCCTATGTACGCATTTACCAGAATATTTAGACACTTCCGCAGGTACAGTGCTTGGTTTACTGCTATAGTCCGAGTCAGCTTACTTAATACCCTAAGGCAGGCATGTCAGAAATCAGACTCTGAATGTGCAGTTATGTGCGCGGATCGCCGGTCTGTGCAGACTGCATCATTCAAGGGTTGCTCTTACTAGTTCTTAGCTGGAGGGATGTACAATAATCTATTCTGCGCTTCTAGGGTTGGATTAAATAGGCATTTGGACATTATAAACACACTTAGCAGAAGGAAAAAAACACGGTTATTATCAGTGTCTATATTTGACAATTGCAATACAAAAAACTTTAGGCTTACTCAGTTACACTTGACAAAGTAGTGGTTTGTGAAGGATAATTTATTAAAATGATTTTTATATAGTACTTGAAGAAAAAGAATATTGCAAAAAACGAACACAGTATTTCATTTTACGTAGTAGGTACTAATTATTTTAAATAATATACCCTATTCTTTCATTGTTCGTCAAGCATTATTATTTATTGGGACCATTGGTACACCAATGTTAAAGAAAATATACTCCCAGTTAATTACATGCAATAGGACATTGTGAAGTTTTTACACTGAAATAATTTCCTTGCTGTATGTCAATATAAATTAACATTAATATTAATAAATGATATAAATTAAGCTTAGAATTTAAATTCACATATAGTTTATTTACAAAACGTTGAGAGCTAGTATCGAAAAGTTGGAAGCGTTACTGAAAGAAATTAAAAGTGTAGTTCACAAGCTGTGAAGCGACGATATTCTATTTATGTCAGGTTTAAAGATTTATTAAATATTAGCATAATATAGCGACGTGAGGCGGAAAATTTGCCATTATATATTTTTCCAGAAAATTTTTCCGCCTTGCAAATAGTTGCTTTCTTCACTCCTTACAACCTCAAGAGCCCTACATTTATTCCTCACTATATTCTCGTCACTTACCAGTTTATGAAATGAAAGTCGTAAGTCGTCTAATCTTTGATGGCTGTGTTAGTACAGACTCTAAAACAACGCCAATGTCAAGTTCGTTTTTCCGTGAGAGTACTGATTAACTTTACTAATCTGATCTAAACTGTCACAACACTATTACCTCGACATGGGCTAATCAAAACCTTTCATTTTAAAATAATTATTGTTGACTGAGGAAAACATTATAACAATTATGATGATTTATAATTTCCCTTCTTCGTTATCTGTGAACTCCTCACTTTATTTATCATAACTCATTCACAGACAGCCAAATCAGTACCAGTAATGAAACTGAGTTACTGAAACAAAAGCTGATATGCTGTTGCAGGTCTGTATAGCCCTGTCGCGTTCCCCTCCAAGGCGAGTCTCTCCCTCCAGGTAGGGGAATAGAAAGTGCACATCGCACAGAGACTACTGCACAATGTGCGCGATTGCACAATGTGCCTGCCCTAAGGGTATTTTTCACTCATTACTACAAGAGTTAGTGGATTATGGTGATTTTCTAGTTTGCAGGTTGAATTTTCTTTTGCCAACTTCGTTTCGAATTTCGGTACTGAGGAATACTACAACTGATAGTGATTTTATAAATGTTATGTTGGCAGCAGCGACACAAGTTGTCGGTAGTTTAAATTCTGAAAATTCAAAATTTTCTAGATTTCTGAGCCCATTACTGGAAGCTAGTGAAATTTGAATATACTAATGATTAATTAATATCAGTATTAATATTAATACATAATAGTTATTGTATGTGCTGGTTTGTGTTTTGCTTACAATTTCAAGATTAGATTCAGTTAGGCTAAGTGTAAATAAATATAACATATTTCGTGCGATACATGCCCTTGAGTAATCGATAGAAATACCATTTCACATTTTAATTAATTTCTTTCGTGTTTAGACTTTTATTACAATAACGGAGCAATTATTCTAAAGCATATATTTCAAAGTGGCATTCGTTTTCGGAATTCATACTAATCATTTCACGTGATGAAACAAAATACATTTTTTGGTTAGGTCTCGTGATTTGTAAACTGTTTAATTAAAGCAATGAATTTCATGTTGTCAGACAAAATACATTTTAATATTAGATCATACACTAATCTAACTAGTAACATAATGTGCGAGAGGTCCAGAAGAAAAATATACAAATTATTGAACCTTTTAGAAAATACCTCCCCAAAATAAAGATGAGATAATAATAATAATAATAATAATAATAATAATAATAATAATAATATTATTATTATTATTATTATTATTATTATTATTATTATTATTGCTACTACTACTACTACTATTATTATTATTATTATTATTATTATTATTATTATTATTATTATTATTATTATTGTACATGACATTGTGTGATTTTATCCTTTTTGTGATATCTAGTATTAATTGGCAACACTGAAGGAACGGCCAAATTAGTCTGTTAGGAATTACTCTTGCGTGATCCTCAGTATACATTTAAATTTCTCGAGACTAAGGAAAAAGTCTTTATTTTTTAGTATTATTTGCCTTCATATGGACTTCGACGTGGAAATAGTTCAAATTTCATAGACGTTTTAGACGATTTCCGTGAAATATTTTACAAGCCGACACCGAGTAACACCGGGTTTGTGGAACCAAAATATGAAACAGTATATTCTTGATTGGGTGCTTGATAAATTATGTGTAACTTCTAAAATATTATTCTCGAAACTGAAGAGTAAACGGTGAAATATTCTTCGCAACGCCATAACGAACGGAAATGTGAGACTTTTAGGAGGTGTAATGACAATAATGATGACATCTTTTTGGAATTAATTTTATCAATTCTTATCTTATTATTGCCTATCAAATTCTTTCTTTCGTCTCCCTTTACCTCGCTTCCTCCTTATACCGTTTTCGTCTTTTTAATACACAGAATTGTTCCATCGATTTGTATTTTTAATTATTTTGTTATTTTATTAGCACTTCCTTTCTTTCACTATCTCTAGCGTTATTTCTCTCTTCTTCTCGTTCATCATTTCATTCGATATAACTTATTCCTAAATCTTCATAATTAGTACCGTTATTCCTTCCTTCTCTCTCTCTCTCTGTCTCTCTCTCTCGCTTCCTTGCATAACCTTATTTTCCATATAGTTGGTTTCTTTGTTTTTATCTTTCTTTCTTTCTTCAATACTTTCATTCATTTTTTGTTTCTTTGTTTTGTTACTTTAATTATTTGGGCCTTTCTCCTTCATTCATACACTGTTATACATTTTAAACTCACTTTTACTTTCTACTATTCCTGAACTTAATATATATATATATATATATATATATATATATACACATTTTTTTTTATTTTTCTTTCATTTTTTTTATTCAGAGCTTTTCTTTTACATCTTTCTTTCTTTCACTCTATTACTGTGTATTTCTAACCTTTATTAACCCTTAAATTCACGAAGTATCCTATAGGATACAATAGACTATATGCCATAATTTTAATAGAACAATAGAAAGAGAATTGATAGGAAAATTAAATTTAACCAAAATTTCACAATACTATAATATTGTACAACCATAGCTCGCTCCTATAGTATTATTGCAAACCTTTGTCCTTGTCGATCGAACATAGTAGGTACGCGAGAGACAAACGCTGGTGTATAGTAAACGAGAGCTGAAATGCCACAACTTTTTATAAAACAAAGATGCGCACTTATCAAAATGGCAAAGGTTTATAAAGGGGAAATTCTGTTGGTCACAACTTAGCGCACATGAGTCACTTTCTCCCATCCCGTTTTCAAGCATTTATACTATTTTACGACACGAAATCGTGAGCTATATATTTCTAGAAACTTATATTTTGAAACAGGAACGTTATAAATGATCACAGGTGAATTTTATATGTTCTAGTTATTTGAAACCTACAAATGATAAGATGGTTAGGACAAAGAGTGATGGAGAAACAGTTTTGACAATATATTTTATATGTCATGAAACTGATCATTCCTCTGGAACTGAAATCATTGCCGGGAGAAAGTTTCAAAGTTTCTCAACGATTTAAATCATATTTACAAAATTTGTATAAAATAACACTTCAAAATGCGTTATAATTAATGCTGTTGCTCCAACAGAAAGTAAATCTGAACATAAAGCCTGAGAGGCATATCCTAGACCTAGACAGTATAGGATCGGAGAGGGCTATGATACAACATATAAAATATGGACATTGCTATAGTTGTTTTCTTTACAGTCCGACACGGTTTAATAAACTAGTGTGAGAAATGAAATTTTGTCAATTTAGCGGTTAACACATTGTTCTTTACTGAGTCCGTAACGGCTACCCTCAATGGGGGGCAGTTCGATATTATTATTCATTTCGTTAACGAAGCTATATCAACTACTAGGTTATTTTAGCGCCTGTGGTATGGACGTTAGCGAAATGAGGCCGAGGATTCCCTACACATTATCTGAAATTCGCCTTGTAGTTGGGATAAACCTTTATAAAAAGAAGCAATCAGCTGAAATCGAACCCAGGCTCAAGCGCAACTCCGGATCAGGAGGCAGACTTCCCTTTATTTTGCTTTCCAATTGCGTTAAAACTTTCTTCATTATTAATGCACGTGTTTTCAGTAGTATATTATTAATAGACTTCGTGGAATTGCCACGAGAATCGCAAGGTTTACTGCGCACGCAGTATAGACTGTATGAGAAGGGGACGTGCAACGGATGGAGTATGCCTCTGATGTAAACACTGCGCAGTATACTGCGGTTACAATAAAACCTGTATCCTGCATTCAAGAAATATAATGAATGATCATTGAAGTAGGAAATGTCTAAACATGTAAATACACAATTATTTTATAGTGAGATATATTATCTCTTAAAATGTAATGTAAGATACTCACATCATTCTTGAATTTGTGCATTGCAGTGAAGAGTTACGTACATTTTGAGCGACTGCAAAGTAATCTCCTCCGATGGTCACTTAAACAGTTTTCATATTAGGAAATGTACGTTCAACATCACACGATGTAATACGTGCATATTTGAAGAACGGAAAGTCACTACTTTTTAGTACACCAACTTCAGACGTCTTGTCGTGATCTGATAGTACATAATTTATAATAGGAAGTTGTGAATAGGCAGAATTTTTAGCAATAATGTTCCTCAACTTATATTTCACTTTTTCTGAAATTAGTGAATTGTTATTTTGGATAACGGTTTGTGGTACTTTATCCACTATACTAAGGGCTCCTGAGAGTTTTAATTTAGACGATTCTAACAGGGTGATGATTTTGGACACGATTTTAAAATTAGAGTCAATGAACACAATATCTTCCAATATTCAGAAGGCAATGATTTTAGAGCGGAATTGGCTGTGCTATCCAGTGCATCAATTACCTCCATTATTTTGCTGTAATGTTCTGCATAATAATTAACAGAATCCAACCACGTTCCCCAACGGGTCAAGACTGGCTGCGGGGGTAAGAGTATTCCAGAGGCAATTGTTTGGAACAGCAACACTTTCATTGTAGTATGTTTGATTGAATTCTTGTCTGCATTGAACAAATGTTAAGCTTTGATTATTACAACCACAGTAATGCAAAAACAAGTGCTTACATAGGTATACATTAGCTGTAGCTGCTCTATCTATTTGGACCGGTCACAACTCTTAACATGAACTGCTTATACTACAAGACCGGAAGGTCGCTCACCTCCTCTATACTACCGTACATCGGCAACCTGATTGCATGCTGCGTGTGGCAATTCAACGAAGTCTAATTATTAATCTTTATATTCGAAAATTACTTCTTTCAAGTATAGTTATATTCTAACGTATTATTGCTTCTGTTTTTCTCTCATTTCATTTATTAGTTATTACGTGTTCGTCAATTGGTTCTAGAAATATTTATACTGAAAGTTTTAATTGATTTAACCATAAATATAAATTAATTAAATTATTTTTGTAAATACTCTCTGAACAAATATTCTTGTTCATTACAAAAGTCATTCGGCTGAGGCTCTTGTCTACCGATCCGGAGTTGCTTCCGGGTGTGGGATCGATTCCTGATTTAGCTAATTATCTCGTTGGCTTTGTCTGAGTTTTCCTCAACCGTAAGATGAATGTCAAGTGATCTATGGGAATCCTCGACCTTATCTCGCTATCACCAGTCCCATCGATGCTAAATAACCTCGTATTTGATAAACGTCGTTAAATAAACAAGAGAAAAAATTACAAAGGAAATCAACGGTAAGCTTAATTTGGAGACAGACCACTAAAACTTGTGCCCTCATGTCACTGCAAAGGCGTTGGGTGAGTCTTATTTTACATCCGTCGCATATTGCTATTCTTCATTATCACTCCTCTATATGAGTTATAAAGCCTGTATCGTAATATTTTATATGAGACCATTTTATTGCATATCTCCTTCTTGCATGCAAAATCTGACCAGGAAGCGAAGCAAATAAAAGGGAAGCTGGGATTAGCTTCATTATTTCCGACTGCGTCACACAATTCGCATATTAAGTGGCAATTTCTTGCTACTGCTTCTCACGTGACGTAATTCGATGTCCCTTTTATACCATCCTCGCTTATGTTCTCAGTTTAATATTATCGACACTATGAAAAATAACACGAATAATGGAGACGTTGAGAACACCATTATCAAGCTTCAAGTAGGCGGAATTAACAAATGTCACAAATAAATTAATGTTATTACCTTAGAGCAGTGGTTCCGAAACTTTTTAAAGGTGCGACCCACTTTTGGGTGAAACATTTGTTTACGATCCCTCATTACAATACCAGTAATTATAATTAATCCCATTCAAAAAGTACAAATGTCTGTAAGATCGAGAACAGTGATAATTTTACTTAACTTCTTCTAATGTGTCGATACCTGCAAGGGAAGAAATTTCAATATACAAATCTAATTTTAAATTCTTTTTGGCTTCTTAGACTGCCCTTCCTTGCGGATATATTATTTAGTCACTTAGAACATTTAGAATAGTAGTGTGCGACACCAAAATGTTAACAAAACATCCAGAAATAAAATCGACGGATTTATAAGGAAACTGGATATCTTGTAGACATTACTGGACAAAAAAAGGTTTATTACAGTGTATTAAAGAAAAATGCGATGTATCATATGACCTAACAAGTTCTTAGTTTAATGATAAAATCCATACATCATTCACCCAAGTTGCACTTTTGTCCATCCTTTTTTATTTTTATTCTCTTAAGAAATGGTCTTTGTTAATTTTGGCAGATAATTGTACATACATTATAAGATTTCACTGTTTTAATTTTTATATGTCACTTCACTCTTTAATTTAATTAATCATACAATTATTGCAGTTTCTCATAATCATTTTTCAATACTTATTACATGTATACGCAGAAGATATAACATAAATTGTTTAGTCAGAAATTAATTATATTTTACATTGTTTTAATTTTTTCAGTCAACAAAAGATATTGTAAACTATCATAATTTTAAGATAATTACATTTCAGAATTCTTTTTACAATTTTTTTTTAAATTTTACTATTCGATAAATAACTATTAAAATCATTAATTGCAATTGTTTTCGTTGCAGTCGATGTAATTTGTTATCACTGAAGATGGAGAAGTATTCTCCAAAACATATTGACTAAGAAGCTCAACAAACTTATAAAGTGCTCATACAACTGTAACATATCTCCTTTAATGTATTTTAAGATCTTAGTTTGTTTTTGCGGACGCACAATTAAGTTTGTATAATTTTAAACAACAGCTTTTTGAAGAAACTCAAAACAATCACGATAGTGACAGATAGATACTTAATCCGTTTTTATATTGTTGCATTAAATTGGATGAAATTAAAAAAATATATATATTAAGGAAAAAAAACACTTGAGATATGTTCTTACTGATAGGAGGTTGAAAGTTTACTTTTTCTTCACAGAGTGTAGATTAGTTTTAGATCAAGAAATATAAGAATACCGTGAACTTGCAAAAGAAACTCTTTGCAAACTCCTATTTATGCAAAGTGAGTTTCCAGTCTATGATAGCCATCAAAACATAAGCGACAAATCTCCTTGAAATTGAAAATGATGTAATTGTCTGTATATTTAATACAGAGCTAAGATTTTAGACGCTACTTTCTCAAAAAGGGCATATTTATAGCATTAATTATTTTTTACTTTCGCTATAACTACTGATTTTTTTTAATTTTTATGTTCAATGTTGTTTATATTTTTATGTTTCTAAATACAACACAGATGTAGGCTATTAATAAGGCAATTTTTGTTTTATTTTTTAAAATCATCCTGCAACTCCCCACATCTCTTTACACGATCCCCCCAGGAGGTCGCGACCCACATTTTGGGAACCATTGGCTTAGAGGCTCAGATGTATTCATTATCAAGTCTTATACACATGAGTTCTTTGCTTTTTTTTTTATTTGGTTATTTAATGACGTATATACTACTCGGTTATTTAGAGCCAGTGAATTGGCGATAGTGAGTTGGTATTTGGCAAGATGAAGCCGAGGGAGGATTCACCACAGATTACCTGACATTCGCCGTACAGTTGGGAAAACCTCGAAAAAACCGGTAGTCAGCCCAAACAAAAATGTAACCCACCCCGAATGCAACTCTGAATTGGCTAGCAACCGCCTCATCCGACTGAGCTATGCCGGTGGCTATGAGCTCTTAATAATAGTAGTAATGTTACAAAAATAGAATAATAAAATTGCGAAATTAAATATTATAATGAAACCAGTTATATCATTGGAAACTTGTGACATTACTACTTCAAGATTTTTTTTTTGTGTAAGTTGCGAATAATGCAGTATTATGTACCAATCATTAAATAAAGGAGAAATTCTTGGCGCTTGAAACTTTTATAACGTGAAGTATGGTGTGTTTTAATTCTAAATATATTCTTGTGTATTAACAATTCACCTCGGAATCTTTTTAGTTAGCCTATATATACAGGGTAGCCTACTTAACTCTTTTACCTACGATAGCGTGTGAAATATTTCAGATACATATAAACTAACAATTACAAGTTAAATTACATCGAAGGGAACATCTGATACATATAATGTATTTTTTTACGTGAAATAATTTTCAAGATATTGGTGTCAATTTTCTTTTCTTTCTTTTTTTTTTTTAATGGCAACTATGTTTTGTATTGCAAATGTTGAGTTAGCTCTGTCTAACAACTGACTACTTTACAGACTGTTTGAATGTCACTGGTAAACAAAAACAATGACTATTGTAGCAATAGACTGGTAGTGATTTTTGCGACATTCTGTACATTTAATATACAGAAAATACAGAAATGTAATGTTATCTACACTACGCAGTTCTCTTATTTGGACATAATTATAACTTTGAAGTAATAGGCTACGCATTAACCACTTGCCTTCTCGAGATTCCCAATAATGCTCTAAAATTTGTTGAAGTGTTTCAGCTATGGAAACTCAGAAGTATAGGAGACTCTTTTCAACTGACTTATATAAGTAGAGATACGTATTCAACATCCAGAGAGCACTCCAAAACTAATAATAATGGATAACGTAGGAATTGTGGACGACTGTTTAAAGCATTAAATTGCTCAAGTTCTCTTCGCTCTACGAATTCCGTATCACGTGAAATGCCACACGTTTAGACTCAATAATTATTCTCAGTATAACCCAATACAATAAAGTGTTGCAGATAAGTGTTATATAGGGTGTTTGTAAAATAGGAACAACAAGCACAGCCACCGGCGTAGCTCAGTCGGTTAAGGAGCTTGCCTGCCGGTCTGAAGTTGCGTTCGGGCGCAGGTTCGATCCCCGCTTGGGCTGATTACCTGGTTGGGTTTTTTCCGAGGTTTTCCCCAACCGTAATGTGAATACAAGGTAATCTCTGGCGAATCCTCGGCTCATCTCGCCAAATATCATCTCGCTATCACCAATCTCATCGACGCTAAATAACCTAGTAGTTGATACAGCGTCGTTAAAAAACCAACTAAAAAAAACAACAAGCACAGGACATGATCGAGAGTGAAAGATATTTAAGTCAATTTAAAAAAGTTTGAGAACCACTGCTAGGCCTATATACGATTCCTAGCCAAGAAGGCTTTGTTGATTCAGTTTCATTTTTATAAAACAGTTGCATTCCACTTCAATTATCAATACTCAGGGTGTTTCCGAGGTGGTGTTACAAACTTTCAGGGATGATGGCGAAGGGCACATGTATCAATTTGAGATAAGGAACCCTGGTCCGGAAATGACTGAGTCGAAAGTTACAAAAAATAGTTTTGTGGAAATGAAATAATTTTATTTCTCTGTACTCCTTATTTATGTGTATTTATCTGTACATCTTACACATACTCTATTCATCTGACGTTGTTTACGTTGTCTACTTACAGTATTCCTTTCAGTGCGCTGTCTGAGGGATGGGGATAGGAAACTGCACTAAAGCAATGCAGATAGCGTAATGTGTAACGGGCATGGTCGGTCCTGATATGCACGTCTGTAGACAGCAGTGTATATGTACAAGTTCCAGTGTTCTGTCGATCAGTCCTAGTGAAATGGAGGAGTACACGAGAACGGAATAAGCAGATCTGATTTTCGAATACGGATCAGCCAATGGGAAAAGTAGACAAGCTCCCAGATTGTATCGGTACAAGTCCCCACGTATGAGACATCCAGCCCATATCATCTTTCCAAGACTGTTCCAAAGGTTAAGGAAAGGAGCGCATGTGGTCCCAAATTACAATTCCATTTCCACACAACTATTTTTGCTTATAACTTTCGACTCAGTTATTTCCGGACCATGGTTCCTTATCTCAAATTGATATATATGTCCTTCGCCATCATCCCTGAAAGTTTGTAACAACACCTCGGAAACAACCTGTATATTAAACAATCTCTGATAAGTGACTATTCGTAATCTCATACAGCAGAATTGTAACATAACTTAAATAATATAAACAAGATAAGTGATAGAAAGGTTTTAATTAAGGACGATGAAATAAACATTAATCATTATAAAAGGTACAATTATTGAAAGTACAATGATGGAAAGCAAAGAAACAAATGCTAGGGAGGTGATAAAAAACAAATGCTAGAGAGATGATAAAAATTGTAGGATAAGGAGCAATGATTGGTTGAAATACGTCCTACATATTGTTTTATTACTCAAAAGTAGTATGACGTAGTAAAAGTGTAACAGTGTTCAATCTCACAAGAAGTAATTAATGGAAAATGATAAATGAAATCGTTGAATAACAGAGGTATCTAAGATGCGCCTAGTGCGTTACTTAACGCGTATATGGAACCTATATTATGACGGCTAATTTTCAGAAATATGGTGTGACTCGTTTAATATTTGAGTAGAAAAGTATCGTTAGGTGGTCAAGTTCCTAAATTGACTTAAATATATTTTCCTTACTGTACATAAACCCCTTCGGGTGTGACCGACATAGTTCATCTACATCCAGCTATTGGTCTTTAAAATCTCATTTGATCTCCTTACATTCGTTTTCTATGCCTTTTTGTCGATGTCAAGCATTCAGAAAAATTTCTGAAGTTTTTAATTATATACAGTACATAAATTGTTCACGGAAATTCTCATTCTAAATTTATAAAAATATTAAAATAATGAAGTTATTGTTAATATTTCACTTAGAAGCAAGAAGTTTGCGCAGTTTAATAAGTGTGAACTGCACTCCTTCTTAGTAACAAAGTAGTGAACTTCAGATGCAACTGTGGGATTCTAGACTCTGGCTTATCCAATATTAATAGAAGCAACTGACGAAAAGGGAATCATGGGTCTGCTCACCTACCTACAGCATGGAAGACGTGAGCAAACTTCCCCATTCAGCTCTCTTATATGGGAATTATTTAGTTGCAACTGAGTTTTCGAACATAGAAGTAAAATTAAGTATGTCAGCTCGCGAGATCTCTGGCTCAGAAATTCTCACAGACCTTGACACCCGGTTTATAACAGAGCTGTGAATTTTAGATTCCAGAATTGTAAAGCATTCCTTTTTGTTTTATAGAAGAGAGCTTCTGTAAAACAACAGATGTACACAGATAAATATCTCTGCCGTAGTTAGTACAAATTGTTTTGAATTAAGAGTTATTTATTATGAATAATGTATTTCTATTGGCGGAAAAATTCGAGATTCTGTGCACTATATAAGATACATGGAGAGACATTCGGGATCGAATTGAAAAAACAAACGTATTACTCAATGATAGCCTATATTATAACCAAAAAATTAAAAGTAGGAAACAAAGATCTAATATAGAATGGTTTTTGTTTTTTAATATGACCATAATAGACTCCAACTAGTAACCGGCTACAAATTTTGAAGACTCTCTTGTAACAAATAAAATATTAAAAAATAACTTAGCTTATACAGAGTGATTCACGAGGATTTACCGTCCCTTACGGAGCTTATTTCCGAAGACATTCTGAGCAAAAAATGTGATATAAACAGTTGTCCTAATCTAAATTTTTCAAAGATACTTTAATTTGAAATTGTTAGTAAATATCTTTTTATTAGTTTTAAGGGTAATAAAATATTACAAATAGGGAATGAACTATTCAGAAGTGTCATTGCTTTAATGGGCTAGTGTTCTGAACCTGAAAATGTGTTGTAAATTGTTTTGCACAAATTTTATTTTTCAATTTTTAACTAAATATGACATCATTCTTACGCACTTATCAAAAAAATTGTTACAAATTATACGACTTTATAGGAACTGATTCCTTACAGTTTAATTATGCATCCTAATGTACAGTGTTAAATAATTTACAAGAAAGGCATGATTTGTAATAATTGTTGTGATGAATGCTAAGAAAATGTAATTTTGTAGTTAAAAATCTAAAAAAAATTCTGTACGAAGCAACTGTGGAATTCACAATACATTTGTAGCTACAGAATACTAGCTATTTAAAGAAATGATACTCCTGAATAGTTCATTCTTTATCTATAATATTCTTTTACCCTTAAAACTCAAGAATAATGGTATTTTACAAACAACGTCAAAATAGTGTAATTGTGAAAATATTGAGATTAGGACAAATGTTTATATGACTTTTTTTTTGCTCAGAATGTCTTCGGAAATAAGCTCCGTAAGGGACGGTAAATTCTCGTGAATCACTCTGTATAACAATATTCGTAACACTAGTAATATGATGCAATTTTCAATGTCACACAAGAAATTATTAAAGAATTAGATAGTTGAAGTAAATGCCTTGGTATATATTAAGACTTAAAAAAAAATAATTTGGTACTGTTAACCATAAAAAACGTTTGAATAAATTAGATAATATTGGTACCTGAGGAAACGCTTCAAAATGTTTTAGTCCAATCTTACTAATAGATATCAAAGAACGAAAATAATTAAGAGAATCAAATCGGCTACCGTAAACCAGAGTTAGATTGACCCAGCGCTTGTTACTTTGGCCCATACACGGTATAAAGTTTAAAAATTTTTTCGCCCTGCGAGTTTCAACCACATCATCCATTTCTATACACAGTAGCCAGATATTTTAAGAACAACTCCCGCTATCAGGATTGCCTATAACTGTCTTTGTTGGACACTTGTGCTGTTCATGGCATTTGTTGTTGTAGAAGTAGTAAATTAATATTGTGTGAACTTCCTTCTTCTCAGCTGTTACCGGTGATTGGAAAAATCAAGTAAGTGTACTTTTTGTATACTGAAAGTTTTAGAATACAAGACATGTAAACAATATTTGATTATTGCAAAACCTCTTGACAGTATTTTCTATCTAAAAATAAATATCACCAATTCATGTGGATAGAGGTACATTGGCCAAGGCCAAAGTAATCCCTAGCGCTAAATTTTCTTTCGTTGTAATTGTTTGCAGGCCATACCAGAACACTGAAATTAAAATATCCAATCATTGGCTGTTGGAAACTTTGTGTAACTTGGAAAAGCCAATTATATTCAGCTGTTATCACGAAAATATAATACAATTTAATTTGTGTTGACTATATGTATGCAAGTCCTTCTAGTTGTATTGGGTATAGCCCCAACATAAGAACATTTTATTTTATCAGTGGAAAATAAAATACCTCCCTTCCCAAAACAATTCAAAACGGGTTTCTCAGTCTTCAAGGCGTCAACTGAATGCAAAAGATCTGTAGTTTTGTTTTGTTTATTTTTATTTACAGCTTTATCAATATAATGCATCGTTATGTACCTCGTGCCATACCATTTTAGACACTGTATTGTAAACATTACTTGTAAAGAAGAATTTATAGCATAAAACATTGGAAAGGTTTAAATATTTGTCTCAAAATAAATATCTTTCATATTTCATACAGACTTATTTTTAAGAATATTATTGCCAGTTTGTAGTTGAATTTCTCAGGACTGTTTTACATTGGCCTAGTTTAATTTTACTATAGTTATATATGAGAAACCATAGGTGGGTCAAAGTAACCCCATGTGCCAAATAACTTTGGCCCACAGCTTTGAACTAAGTTTTATCACATGTACTATCATCAGTAACTATTATAATTGTTGAAATGCTTTTAGGAAATGTTCCCGCACTCGCATATAAAATCTGAATCTTTATCTCCGAAATTTTTATACGAAACAGCAAAAGAACATTTAAAAATATATTTCAATGGTTCAAAGTAACCCTGGTTTACTGTACTCTAAAGTTTTAGATGTAGGAATACCACAACGATCCATATTAGGCCCAATGTAATTTTCAACGATTCATTGAACATTGACTTTGAAAATCTAAAAGACTCTTTGTACATGAAGAGAAACGAGCAATCTACGTTCCAACCATCCCGTATTATAAAGATAAATACCAACTTCACGATATCAGTGTCACGGGATTTATGTTTGGAGCAAGAGGAACGATACCTAACTTCTCTTCTCAATTCTTTAAGACCCTAGGACTGCACAAATCGCTTCTAAATGAAATGGCCCTCATAATTAGAAATTCAGTCAAACTCTTACGGAACCACCTATATGGACTCTAATTCAGTGTACTGAAAAAACTGACGCACCATTATCATTTTTATTTTTCTTATTAGCTTTCATTGCTTCTTTACTTCTTTGTAACTTTTCTGATTCTGTGAACTGTCATTGTTTGTTTGTTTGCCATTTTTCTTACTCTGTTATCTTTCATCATCTATTTGTTCTTTTTTTGTTTTGTATGCTTTGTCTAATGGAAACCTCTAATTTCAGGAAGCTCTGGTAAATATAATAAATATGCTGACGATACAATTGTTTTCTCTGATGGTGTAACGTAGGAAGAATTACATGCCAATGCGAATTTAGGTAATATAAATAGGCTATTATTAAAAATTTGCTGAATGCAAATCTATCATCTATCATTAAATATCTGAAAAACACATATACTACCTTTTGCTTTAACACTGATTGGACTGCAGAAACCAAGAGAAATAAATTATTCCTTTTCGGTCTTGTTTCTTTATTTGAAGTTTTCTTTCTCTTCTTCCTTCTGTGTTTATCATTTAATATCTACCATTCTGTTCCTAGTTTTTGTCTCTTTTTTGTCAGTCATTCTGTTCTTGTTTCTGATTTTCATTTTATTTATTTGTTTATTTTATTTTTTTAGTAGATCCACTGTCCTTTTTTATATTCTGTGTTCTATCTCTATCCATCAGTCTGAAATTGACTTTGGCTTAGCCTTTCCTGAAAAAGCAGGGTGTTACTCCCTTTACATTGTGTTGGCATGTTACCAAGCCTTCACTAAGTTGAGCACACAACATTGAAATTCATGTTTAGCGGGATCCAAACCGAGGCATAAAGCTTTCAAGAGGAATGAAGTCTGGGTCTTGGCCTGTGCTAGTACTTCAGATTAATAAATTTGTTTTAAGAAACGTACTAATTTTTTTCCACTTCTATACCCAAATCGTCTCAAATTTTGAAGAGAAAGTTAACTGTGCATCATTACAAAACTTCAGTTTTTGTAGAAGTGACCGAGTGACAGTAAATTCCTGGGCGTTCTTTCGTTATTTTGCCAATATTAATTATGCAAAGTGGAATTCCTTCTGTCTCGGCGCCAAAATGAAACATCAGAGCAGATTTGACCGCATGCTCGAATCCCTTCCCTTCTATTATCTTGAAAGTAGAGGAGCAGGAACTTTAAAGCCTCCAGCTCTCCATTCAGAAGAGAAACCCTTAAGATGTAGGCTTCCCACAACACACAATGTGCTACTGAAATTTTCCTGCATATTAATGCCACACTGAAGTAAATTGTCTCCTTTTGCTGTATTGTTTTCCGGAAATATGCCGTGTACGATAATCACTATATATCTGCGGTAATTTTTCCTTTAGTAACTTCGATATACATTTATTATAAATTTGATTCCATTAACTTGGTCATTATATTGTCCTAATTAACGATCTGTAATGCTCGAAATTGAAGCCGAATTTGTTACACGCGTTCGTATACAGTAGGGAGAGTAGAATTATAGTTTCCAATTACGTAATCATCCACCTGTCGTCATTAGCTCGTTATTAATATTTCACTGCTTACGTGTGTTTTGTTAAGTAGTATACTGTATTTGCTTGTTCAGTAATTTAACGTTCTATCTTGTTACTTGATTTAAATGGAATTTTGCGAGTAATTTTCACTATTGTATAAATTTATATTAATAGTTACTATTACGAAAAGAGTTTCCATGCTGAAAATTAGCCACCCTTCATCATAATGGCATTATTCATTTACTTTGTAAAACCCTCAGCTCTCAACTACACAATCAGTGCTAGCAAACGAGTTTAGAAACTTCCTGGCAGAGAGCCGAAGATGGAGTTTTGAAACGGAAATGGTGAATGAAGGCTTGGTAACGGGAGTATTTTGAAAATTTTTGTAAGAAAAAAATTACAATAATTAAACATTCCGAGATTTGGAGTGGATCTCTACTGCATGAGGATAATATTCTAGCTGCACCACAGAGAAATAGAGGCCTGCATATGGTAAAAGACGAAAATGTGACAATCAAATCTTGTGGAAACCTAGCCAAACAGTATTTTTCCACAATGTTCGCAAATTCATTATTTACCATTTCCAGATGTTATTATTAAGGCACATCTTAATTAATGTAGACTACTAAAATGTTGTAGTATTTGGCTGAATAATTATTTTTTTAAACGTCGTGGGAGTTAACACTTAATTACGCCTATCTATATAGGCCTACTATGTATTATACTTTTTTTTGCAGAAAAGAATGTTTCTTTTACTTTTCAAAATTTATAGTATACAACACATAAATTCCAAAACTAAATGAAAGAGTGCTAGGCAAAATATTTGATATTTGGTATTTACGAGGGCTCGACCATAAGTCATAACAATTTGTTTTGTGTCCGACAATGCAAACGTAGTTAGAATATTTGAAATATGCAAATGAAAGATACGGTATTGTAAGGGTAAAACATTCATAAATGGTACAGCATCATGTTACTTAAAAGGCAGGGCATGTGCATGTGCTACTTGAAAGTGCTGTGAGGTAGGATATGGTATGGTAGTGATCAAACATCTAAAAATGGCGCAGTATTATCACAGTCTAGTATATACTGTCATGAAGCTTGAGTTTATGAGGGTACTAGAAACAATAGACTGTGCAATTACTATTTCGCATTGTCTGTAATGAGGCGATAGTAGCGATCCTAGTGGTTAGCAACTATCTATGGATGCATATTTACTACGTATTGAGCTTCGTGACTGTATATACTATATTGTGGTATCATCTTACTTGTGATTACATTACACGTTAGTTGGAATGGCATTACAGCTCACTTACTCACCTAATACCCAACGTGTCACATTCATTTTGCGTGGCGGTCGACTCACAACTGCATTACGCTTTATGCGTAACATCACTTGTTATGCGACAACCATATGGCACTAGCCACCCCGCAGTGATGCTACCATACATTCGCATTATGGATGCATGGCACGACGGTGGAACCACAACTGAATCCCCATCGTTATCTGAGCGATAACAGTCTAGTGATGCGACCACATACTGTGGATGTCATACAACATACGACACCTCGTGATACCATAGATTGACTTCGAAAAAAATTAGTTTCCATGACTTATGCTATATTTTGATTATGGAGTTGAAAAAAAAATTAAACATCTGCTTATAAATGATATTTAAATTGATTATATTTTAAGATTTTGTATTCTTATTTCCTTTTTACATAATATTCTTAGGTATTAAATTCTGTATTTCTTATATATAGTTGGAAATACACCCGAACACGAACCTTGCTCACACGGATGTTCCTAATTTTTTATATATTTTGTTTACTTAATTTAGTATAAATATTTGGGTTGTGGCATAAGTCAGTTGTAAAACGAATGACAGGCTATCCTATGACGAATCCTCGGACTTCACAAGATACCATATCGCTAACATCATTTCCACGGACTTATTTATACGTATAGTTGGTGCAGCGTCGTTAAATAATTGAAGCGTCGGCTGGAACAACGTTGTAAGTTACAAAATTTTCATTTGGCGTGTTTCCGTGTAATAATGTTGTATGTCATGTTACTTTGCTATACTCCTTGGCTTGCAACTGTCCATCAATGCAGTACGTGAAATTTGTCCACTCAAAAGTTTGCTACCCTCATAAGAACAACGTTGTACTCGTACACATTTTTGCAGCTCCTGTAAATTTTACCAAATGTAACTTATAACGTTGTTCCAGCCGACGCTTCAATTGATAACATTGTTCGGGGCAGCCACAAAGTCCTCTTACCCCTCTAATAATCAAAGAAAATAAACGACTGCTCCTTGTAGTAGTATTTTTAATAACATACAAACATAAACCAGGCTCAATTTCACGAATAACACACGTGATATTGTTTCTTAGGTCATCAACTGTTTCTCGGGTGTTGGCATAAACCCGTTATTTAACATAACCCCATAAGAAATAATCCAGTTGCGTTAAATCACATCAACTCGGGTGCCAGTTAACGTCATCACCGCGCCGAATGATTAAGCCTCTGATCTTCTCCCTCAAAAGGTCCACTGTTTCGTGAGCAGTATGACACATGGCGCAATCTTGCTGAAACGAGACGTTTCCGAGATCCACACCAGAAATAATCTCTTATCACAGCCCGGTATCTTAAACACATTGTATATTTCACGTAATGAACGGAATGCTTGACGAACGGGTTACTTTTTTTAAATAATAAATTTTAACGATTTCTACGCGTTTCGCAATAGTGTAAAATTTCATGATTATTTATCAACTGTAACCATGGGAAATATATGACAGCTCTATGGCTTCATAAATACGGTTGCTGTTATGTGTTAAAAGTAGGAGAATCTTATAGGAAGACCCTTTACGCCCTGTTTGTTATCTCTGATTTACTTGTACAGTATGTTTATTTTATACACAGATGCACACAGGATCCGAAGCATCTGGTTTGAATTGTTTGTTTGTCTTTGTATGTCGTCGATATCTTGTTTAATTTACATTCCCGATGTAGTTGAATTCTATTAACACGGCGATGTTTTAATTTTCTTTGGCGAAGAGCTTTCTTGTTTTATTTGGTTTTGATCCTACTTCGACTATCTCACTCGACTTGGTCCAGTGGCCTGTTTTGTCTGGTTCTGTCGACTCTTCTTCTCTTCGTTTGTTTCTCAGTAAAGGCATTGTAAAAAGAATGGTACACAGACTGCCTTACTTAATTAGATATCAAATAAAATTCTGTAGCTTTCTTCTTTTATAGTGAGAGAGAAAGAAGCAGCGACTACTTTCCTTTTAAGTTAGTTACCGTGCATTAAAAGTTTCTCAGTTTTGCATCAAAGAACCTAAAATAATTTTCCTGACGTACTTAAGGCTCTGAAACTTGCAAGAAGGGTCCATAGTTTGTTTCTTAGAAAAGAAAATTAAAACGAGGTAGAGAGAAGATTGTTTTATGTTACTGATATTCAAACTAATATTTTTGGTCTTCTGAGACTGTTTGTAGTTCTTCTGTTATTATTCTGAAAGTTAAAATATTCAGTCATTCCTAGGTTGCTTTCTGTTTCAATGATAGCTATATGATTTAAAATGTAATAATTCTTGTTCGTGTTGCTTTTCATATTCTTCATAAAACTGTACAGTAATTTAACATCTTTGTAAACTGCCTCGTGTTCTATATTGACATGGAAACTAAAAGTTTCCGTTAATATAAATATTTCACTTCCTAACAGCTGGAGTAAAGACCAGAAAGAGATTCAGTATTGTAAAACGATTTTCAGTAATTAAATTGGGTTACTCGATATCAGTATTGAAAAATATCTAGTAAGTATCAAAAGTAATTTACATTTTGAAATAAATATAACATTTTTTTAATTAATGTATTACACACAAAATGATAATGCATTTATATATTTCGAACAATGGGATTTGTTCATTTATCAAACTTATTTGTTTTGGTTAACATGGTAAAAGGTTTTGTTTATAACGTTTCAAAAGTAAATTTACTTGTTATTGAATTTTTAAATCACTATCATTGACTGTGTTTTAAAATTGTTTTTACTTCACATCCCCATATTTATACAACAGTTAAGCGATGGTTACGTAACATGTTTGGTGATCCCATAATAAGCACACACTTTCCTAACATCTGGCTAGCACGTTCCCCTGATACCAATCCAGCAGATTTTTGGCTATGGGGTTATTTAAAAGATCGAGTTTTTTTAACAAATCCTAAGACTACCGACGAATTAAAATATGCAATTTCGCAACAAATTCCACCAGATCTATTAGTAAATGCCGTTCTCAACATAGGTGAAAGATTGTTGCTTGTTGAAGAACAAAATGGCTGACATATTCAACATTTAAACTGAATTCAAAACGCCATCTTTTGTGACTCAATTTAAATTATTCAGTTTATAACAAAATTTATCCTCCCAAATTACATAAAATCTTGGAAATAGCTAGTATAATTAAACACGTAAATGAAACTAAAAATTTACATATTAAATTACGAAATTTTCGAAAAATCAAGTGTTCTACTTCGATCAAATTATCTCCGATTATAATCATTCATATTGTTTAGTCCTGGGATCTGATGAAAGGTAAAAATATATTTATATATTGTTATGGGGATTTATATGCAATAAAAGTATAGAAATATGATCTAGGGCTTTGTTCCACAAGCATGCAGGCTATACTTCCTAACTTGTTCAATTAACGGCTCATGTTCACAATATTTACCCGTTTATTCAAGTGAAAATACTCGGAAAACATAAATTGTGAAAGCGATTGTTGCAGTCTGAATACGAGTTCTTTATTTAGCTGAAAGAAATCTGTCCAGTGGTCTACTGCGCATATCCGCAAAGGAGAGCGACGTTTTGAAAATGTAGCCGCGAATCAAACGCTCCGCGACGCAGCTAAGATAGCGAACATTGAGAACGCAGCTCTGAGTGTCCAGTCCAACTGCGAGTAAAGAAAGATATATTTTGCGAACATAACGAACATCGCGCTCTGTGTAGCCTCGGCATAAGATCGCATGTTCAAAGCCCAGCTACTGCAGTCAATTGAAACATGATTGACAATGTAAAATAGTCTATGTGTGGTACTCAATGAAGCTGAGGTTTCATTTGACTACAGTAAAGCGTTTTGATTCTTTCTTATACAAAATAATAATAATAATAATAATAATAATAATAATAATAATAAAAAGTACATTATAATGAAAAAAATACATTTTAAAAAATTTTCATGATATCACTGCCATATAAAATTAACGGATTCATAATGCAAATTAAATAAATGAGCGGTATGACCATCATGCAGAAAAAATAAATAAGAAGGACTGGAGTATTTCCTGTAGGCAAAACGTGTTTGAATTGTATCCCTTTCTGAAGTTTCATTATTATTTAAAGATGTAATTAAGAAAATCTTAATGGCATAAATAAAATATTTCTCTTTGTGTATATGTTTGAATATTCATAAAGTCTTACTCCTGATCATTTCGATATAAATGTTATTATAAAATAGGCTATTACGGTTTCACAACTAAATTTCCAATTAATTTAAAAGTCATGTTGAATTCAGATAAGTTTGTGAAATAATATCATATAAATTAGTGTTTATTTTTCAGTCAATCACTTATCATGTTATGATGGCAGAAATGGATTCTGTTACATCAAGATACAATGTTAATATATGTCACGAATATTTTCGACTTACTTTCAAGTCATCTTCAGGTGATAGTTTTCTAACAAACAAACATTTGAACTAGGTGAAAATATTATTTAAACACATTTATAAAACACTAGTAAATAATCTGACCATGCATACTTTACATAAAATGGTTGAATGGCGTACATAGTCTTAAAAATTAAATTGACATACAGATAGAAACCTTCCAATGAACATAATTATAATACAATATATTGAGAGACATGCAGTGTGCCTGAATTATGAAATTAAAACATTTAAAATTATTATGTATAAAACTGAAGACTAGGCTTGTTCTTTATGACGTTCAGTGTATTGGAAGACTGTATGAAGTGGATGTAAAAGAAAATCTCGGTCTATTCGCCGTGGTGAGAGGCATTATGTCTGAAAAAAATTAATCAAAGATGTCTTAAAATGTCCAATGTTTTTTTCTGTCATGAAGTTAATCAAACAGAGACTTTAGATATTCAGTTACGCTTTCACGTCACACTAATCCTGACATCTTTTTTCATTGTAATGCCTGCAAATTATTCACACCTTTTCCAATCCCACTGAAACTGATTGAAAATTTGCTTTTCTCATTCCAAACGTTCCCACCAAAACCCATCCTTACCAATTGAAGAGTCCACTGCAAGAATGATGGATGTGAATTTCTTGTCGAAATTGAACAAAGACTGTCAATGCATAGCTTAAGACATATAGAATGTACATAGAGAGTTATATGGCATTAACACTGATAGTCATTGTCCAGTAATGATCGGAAAATCACAGTTAAGCTTTGAGCGCTAAGCATTTCAAACTTTCAATTGCTTCTCCTGTAAAATGTATTCCAAATTACATCCATCATTCTTGCAGTGGATTCTTCAATTTTATTCCTTCATTCTAGCGCGAACCCTGGACTGAGAGGAGTGAACAAAGTGCTGGAGAACGCATAGTCATAACGTCAGTATCGATAAATTGATAATGTTGCCAGAATGCACAAATAGTATAGAATTATCTTTCCCCAGTTCTCCGCTATGATCGTTATCTTGTCATTGGCAAGGTGTTGTATAATGACGTTATGTGTGAAGCTATTTTGTCCTGGTATATAGGTAAGCGTCTCTTGCCAGTAACAAGCGAGGATGTAATTTCACTGTCCTGGGAAGCAGCATATGGCTCTGTAATATCGTAAAATCACAGCTCCGCGAGTCAAAGTGTTAAGTTCCTCTCAAGGCTTTAACTTCAATTTTCCAGCGCATTAAACAAGCGATTCCGGGGAATAAAGTGGCGTATAGATGATCTGTCATATTCTGTCGCTGTTACTGAGCTAGAAACTGGTTACCTTCATCAGTGGAAATGAGAAATAAATATTTAAAGACGTGCTTTGTCTAAAATTGGAAGTAGATATGTATACAATGCGTATTAATTAGCATCCCCATATTCATTGTCAGGTATGTAAGGGTGAATGACTGCAATGTATTAGTGTAGATTAATAATTGATGTAGTGTTAAGGGAAGAGGATTACCTTTACAGGCAAGAAATATGAAATCTGTGAACGGAATATGACATGTCCTATACATAGTGAACCGTAAGTAATGCTATTAATTTCAGGGGGTTATTCTTTAAGATATTTCAAGCAAAAAAGTTTAATATAATTTTTCTCGTTTTTACTTTGTTTTCGAGAAAAAGATTATTTCATATGAAACATTTCATAGCGCATTTTGGGAAAACTATTGAATTAATACCTGATAGACTTAATCAGTTTAAGGGGTTAGGTACAGCTTACAGTAGTAAAATTTTGGAAATATTCAACATTTTTTTCCTCCATTACTGTATATTGTACAAAAATGAAAATTAGTATGTGTAAAACACTGTCCTGTTACATGAAAAAAAAATATTTTTACGATTAAAAAAAATATTTACATTTTTTTTTTTCAAAATTCAATTCACTTTGCAGTGATGAAGCATTTCCAACATAACTCAAAAACTATCCAACACTCTGTAATGAAATTTTTTGAGTGTATTTATCATGTCATATCTACAATATGATGCAAGATCACTTCTGTATCTTTGATATATTGTCTGATAAAAAATAAATTCATCTAAAAATGGTGAAGTATCAGTACCTTCTTCTAACACAAAATAAAAAAATATATTATTTATTAAGGAATGTAGTTGAAAGAGCATGATATTGTAAACATGAGTTTCAGCAATAAAATAGAAGCTTTTGACTGTATATCACATGGATTTCTCTTGTTTAAATTTAAATATTATGATATGACGGTATATATGCTATGCATATTCTTAAGAATTCCTAAAGAAGCAGAGAAGCACATGACTTCAGAGCAGAGTTGAAGTCAGTTTATATTCTGAAAACCGCCCTTCAATTTACAGTTTTTGTAGGCGGATATGCTGTTACAGTGCTCCGGCGATTTAGTAGAATGCGTTTGAGTCTAAAGAAAGCAACGTGGTCTCTTGTGACAAGAATCAAGTCCCCGCCTACAGGTAAGGTATCATGTCACAAACACGTTCACGTCTGAATATTTCTGACAAAGTAAATATTATTCAACGCGTAGAAAACGGCGCAAATATTAAGGATATTTCTGGAGAGTTTAAGATAATATTGATTCATTCAGTCATTTATGTTTATTTTTTATTTATTTATTATTATACTTTATAGATGCTGTGTTCTAGGAAATAAAATTAATTTGTATTAACGATGTATCATATTCATTTTTTTAAAATGAATTCACAACTCCTAAATACCCATTCCCATACGATCGATTTTTTACTGCCCATAATATTCATGCTATACCTAAACAGATGCTTACCGATTGCAGGGGACTTGCTTCGTGTATTATATCTAAGTAGGTAAACATTGGCTTTCTCCTGAATCAACGGAGTAGTGTATTCGAACCAGAGTGAAAATCATCGTCAAACATTTGGATTATTAATTGTTACTTCGAAATATCAGACCTATTTTGAGTTAGGTATAAATAACAATACTAAAACATTAATAGCTTACTAAAATTGATTGTAATACACGTGGACATGATTCGAAAATACCTCCCCCATAAGTATGAAAGAGATTTGACGTTTTAACAAAGTGCATGTATATATTTCTTTGGAAGTGCTTTTGCAGAGTTATGGGATTGATGGTGGTGATGGGTGTCGATATCAGGACAGAACCACGTACATAGAATTTCACTCGACACCTCTAATGGCTACAAGCTAGCGTCGACAGGCTGTACGAAGCAGATGGTGTGTGGGTGGCGATAAAGTGTGATTAAAAATGCCACCAACATCCGTGCCGTGCGGGATCGAAGCCGCAGCCCGTTGCCATCATGACGCTAACGATCGTTATCTGGATCTCTGTTACACGTATGAACTGCCATCGTGTTACCCTGGCTGATCCAGTCAGCCAGTCAGTCTACTGTTAGCTCCATAACGCAGTTGCCCTGTCTGCCTGCCTGCCTGTCCTTCTACCTATCTTCGAATGATCTGTCCGTCTGTCGGTCATTCATTTATTCTCACTGTCTGGAGTCACCTGGTTAATCAATTTATCTCTATTTCTGAATATCCAGTCTGTGTCTACAATTCAGTCTATTCTATTCATTTCGCCTTTTCTAATCTGCCTGTCTGTCTGAATTTTGTGGTTTTTCATTCTACTTTCATCCTGTCTATAGGCCTACCAGATGAGTAAAAAAGTAAGGAACTTCGTTGTAACTTTCGTATATTTAATTTCGTGAAGAAACTCTACGCAGGGTGAACCGAAGTAACGTCATTAATCTCGGGGTAGTATTATTCTTTGAGATATTTCAAACAATATATTATGTATAATCACAGATTAACGTTATTGGACGAGTAATGAAGAGGAAAGTATGAGCAGTGTTGCTGGGATGAAGAGTAAAACCGCAGAACACCGAGGCAAATTCTCACTATTTTTCTTTCGTCCTTCACATTTACAATACCGCCATCGCCGCGAATTGAACTTACATCCGCGGTTATCGTAGCCAATATCAACAGCTCTGGAGTAACTGTTAGCGCGTCTACCGGTGAAACGAGCGGGTCCGGGTTCAAATCCTGTTTGGGAAAAATTACTTGGTTTGGGTTTTTTCGGGAGTTTTCTCCTCAACCAATTGAAACAGAATTGCTGGGTAAGTTTCGACGTTGAACCTCGCAATCATTTCAACATCATTAATTCACATATCATCATCATCATCCATACCATAGCCCGTATTAAGTTCACGATGCGGCGTGCTGTACTTGTACAAGAGCGCGGCCGTTCGACTACCAATCATTCACACAATAATCCTCAGGCTGCAGTGCAAGCCTTCGGACCTCTCTTTTGTAAAAGAGAGAAAAAATATATGAGCATAAAATTAACGACTCTACTTTACCACAATCAGTAGATATTATATTTATGAAATAAAAATTATTGGAATAACTACTACGTTAAATTTGTAACACTGACTTTCATGTATACTATAACAAATACTGAACCTCAAACTCCAAGACTTCCACTGTCACATAATGTGTAAGACGTTACCCGTATTAATTCCATAAGAGGTCCGGCAGTTGATTCTGAAGAATTTCAGCATTATGTTCTACATCTAAAGTGACTGTAACATACAGAAATGTCAAAACAGCACAGAATATGCCTTAAACATTGCAAGGTACTCGTATAAAGTGACCGTATAGTGTGCTATTCATCTAGTCATCATTGGTCCCTGCTTCTTTTAAAATGAAAATGAGGGAGTTATTACACGGAATGGTAAAAGTTTTCAGCAAATATTACAGACATTATTCATAGACGCACTAAACAGGAATGGCATTTGGTTTCAACAAGTGCTGGCTACGACCCATACTGTCAGAAATACATTGTGGTTGTTGAGAAATTTTTTGATGGACCTTTAATATCTCTGTTTGATGAAATGAACTGGCCGGCTCGATCACCAGACCTTAAAGCTCCTGTAGGGATACCTCAAAGAAAGGGTGTTTCAAACCACACAGGGTCTGAAGGAAAATATATAAGCAGAAGTCCGGGTTTATTGAAAAGTATCACGAACACTCGACGGGTAATATTGCAACAAATCATACAATACCGATTGGATCACTTGAACTGTGTAACTTAAAAAAAAGAGATATGCCAACATGCTGCAGATTTCAAGCCAAATCCCGTGTTATTTTGATATTTTTTCTAAACCTTATACTCACTTTAGAATAGCATGCTGAACTTCGTCAGAATCAACTGCCAGACCTTGTAAATGTTTCGGCAGAAAATATAGCGAAATGTAAATAGATTACTTATATTGATGTAAGTACCGATGATAGCTATATCTGTTGCATACTGAAAGGAGTTGATGTAATTGGAGAAAATCTTACTTGTTACCGTGTCTGGCATTTTAATTCGACGTTGAATGTGAAAAACCGACACCCTATCCTTTCTACTAACAGCAGTCTGAATATTACATTTAGCCATAAATGTGCGATTTCGAGCTTCAATAAAAAGGAATGAACAGAAAAATCTCAAGGGCCTCGTTACAATGCATTCCACAGCTGTCGAAGTATCGGCGTAAAGTAGAACACGCCACTCGCACATTGTTAAAAGATTGCAAAGGATGTGTGCGGAGTTCCTCTAGTTCTTCATTTAACAACGTTCTAAGTCAAATAGTATCCAGCGTTTACCATAGCCCAAAGGACACATATGAAGATGGAATAATAGTCATTAAGAGGAGGAAATATTGCAATTGAAGGGTTCAGAGCCATAGTTGGCCAAGCGCCATTTATTAAAAACGAGAAAGCAAGGATTAAAGTTAAGTGAATACCATAGTTTAATGAAGATTGACATATCATTTAGTTTGAATGTGTATACTTTATATTACTTGCTATATGTTTCCATTGAATTATGGCAATAATTTCCTTTTAACCCTTGTTTTCTACGGTTTCAGTAAATGGCGCTTGGCTCACTATGGTCCTGAACCCTTCAATTTTAGGAAAAATCAAGATTAAAAATGCAATGTTTTAAAATATTCCCTTTTTATGTTTACGAAAGGTTGTTGCTCAATTCATTTTATGCTCCTAAGTGAATCAGAGATGGTATGCGACGCCATTTTTAAATGGCATGACACTCACTCGCTCTTTGACCAGAGAAACTTCATTTGCTTGTTTCTGTAAATTACATTTTCTTACATATTGTAAGATTAAATGAACATATTAATTCTAAACGTATGAAATGTTTTACAAACATTTGCCATTACATTCTAGATAAATTATCTGGTTGAAATCTAACTACCAGGAGTGGCAATGAAAATAAAAAAGTAATTAATAACAAATTAAAAATTAGGTGACTATAAAGTGTAAAACTCAATTTCCGTTTTTAGATATTAAATAAAAATAGAGAAAGCTACAAAACGCAGACCTGCAAGCATTATATTCTTCACCTAACATAATTAGGAACATTAAATCCAGACGTTTGACATTGGTAGGGCATATAGTAGTATTTTTTAGTAGTATTTATTTATTTAACCTGGTAGAGATAAGGCCGTCAGGCCTTCTCTGCCCCTCTACCAGGAGATTCCAACTACAATATCAACAATAAAATTACAATTAGTATTAAATTTACAATTACAATTACAAATAATATTACAATTAGTATTAAATTTACAATTACAATAAAATCAAAGTACGAAAAGATTACCTGAATAATTAAAGCTAGATAATTTATCATAGAGAAACAAAGAATATTTTATATTTACTGAATTACAAATTAAATCTAGAATAACAAAATTGTATAGTGATGAAATTACTGAATATTGAAATATTTTGTGATAGATTAAAGAAACTATTTACAAGTAATCAATTACTGACCAAGTGCCTAGTAAGTTTTCGTTTGAATTCAATTTTATTTCGACAGTCCCTGATGCTAGCAGGTAGCGAATTCCAGAGTCTTGGCAGGGCTATTGTGAAAGAAGATGAGTATGAGGAGGTGCGATGGGATGGTATTGTTAGTATTGTTTCATGACGAGAGCGTGTGTTCAGATTATGCTGGGAAGAAAGGTAAGTGAAGCGAGACGACAGGTACGAAGGAATAGAAGAGTTCAAGATTTCGAAGAGAAAGAGAAGTGAATGTAAATTTCTTTTTTTATCTAGTTTAAGCCAACCTGTTGCTTCCAGGGATGGGGTAATATGATCATATTTACGAACATTGCTTACAAAACGTACACACAAATTATGAGCACGTTGAAGTTTCATTTTGTTGTCGCTGGAGAGGTCAGTCAGTAAAATGTCCGCATAGTCGAAATAGGGAAATGCAAGTGTCTGCACAAGGGACTTTTTTAAGCAAGAGGGGAGATGAACATTTATCCTTTTTAGCACATGGATAATAGAATATACTTTTCTGGAGGTTTCTGTGATTTGCATGTCCCAGTTGAGATTATTATCCATGTGGATGCCAAGATTTTTTACTGAAGAACTGAAAGGGAAATGCACTGTACTTACTTTAACAGGGGAAATGTCGAGGTGTTTTACAGCGTCGGTTTGCCGTTTGTGTCCTAATATAATTGCTTGTGTCTTTCCAGGATTGATTTTAAGACGGAGTTTCTTTGTCCATGTCACAATCGAGTCAATGTCTTCGTTCAATTTATCTATAGCGTCATTTACTCGGTCTAAGCGGGAAGAGATGTAGCATTGAAGGTCGTCAGCATACAAGTGATAGTTACAATGCCTTACAAGAGATGTAATATCATTGACATATATTGTGAACAACAATGGTCCGAGTACCGACCCCTGTGGTATACCTGATGTTATGTCAAGCCAGGAGGAGCTTCGATTCCCGGATACAACACATTGTTGTCTTCCCCGTAAGTAGGATTCGAACCAACTCACAGCAGTCTCTGACAAATACATATTTCTCAATTTATGGGTGAGCAGGTCAAAATTTACAGAGTTGAAAGCTTTGCTAAGGTCAAGAAGTGTTAGTATTGTTACTTTATTAGAGTCGATTGCTTCACGAATGTCTTCGGTCACTTTAAGTAGAGCAGTGCTTGTGTTGTGTCCAGCTCTGAAACCTGACTGATACTCGTCGAATAGTTTGTGTTCGTTCATGTAGTTAGTAATTTGTCTGTGTACGATTCTTTCCAGTGCTTTTGAAATGGCTGGCAGGATACTGATTGGTCTATAGTCGTTCGGGTCGGTGGGAACTTTGACTTTTGGAAGAGGAAGAACGAAAGCTTGCTTCCATATTTTAGGGATAGTTGAAGTGATTAAGGAACTATTGAATATATGTGCAATCGTAGGTATTACTATCTCTTGTATTTACTGTATAAGTATTATGCTAATGTTGTCCGGCCCTTGGGCTTTTGTCTTGATGCGTCGGATGGCTTTCATTACGTCAATGGGAGTGACGTCGGTAAAATAGAATTTGTCTCGAGTTGGGGGAACTGAGTCAGGCAAAACTGTGTCTTGTTTCGTTGGGTCGTTCAAGCTCGGGTCCTTTACAAAGTGTTCGTTCAAGCGGTCAAGTGGGATGGGAATGTCTGCTTGTTCACTAGCCCTTCCAAGTCCAATAACCTTCAGATTTTTCCATAATTCGGAAGGGGTTGTGTTGGGTTCTATAAGTTTGTAGGAGTATTTCAGTTTAGCGTTTCTTATTAGTTGAGTCGTTCTATTTCTTAGGTGTTTATAGGAGTTAAAATATTCGTCGTTTTTGTTGCGGGTGTATTTTCTATAAGCTAAGTCGCGTTCGGACATCAGGCTACGTATTTCAGTCGTCATCCAAGGGGCTGGGTTTCTTCTGGTACGTTTGGTCTTTAATGGTGCGTGTTTGTCATAAAGTTGAAGTATTAACGTATTGAATAAGTCTACTTTCTCGTCTACAGTTCGTAATGTCCAGATCATGTGCCATGGAAGTTGTGCAGCGTCTTCTTTCAGTGCAATATCATCTATTCTTTTAATATCCCTGTAAGTAATTACTCTGGGAGCCGATTTAGGACACTGCAGATTAAATGATAGATAAATGATATCATGCCCAGATAGTCCTGGTGCAGGCAACTGTCCATGCGTCAGTATTTTGTCGGCATTGTTAGTAATTATCAAGTCCAGTAATGTGTCTGTACCTTCCGTATGATGTGTGGGAGCTAGGGGTAGGATTACCATATCAAGGCACTGAAAGAATGATTGAAGTCTTTTAGTCGTACTAGAATGTGAGTCAAGTAAGTTTGAATTGAAGTCTCCCATGATTATAACGTTCATCTCATATTGCGGCGTTACGTTTAGTAAGGCGGTTTCGAAATCATCTACGTCATATATATGTGGGGGTTTATATACGACACACACTAGACATTTTGTGAATAAGGTGCAAATTTCAATGAACATGAACTCGGGTTTGGCAGAGTACTGGCTTGGAGAATTATGAATAATTTTAGGTCGCAAATCGGATCTAATATAACCAGCCACCCCTCCGCCTCTCTTGCCCTCTCTGTCATTACGGCAAAGCGTATAGCCAGGAAGGTTTACGAGAGTGGAAGGAAGATTAGGATGTAACCAAGATTCGGAGATAAGAATAACGTGAATGTCTAAAGGTGAGAAGATAGAAGAAAATTCGTCAAAATGATATATAGTACGTATGGGTGAATATAGGAATGCATATAGAGTGTTAATTGGAACACCTGAGATGGATAGACCTTTGGGAAGCCCAAGGCATAGATGGGAGATTAATATTAAAATATATTTGAGAGAGGTGGGAAATGATGGTAGGGACTGGATTAATATTGCTCAGGATAGGAACCGATGACGGGGTTACCTATGTGAAAACGACAGTGAACGTTCGGGTTCCTAAAATGCCATTTGTAGGTAATTAAATAAATAAATATTAAATAAAATAATTTCGTCCTGTGAATTTCTAGAACAGGGAACGCAAATATAAAAAATGAATTAATATGTTTGACAGAAGTAGTTACATAACGTTTTATGGAACACTTTATTTTAGGACAAAAATCTAAATTTTGGCTCCTAAAATCTTTTCTTTTTTTTTTTTTTGTGAATTGTGATATCAGACTAATATGTATTAAATTAAAAAAATTGGAAGTTCCAATATCCTCAACCCCTTAATAATGGACATATCATGTCGATGTTTCTTCCAATCGTTTATTTAACGACGCTGTTTCTAGTGCAATGTTATCTATTGTTAGTAGAATTGATGATTCCAAGATGACATTTTGGCTAGCTAAGTTTGACTATTCACATATTACCTTATAGTTGAGTAAAACCTCTGGGAAAAGTCCTCCAGTCAGCCTTGGTAGCTTAGTTTGCACAGCCGGAGAAATTATAAATATTTAAAAAATAAAGGTATCTTGAAAATGATTTTTCAATTTTATTACTATGTTATTAACAAGTGGAAGATGAAATTACTCATGGATATTGCAATTGACTCATACATGAGAATTGAAATTATGCGTCGAATTCGACACTTTTCTAATATTTTTTTGAGTTCCTAATAATTTTGAAAGCATTATTTGTTATATAAGATTGGTGTTACATATCTGATACTCCCCAACCGCCGTAACGCCTTGTTCTAGAGTTCAAAATACGAAAAGTGTAACTGAAACAAATCTGATGTTAACCGTTGTTATATATTTTTATTAATATCGTTTCCTTGTAAGGTGACATTCCTGGGATCTGTTTCGGTGGAATTTTATATTTTTAATTAAATTTTTAAAAGTTTAAATTAACATTTTGTAATTGTCCACTCCTAAACTGCCATAAAAATTGTAACGTAACTAGTTGCCGAGCAACTGACTCCTTAAACTATAAACTCCAATATTGCAGTCATCGCCGAATACCCCACTTCAATAAACAGATGAGTAAATATTGTTTCAGTCGATAGTTTAATCCCGCATATATAAATTTGATTTATAAATAACATTTACATAGGATTGAATCATCAGCTGATGCATATATTTTAATTAAATATTACTTCTCATCTCTCTTTCGCTTTGTCAATAAATAACACTGCCTACGTTTTTTTATAATTCCATGCGACTTCATGAGATTTTGACATTATATTATTATGTCTGTTGAAATTACTGTAAAGAAATTTGTATGTAAATCAAGTTGAAGATGTGAGAAAATGCTGCCACCTGAATACATTGACTAAAAATTCCATTCTAGGAGTAGAATGCAAATCTCGAATTCAATGAAGCGAATTTTATCCCACATAACCTATTTGATACAGGGAATGTTTTCTATGAATGCCTTCATCGATGTCAAGGATTGGACCTTTTGGCCTTTTTCATCTCAGAAATTTTCACACCATTTTTTCAAGGGTCCTGTATAACTACTGAAAATCATTGTTATTCTACTCATAGCATCCGTCATAATATGCTGGTCAAAACTTCTCCAGTTTATTCTGTACCTTTCAATTGTAGCTGCAATTGAATCGACATTCAATTCTTCTCAAATGGCGATATTTAATTTATGATCTAATAATATTTATCCTGCTACAATGCGGATAAATCTCTTAGTTGATCTAACGTTGAAGTCCAATTTAGGGCAGTGGGTTGACATTGTACAGTTTAGCAGTGCTTCCTTTCGAACTGAGAGCTTTAATGTTATATTGTATTGTCCCAAAACACTGTCTGAATGAGAGTGCCTGAATTGGCCACTCTATTCCATTAGACCCTGACTTAATTGCCTCATGAGTGATGCCTTATTATGAGGTTCCACTCAGCCTTCAAACTGCTGGAAAAGCAAGTATAGGACTACTGTCTAAATCTGTTTATTTCAATCAGTATCTTCTGATTGTTACTCTCTTAATGTTATCATTTGAATTTATGCAATGTTATAATATTGGAGTAGGTACATTATTTGTTTTCAAGAGTCAGATCAGATATTTAATTTCTGTTGACTTGTACTTAGATGTTCTTGTATCTGACATAGTTCTACAGTGGTCATGACTTTTCTAGTTTATTCCGTATCTTTCAAGTGTAGCTGCAGTTGTTTCGATATTCATTTCTAGTTTGATGTCGATATTTCTTTTATCACCTAATAATACTTATCTTGCTATGAAACGGAGAAATCTCATTTCAGATTATTCATTTCGCCTTAGTTGATCCGACAGTAAAGTTCAGCTTAAAGGCATGTGAATGATTTGTACAGGTTAGTAATTCTTGCTTTTCGGACTTTAAGTTATAATTTTAATTACATTACCTCGCGAAACTATCTGAATTCATTTAATTTTATTTCAGCATTATTTTTATTATTACTTTATGAATGATTTCATATAATTTTACGCGAATTTATAAATAGAACCTTATTTTTTATGCCATCCTAGCAATATGAACAGATTGTTACTACACCGAAAATCGTGCGTAATTAGCTTATTATAGCATGAGTGCCGATAAAAGCAATGACGTATTTTCTATGACGTAATATCGGAACGCTTGCTGTCTTGGTTATCGCTTCTACGCGCGCCGTATTGTATTTTTCTGTCAATAAAATGTATTATTATTATTATTATTATTATTATTATTATTATTATTAATTATATATAACAAGTTCTTGAACTAGTAAGTTTCCATAAGTGCGATTTTGACCCAAATACTAGTATACGGTTGTATTCATCTTTCGAATCGCTACCATAGTTATCGTAAGTTTCATGGAGTAAAACGTGTTCTCCATTTTCTGTCACGCGGTGGTCTTGCGGTATTGCCCGAAGATCACATATAGACTTTGGGTTCGAAGAAAAGTTTCTCTGTCGCCTTTTATTAATAGATGTTTTAAGGATTCCCGTAGAGGCAGGAAAGATAGTAATGCCTCGGATTGTACTTTGTGCTGAATATTTGTGAAGGTGTAGTGGTTGGTTCGTTCTATGCTGCTCTCTTAAGCCGAAAATATCTGCGCAGAGCTTCAACTTCTTTTCGATATGGTGGGTGATTAAGTTGCACCTTTGAACCATTAGAATTTTCCGTTACATCACACCATGCACAATTGGTTTCCTTCTACAGGGACATCATTTTATTTTTACTTCAATTTTTATTGTACCTGAGTTTTTGAATGTACTTCACTCCCACCCCTTCTACTAACGAAGTTCAACCGTCCTCCACACAGATCCAAGACCGCATATACAGTCATAGTAGCCTTACGGTCATAGTAAACAGGACGTTCCAGAAATATGTTCGCGTTTTCCAGTGACGAAAGAGCTTTCAATATTGAATCATTTTCGCACAGGCAGAGTCGTCCATTTGCCTACGTCGTATCACGGTTTCCCCCACCAGATTTTTTATTCGCCAGCTATTAGCTGGGCTGTCTTAGCTCTTTTCTGAGAACATTAATTTCTGTTAGGAATTGAACGTCTATGTAATAATATACAACTGTTTAAAATAACTTAAATAAAAGGTCCTCGTTAAGTAATTAATTGTCATGTGATTTTCTCCCTTTCTACGACCCTACGACATAACCACTTGGACGAACAATAGAGAGTATGTCTGAGTAATTTTATCTTTTCGGATCGGGCAGAAGTGAAGATTGAATTTACAGTACGTAAAGTACTCTTTTATAGAGTAAGTACAGAATTATTTCAACATGAGTTACTAGTACGAAGAACGAAACTGATAATTGGGATTAGGTACAGTAGTCTATAGTGCGGTAATATGCACATTAGAACTGAAGCCTGTATCGAAATGAACGGCCACCATTTAAAAAAATGTGTTTAAATATCCATATTATGATTAATTTTCAATTTCACTTCATTCTCTATATTGTACGCTAATGTGCTGTAGATAGTATAATATGCACTGCATAATGAATACATCCACATGGACAGTTCAGTTCGTGACTAAAAACACTCATTGTTAATACTGTGCTGTATTTTAATTAAGCAAAAACCTAATGAAAATGATCAAACTCAAAATCGCGATATTTTCTAGTTTACGTAAATGGATGAACTACTTTTCTTCCCTCCTATACCTGGTAAACTGATTTGTTTGTATATTACGGCTGTATCATCGAACTCCAGTCGTGGAAGGGGGTAGCAAACGGCGTTGATCCAGAGGTATAGGCAAGTTAATATTAAAAATGCTAGTAAAAATAAAATGATGTCCCTGTACATACCCAATATGCCCTTGTTTGTTGTCTATTTTCTTAAATGTAAATTGTACATGTATTTCTTATGGACCAAAATTCATCAATTTTCCTCACTTGTAACACTTACTCCATTTTTCAAACAATATTAATAAGAATATATTATTAGAAAATTCAGCACTGAAGACACGATGAACAAACTGTTGTTGTTACTGGTACGGTAGCTTGATATATCTCGGTGAATTAGGTGAGAATATAATTATTATTTTTATTTATTTTATTGGGTTATTTTACGACGCTGTATCAACATCTAGGTTATTTAGCGTCTGAATGATATGAAGGTAATAATGCCGTTGAAATGAGTCCGAAGTCCAGCACCGAAAGTTACCCAGCATTTGCTCGTACTGGGTTGAGGGAAAACCCCGGAAAAAACCTCAATCAAGTGACTTGCCCCGACCGGGATTCGAACCTGGGTCACCTGGTTTCGCAGCCAGACGCGCTGACCGTTACTCCACAGATGTGGACGTAATTATTATTGGATGAAGAGTATTGGACTAATAATATCCAGGTTGAATTGCCCTGGGCGTATTTATCCGGGTGAAAAGTCACTTTTGGTGAACTGCAGTATTCAATTAATTATGACTATTCATATTTTTATGTATAGTAATCTCACTAGCATTTTGATTTATCTAGGGAAAATGACAATTCGAGCGGAATTTAATTGACTATTACACAATTAGAATAAAGTATACAAAGATTAGAAGGAATAAAGTACTCTAATACAATAAATCTTTAATTGGCTTACTAAAATATGTACTAAACTGTATTGGAAATATATTATTGTACCATCTCATCATTACAAATATTTCACTATATGGCAGTTATGTGTTACACCAGGTAATCTATGGCGAATCCTCGGCCTCATCTCGCCAAATACCATCTCACTATCACCACTCTCATCGACGCTAAATAACCTCGTAGTTGATACAGCGTCGTTAAATAACCAACTAAAAGAAATGATGGACTTTTCTTTTGTTACCAGTTGTGCCAACTGTACAATGTTCATTGAACTCTATAGACGATTACTAGTCAAGAATACTTTGTTGAGTGAGTTTCAATTTTATTAAAACAGTTGGATTCCACTTCAATTATTATTACCTATTAAACAATCTCTAATACGTGACTGTCCATAATCTCGTACAGCAGAAGCTATAACATATCCTAAATAATATAAGCAAGATAAACGATAGGAAAGTTTTAATTGAAGATGATGAACTAAACATCAATCATTTTAAAAGATACAATTATTGAAAATGCAATGTTGGAAAACAAAAAAACAAATTGTATATTATTTTAATGTACAGAAGTACATATGATACTTCCATGCAGATATTCTGCGTCATCATACGCTTATTCCGTCGAATCCCGGCCAACTAGTCACTCATTACGAGTGCACCTCAGCACATGTGTGGACTTCGGTCCTAGGTTCATAGATATCTATGAGTAGTGCAGAGGGTGACCACTAGAGGGAACCCAAGAGTTGGAACTTAAAACTGAGACGATTCTTCCGACGCCGGGGTGGAATCCGGTGTGGCTTAGTGGATAAAGCGTCAGCACGTAGAGCTGAAAACCCGGGTTCAAATCCCGGCGCCGTAGAGAATTTTTCTCCGTTCCATTAGTATTTCATCGTAAAAAAAAACAAATGCTAGGAAGGTGATAAAAATTCTAATTTTATTTCATTTTGTTTAACTGAAAGTAATTATTGCATAACGTATTTATTATTGTTTACTGTCTCTTAATTAGTGTATTTATATTGTAACTATGATTCAGACCTACTATTAATTCTTTAAAATTGTGTATTATCACTACATAATGTATTTTACATGTAACAAACTACAACCCTAATATACCGAAGGTAAAATAGGGTTTCAATATTTGGATGACAATAATAATAATAATAATAATAATAATAATAATAATAATAATAATAACAATAATAATAATAATAAGGTGATAAAAGAAAACAAATGTTAAGGAGATGATAATAAACAAATGTTAGAGAGGTGATAAAAACAAATGCTAGAGAGGTGATAAAAATTGTAGGATAAGTAGCCATTATTAGTTGAAACACGTCGTTCCATACTCTTTTATTTGTTAAAAGTACATAATATGACGTAGTAAAAGTGTGAAAGTCAAAATAAACTACTGTCTTCATTCAATGATTGACTCCACTTTTAAAGAAAATTTTTGAAATGAAGTGAGATCTATTACTACTTATTTTGTGTAATGTATGAGAAGGTATACTGCTAATCTAAGATCAGAGAAATATATATGGGAACAGTGCGGAATTAGAGACAAAATCTTTCTATAGCGAGTGTTTTGTAACATACGAGAATTATTCTATATTAAATTTTCTGCTTTATAACACAGGTAACAAAAGATATTAATTATGGAAGAACACAAGAATAGGAAGAGAATCCGAGCAGTCATTTTAAAGACAGATATTGATTGAAAATTTTCACAAATATAATTCATTTATAGAGTATAAAGGAACAGATTTTGTTTCTATCAAACAAAAGGAGAGGTTGGATTCTGTGGAGTAATAACTCTAGGAATTTAATTAAAAGAGATTGGAAAAGTATTAAATTACGATATGAAAATGCAAGGAAACGTGAAATCTGGAAATAACAGAATGCAATTCAACATGCATTGCAGCATTATGCGCTTAATAATTATAGGTCTACGTGAAATATGAATACAGGTCATTCTGTGAACATAATTGAAACAAATCTTATCTAGTATTTATTTGCAGGAACATTATTTATTTTTCTTCATTTTGATAGAAAAGTATTTATCTTCTGTCAAACTAAGTTCAACTACAATAATTTCAAGGGAAAAATTGTTCCGGGGCAGAGTATCGATCCTGGGACACTTCGCTTAGCGCACGAATGCTCCACCGACTGAACTATCCCAGGAACCATACAAGACACCATCACAATTCTTCCCTTTATCCACATAACTCAAATGGGCTGACAAGACTCCAGAAACCCAACTTTGAGTGCACACAATTCTGTGTGACTTAAATTGTGGCTTTCTGTTAACGTACCTTCACTAACGAAGATATTATACAACCACTTAATCGTCCGTGCAATTTTAGGGTTTCTATTAATCCTTTGCTATCGTTTTAATAGCTTACTTTTCGTCTTTCTTAAGAAAAAAGAAACAAAAAATAACTACAAAATTTGGATTGAAGCTTCATATTGCTATAAAATTATATTCTGGGAAGAAAAGAGTGACACTTTCCAGTGGCAAGAAGGCCTCCTGTACTGAAATATTCACCGGCGACAGCTGTGCTCTATAGCTAAAGTCACCAGGGACTTTGAGGACATAAATTACGTTTTCTAACCCATCACGGTTCATATACTTACTCAGAGGTTGACGGTTTTTATAGCAGAAACTGTATAGGAGTGCCGAGGGAACAAAATCACTCCTTTGCGTTTATGAACGTAGTGAAGACTCCAATATCATGTAATTTTCAGAAGAGAAAGGTGCTTTAATACTGTTTCATAAATAAAATGGGTTATCTTCAGATTTGTATTACGTGTAACTAAAATGACAACCTAATGTTAAATGGACAAATGTAGAGTTGCGTTCGGATTACTTTAAATCTATTGATAAAATGATTTCGGAGAAAATTCCTCCAAATACGTCGATCCTTCCCTTTACTCTGATTGGTTCGTATCGCGTTTGTGAATTGATATATGTTATATGATATGATTTAAGTTGTGGTACACCATAACTAATATAAATGTTGATGACAAATATCTATCTATCTATCTATCTATCTATCTATCTATCTATCTATCTATCTATCTATCTATCTATCTATCTATCTATCTATCTATCTATCTATCTATCTATCTATCTATCTATCTATCTATCTATCTATCTGTCTGTCTGTCTGTCTGTCTGTCTGTCTGTCTGTCTGTCTGTCTGTCTGTCTGTCTGTCTGTCTGTCTGTCTGTCTGTCTGTCTGTCTGTCTGCTTGTCTGTCTGTCTGTCTGTCTGTCCGTCCGTCCGTCCGTCCGTCCATCCATCCATCCATCCATCCATCCACCCACCTACCTATCTATCTATTTGATATGATATATGATATGATATGATATGGTATGGTATTGTATGATATATGATATAATGTGATTGATATGATATGATATGATATGATATGATATATGATATGATATGATATGATATATGATACGATATGATATGGTATGATATATATGATATGATGTGTTATGGTATATGATGTGATATGATATGATATGATATGATATATGATATGATATGATATGATATGATATGATATGATATGATATGATATGATATGGATATGATATGATATGATATGATATGATATGATATGATATGATATGATATGATATGATATGATATGATATATGATATGAAGAGCTTGCGGGAAAAGCGATGAATGTCACATTTCTGTTAAGGATTACATAATGTTCTAATTGATTCTATAACTGCAAGATGTAGTGCTGTTTCTATAGAAAATAAAGGAAAGGATTACTGTATTCGTAGTGATAATTCTCCTTTTTACCATTTTTCATAAGAATAATATTACATTTCGCAGTGATCCATTGAATTAGATAATGACATCAACCTTAAGAAAACTGTGACATTCATCGTTTTTCCCGCAAACTCTTCATATGATGTGATATGATATGATATATTTGTCAGCCAACTTTACAATTCATAGTTATGGTGGACCATTACATTTCTGCTTTTCGATCCACTATCCCTTTAAAATACATACCATATATTTGCCAAGTATTTCCTGATTACTTCCTATTCTTCTGTTTAAAATGAAATTGCATCTATTCTTCGCTATCTATCCTATTCTATTCTCTCGTACCTAGACTGTCTCCCTTCCATTTCTCGCTTTCCTTTTAAATATTGCATATTCCCTTCCTTAATATTTTATATTATTTATTTATTTTATTCTCTATTCTCAAACCTGCCTCCTCTTAATCATTATTTTCCAGCTATTTTTTTTAAATTATTTGTTTTTTTTTCTTTTCTCTATTTAAAACATAACACTTACAATTTCCCTAATATTCTGTCCTCTATTTATTTACGTACTTAACTTTCTATCTTCATTTCACTCCTAAATTTCCTCTTTTACTACCTCTTTCCATAAATTTATTTTTATAATACTCCCACAGTTATAGTACCCCTGATACTACTCCCAACCCACAACATTGAAAAACATGAAATATCTAATTCACTTTATTACACTTGCAATTCCTGTCTCTTCCACTTCACATTTTGTTTGTAAATTAGTTTTCCTCTATTATTCTCTTCCTGATCTCCTGCACTTGTAAATTCAAGTTTCTTTACTTTATCTGTGCCCTTTTTAAATAGCAATTGTGTATTAACATTTTATGACGGAGGCCGTGTCTCAAAGCTCAAGTCCATACTACACACTAGTGACTAGCAACTAGGTGACTTGTAAACTACACACTAGGGAGCTTTGGACTTGTATGCTTGAAACACGACCTTCTTCATTGACTATTTTTCTAAAAACCATGACATCACGATGTAGTACTCAATTAAGAAGTCAGTGTCCTAATTGCAGTTTTATTGCGAGTTATGTGGAAAAGATAGAGGCCTAATATATCATAATCATGTTTAAAAAATTGTAAAGAGGGTACTAATAATGTCAATGTTCAAAGTTAACGTGTTATTATACATTATATTTAGAAATTTTCAAATTGTCTTCAGATTTTATAACCTCAATATTGCTGATGAAGGTATCCATGTTTGTTTAGTAATAAAGTCATCAGTCAAGCAAGCATTTTCGTTTACTAGCTTCCTGTGCTTGACTGCTATGCACTATGTAACTTTGTATCATTACTTCTATCTATTTCACTTCAGCAGAAAATGTAGCTTCAAAATACTGCCTGTATTCGATTCGTGGCATTGTCAGTTTTCTACCGAAAATGGCTTTTGGTATGTTTCCAGTCAGTATAGATTTTTTTTTTTTCGCTTTTCCTTCTTGTCATTACCAAATTCACTCTCCACGGTTATTCCCTGACCTTCTTCTACGCCTGAAGTTTTTTTATTTTCTTTCATTATCCTGATCTCTTTCCCTCCTGTTCCTCAACCTTCTCCTTCATCTCCTTCCTCCTCTCAACCGCCTCCTTTTCTTCTCTTCCATCACGGCTACACTTATCATTCTAGTCTCTCCTCATCAATATTTAATTTTCTTCTTCAACCTTTTTCTTCCCTTATTCCTTAACCATTTGCTTCTCTCCTCTTTTACCACTCTTCCGTCCCCTCCTTTTCTTGTCCCTTGCACCACTCAGTCTCCTCCTCTACCTCAATCATCATCTGCCTCCACCTCTCCTTTTTATCCTTCCCTTTCCTCTAACACTTTATTTTCCCTTATTTCCTACTTTGTCAGCCTCTTACCTTCCCGTCTCTTGTCGCCCATCTTTCTGCCTTCCATTTCCTTGTCCTCTTTATTTTCAACTCACTAATTCTCTGGCTTTGTTTCCTTCGTAGATTAATCTTAACTTCTTTACTTTAGTATTGTAATTTGCATACGGCCATAGCATATGCTAGTCAATAGACAGTCTCCTAATAAAAGAATAGATGTACTATTCCCGATAGTTGCTGTAGTAATTCTAATTGAAAGAAATTACTTTTCGGAGTACTTAATTTTCCTTGATATTGAAGTTACGTGGACTGCCAAGAAAATAATACTCCACATATAGTCTATTTCTCGGGGGCAAAGGCTAATTGGGATTTCCAAAACTCTGATCGGGTCAAAAACCATTAGACAACTGATATTTAACCATTGCGGTGAATTTCGTTGAAGTCCGGAGGACTCTCCTCATCTCCATGCTAGGATCCCTGGGATCTTTTAACATGCGAAAAACAGAATGATGTGAGGAAAGCAACGGGAAACTACAGCATTTATGTTTCCCAAGAAAAACTGCAGACATGGCATGATGAGTCTTTCCAATGTGAAAATCTAATTAGGAAGAGAAAAATGAATTGGTTACTGACTGAGAAGAAACTGCCTATTGAAAGATGCACTGGAAAGAATGGTGAACGGAAGAAGAGTTCGGGGCACAAGAAGATATCAGATGATAGACGACATTAAGATATATGAATCATTTGCGGAGACTGAGGAAGGCTGGAAATAGGAAGATCGGAGAATGCTGGGTTTAACGTGAAAGATCTGCCCTTGGGTAGAAAACTATGAATGAATGATGTTTTTTCGGTGGAAACAATGCGTTAGGAATAATAAATTTTCATTAACGAGCATTTGAAGTTTCTGCTTATGTTCATAAAATGTCAGCATGTTTCGAGGGATACCGAAGTTTCTGCAACAATGCAAAATAAAGTCTATCAGCTATACACGTTACAAATAACGTGCTGTAATAGAATTCCTTGTTGCGGAAAAAGAAACGGTAGTGAATACTCACACTCGTTTTTGTAAACTTTGTTATTGAAGGTCTCTAGTTGAAAGAAGCAACGTTTGATTTGAAGAGTTGGCGGGAAAAACGATGAATGTCACAGTTTTCTTAAGGTTGATGTCATTATCTAATTCAATGGATCATTGCGAAATTTAATGTTGTTCTTAAGAAAAATGATGAAAAGGAGAATTATCACCACGAATACAGTAATCCTTTCCTTTATTTTCTATAGAAACAGCACTACATCTTGCAGTTATAGACTCAATTAGATCATCATCTAATCCTTAACAGAAATGTGACATTCATCTTTCTTCCCGCGAACTCTTATTTTTGTTTATGCTTGTAAATTGAAGTAGTCTGCATGATACGTATTGGATATTAATTATTTTTATATCTCATCTAATGGAATTGTTTATGCTTTTAAATTTAATTCACTTAATTGTTGTGTATTATATTTTTATAGCTCAACTGATGAATAATTGTTCAAGTTTGTAAACTGAATTGCGAGTATCTGCTTGCTTGATTGCTTGCTTTGTATTGTATATTTCTTGTAGGGCCACCAAAGTAGCTTAGTCGGCAGACTCGCTCGTCTGCCGATTCGGAACTGCGTTCCGGCTTGGATAATATTCCCACTTGGGCTGATTAGCCTACCTGGTTGGGCAAATTCCGAAGTTTTCCCAACCATAAGGCAAATGTCAGGTAATCTATGGCAAATCCTCAGCTTCAAAAAAGTTTACAATTCTGACTTGTTCCATATCTTAAAGCATCAGTGCTAATGTAAGATGTATGGAATACAATAAGCGAAATGAAAAATTGAAATAAAACGGGCAGAATGAGTGAAGGCTTCAGAAAAAGAATCAAAAGAGTGCAATGATTCCACGCAGCCTGAGCGATCATATATGGTTGTTAACCCTGACATGTTGCAGCGTGCATTGATGCTTTACAAGTCCACAACTGGCGCTGAAGCTTTCGGTCAGCAAAGGAAGCGTGGAGCAATATTGTTAGCCATGCTGTCCGATATTCAAAAATGTGTCCGAGATGAGTTCCGCGAAGTTTCACGGTCGAACGCAAGTCTTAGATGAAATACATTTTTTCTGGAATGTTGGCACGATTTGAAGCTGAAGGGGAGGCCTTTTGTCACTATTCGTAACAGGGAAAGAAACCTGGTTCCGGCAACGAGAACTTGGCTGCGTAACCAGAGCGAGGACTGCTGCAGACGGTAATAAATGCTCTTCTTTCTCCGTGGCTTAAGTCCATATAAAATTATGAAGATTGTGTTCAGAATAGGACGTGTAGAAAGAACATCCCTTTATTTATATACCGTAATATGTGTAATATTCATTTTTTTAATACGCACTTTCTGAGAAAATATGTGGGGCATTACTTTCTGAGCACAGCACGTAACTTAAGGGCAGACATTATGTACTTTTTCTGTAAGTACTTTTAAGTATTGAAAAATTGGTGAAATTCAGTATTATTTCCTCAGCAATGAATACATCTGTTACCTTGAAATTTTGTATGCTGAATATGTATTGCTTTTACAATTTTATGGTATTTTTCAGATTTATTGAAACTATTTCCGTTATGGGTTAATAAAAATAAAAAGTGGTACCCGTGAATTTTGTCTATTCAAATTTTTTCCCTGGTAACTCGAATAGTTTTTTAGATCCTGCAATGAAAATTTGCATGGAAGTGTATTTTATACTGATGAACAAACCTACCTATAACTCTAGATCATATACGAGTATAACAGATTGCTCATCCCTATGTTAAAATAGACAGCACTTTGAAGAGAACAACCGGCAGGATCGCCACCCGTCCGCCGTAAACGAACACGAGATGGAAATACAGTCACTAATGCAATTCAAATGGAAGTTATGACATGACTCCTTATATAACAACTAGATGGCAGCATAGTAAACCTGACAAAAGTTGTTACCGTCTAAGCCTGTAAGGCCGAGCAATCTGGGTATATATAATCTAGGATATAACTATTGATGTAACACTTAATCTTATAGTTTATTTTTTAAAATATATATTTTTGACATAATAACATTTTGAAAAAAAAAACTTGACTTTAAAATAAAAAAGAAAAAAAAAATGATTCTAGTGACGATATTTCAAAGATTATTGTTCATGTTTTCCAAATTATATTCAGGAATAAATATAAAAAATAAACTCTCAGAAATATTGATATTTGTGGAAATTATCAGGAAAACGATACTTGCACAAAAGACAGTTGTAATTTTGAATAAATTGATCATTATTCCTGACGGTAATAATTATATTAAATCTTAAAATAGTAGCCTATGCAATTGCACAAATAGTGCATATTTAACATATGAAATTTCAAGATTATAGATTTATTCATTGCTGAAAAAAAATTTGAATCTCACCAATGTTTTAGTACTTAACAGTACCTAATATGTATATGCCTCCACTTAATATAATTATACTAAATCTTAAAATAGTAGCCTATACATTTGCACAAATGGTACATAGTTAACACATAAAATTTCAAGGTTATAAGTTTATTCATTGCTGAAAAAAATATTGAATCTCACCAATGTTTTAGTACTTAACAGTACCGTACCTAATATGTGTATGTCTCCACTTAATATGATTATTCAACGTAAGAATGTCAATAATTATTTTTACATCGGAACTGTATATTTGTTGTCTATTTAGATGAGCGTAATTGTGCACCGAATGTTACAGATGTGATCCAACCATAGCCTATTAAACACACGTCTTTATAATAAAGGAAGTGTGTGAGTTAACCATATCATTTTATTGTTAGATTTATGACTGGATAAAACACTATTGCATACTCATCTTGTGGTACAACTTGAGCGATAGCGACTGGTATAATATCGGAAGTGAATGGTATCTACTGCTCATCATTCATTACACTGATTTCTACACTTCAACTGCAATATTAATTAGTTATATCACATGATGTATGTCTTTGATGCAGTGAGAAGAGAAATTATCCCCAGAATAATGTCCATAATGTCCTCCGGAGCATACAATGGAAAGTAAATACTAATACAAATTATTTTTTAAATGTACAAAGTAGTAACAAATACAGACTCGTAGAGTAACTCTATAATGGCGTGAAAAAGAACCGCGATGTAGTAGATAACATCTTAGAGATCGTATGCAAGTCCTACCCCTAACTGCCCGCGGCAGTAGCTGGGGTGTAATCTTTGCTAAACCCTCCTTACTCCCCTGCCCGCTGTAGAGTTGCGAGATCCTCCATTACTGGGACTCCACCAGCAAAGGAAATTCGAAGGCGTTCGTTACGTAAGGCAGTTACCTTGTCTGCAGGTTGGTAAGTTAATAAGTAGAAAGACTTCAATCAGCCGGCGTTGTTTTAATAGACATTAAGAAAACTTGAGTGAGTTAGTTGTGTACCCAAGATCAAAGTGGTTTGCAAGGGAAGGTTTTGCCTTCCCCTCTTCTTCCTTTGGGCTGCTGTTCTAACCACCTTTTGCGTGTTCTAAACCCCTCTAACCCCATCCCTTACACACCCCCACGACGAATTTCTTGGTCGTAAGAGGAAGGAGATTGATGTTAGCAAAGAAAGAACTGAAATTTTTGCGGTTGTGAGAAATTGGGTTATAAATTATTTAAAGGTTCCATGCTCTCTTATGAAATTTCTGCTTTCAGTACACTGCGTCCAGGAATGAAAGTTTCTTAGATTCTTCGTAATGCAACCCCTACCCCTTACCTTGTAATGGGGTTTTAAAGAATGCGAGATAAACTTTTTGTAGATAAGAAAACTTTTTCCTCTCTCTCTCTCTCTCTCTCCCTCTCTCTCTCTCTCTCTTTTCTCTAACTAAATAATAACAGTTGTATACGAAAAGAGAAACGGGCGACGTTTCTATTTTTCAACAGACTTCAGCAACTCTCAGTGTGAATGAAAGGAGTGGAGATTCCTCTTAGGCAACCTGTTTTCTTCGACCTAGTCCAGAATACAGTGGAATAAGGCTACATTTTTCTTTAACTAAAAGTAAAATTAAGTAACTTTCTTTAACGAATAAGTGGTTACCGTGATATGTTTTAAATTCAAATAGAATATATAGAATATATATATATATATATATATACAAATATATGTATATATATAATAGTAAGGATGAAAATGGACACAGTTATATAAAAGCGCTTAAACAGAAGTTGAATGAATCTTCATCTTCCACCATCAATGACTAGGACTGCAATGAATCACAATGAAAGAAGGAGGAAGTAGGAGGAGAAATAATTAAAATGTAGGCCGCATTTATTCACATCCGCAACACGGATCCATCGTACGTAGAGCTCTGTGGTTACAAAATGCTAGTGTGCACACACGACTAGTTACGGTAGCGGCTGCTTGTACAGTCCGCTCCGTATGAATGAACTCATAATACAATTTACATTTACAGGATTACTTGTGTTTCAAATTAATTAACTCGGAACAAATATTAAATTTACAAAAAAATCATTATCAATTCAGTCGAATACAATTTCCCCGTGATCTGGATTCAGTCCCCTTTATTATCCGTTCTTTGTTGGAGTTTTGGTTCGGCATTCTGATACAACCTCATGTCACTCAAGCAGTTCTACTATTGAGGAGAGTTTGATGTTGACTCTCTCTGCTCCTTACAGACAGCAGACACACCCGACAACGCGACGCATTTTGTAAACAATGTATACAGAAGTTATTTACTACCTTGATATCAATACTTTTCTTCAGTCCTACTTATCAGGCTACTCATGTGCGGATGGGACCTGATTCTATCGACTGTTCAGAAACTGCTTTGGGCTCCAAGGCCCCTGGGGCCTATCAGGCTAATCGTCCGCAAAATGAAAAGTGGCTTTATCGAGAGGTGAAGCAGGATGGTCCACTTTTCAGCGTCTAATTCACGAATGCCATCAGACCGTCTGTCAAACTTGGACAATCATCGAATGTACCTACATGGTGGACATAACTGTGCAGATTGAAGGTGGCAATAGAATACATTAAAAGAATGTACACATACATTACATACATACATACATATATACATACATACATTCATACATACATACATTCATACATACATACATACAACATACATACATAGAGTCGGCCTGGGTAGCTTAGTTATTATAGCGCTGGACTTCTCTGCTCGGTGTTGCGAGTTCGATCCCGGCCCAGGTCGATGGCACTTAAGTGTGCTTAAATGCGTCAGGCTCATGTCAGTAGATTTACTGGCATGTAAAAGTACTCCTGCGGGACAAAATTCCGGCACACCGGCGGCGCTGATATAACCTCGGCAGTTGCAAGCGTCGTTAAATAAACCATAATTTAAAAATTTTACATAGCCTACATACATACATACATGCATACATACACACGTACCTGCCTACATACATAGGCCTACATATATACAAACATACATACATGCATACAGCTCTGCCAAATGTCAGGTCTTTCACTGCAAACCTAGCATTCTCCAATCTTTCCTATTTTCTCCCTTTCTCTTAGTGTCCGCATATGATGCATATAATATCTTAATGTCGTCTATCATCTGATATCGTCTTCTTCATCGAACTCTTCTCCCTTTCACCATTCCTTTCAGTGTATCCTTCAGTAGGCAGTTTCTTCTCAGTCAGTAACCCAACCAATTCCTTTTTCTCTTCCTGATCAGTTTGAACATTATTCTTTCTTCACCCACTGTTCGTAATATAATTTCATTTCTTCATCAAAATAAATAAGTCCGTAATAAATAAATAAATAAATAAATAAATAAATAAAACTATTATGCACTTCGTAATTAAGTGTCTGGCTGAAATTCAGTGTAGTTTGACAAGAGCGCATCCTCAGCTCACCTACGAATACACACACATACACACACACACACACACACACACATCTACTCAGGTCTGGATACCAGCATTCCGTCCCTAAGGGTGCTATTCATAGACATTTCGCAGCACACGCTACGAGCGTACTAAGCTAGCCTCGGCTATCCACTGGTTACTAGTACAGAATTCAAATCATATCCTATCGCTAACACTGGTTTATGAATACGAAAAACGCTGATCATCCACCGGAAGCCCGCGCTAAAAAAAGTCTATGAATACGGCCCTTAGTTACTGCAGCAGGGTTACCAGATTTTTTAATGGCAGGAATTGACGATACGTTTTAATCATTTTGTTTAATTGCAATAAAATCGTTCATTTTATTTAACAATTGCAAAGGGATAAATCACTCCTAATCAGTTTTTCTAATGATAATATCAAAACTGATAATCGTACGGAGAGTACTGTACGTATCGAGTAAAACAGTGTTAATCGGGAAATTATTCTTCTGAGAAAAGCATTCATGTGGGACCTACACAATATTAAAAGTTTTTTTTGTACTGTACCTAAGGAATATGCTGTTAAACTCTGCGCAGTTATATTCATTCTGTGTAGGACGAACAATGGGACATTGTGAGCTTAAATGCAATTATCCGTCTCGGATCGTGCCTTCGATAAAGCAAGCCAAGCCAATAATAGCATAGTATAAACTATGCAAACGTAGTATAAAACATAGATACGAAAAATTTTAGAGAAAACTCATAGTAATATGCAGAGTCTAAGCGGAAAAATTCATATTCCGTATATCAAACGAAGCGAGGTTTTGAAATAAATAAAGATTTGTACATGGAGTAAGTTGCAAAAACGGAATGAAAAATGGTGTCATTTCTTCTTATTGTACATTATGCATAAACATGTGAATGTGATTCCATGAAGCACAATTCCACTCATCTATGTACCACAGCAGGAGATATCATAAATACCATCAGTGGAAAGAAATCAAAGACAATGTGGGACTCAAACCAAAAACTGTGGTTTGCACACAATATTAAAGCTTGGTATGATGATAACTGGGTAGAACGACACTGAATCTTCATATGCAGTACGTGCACAGTAAAGTCCACCACATTGAAAACGTTCAAACATCAATGCTTGAGTCGGATTTCGAACCCTGAACCCTGTTTTCCAAACAGCGTTGAAGTTCGTCCCTCCTCCCATGAAAATGTACGCTATTTGTGATAACTACATTGAGCAATTTTTTTCTCTCTCCCTGGCTTATGGGGGGATTTCGATCTTGGATGATGTGTACAGGTTTTGATAAATGTGAACATGTGTCCGGGGCTGCATGCAAACACGCAACTCAACTGTTGTACATCAGTCATGTAACAGATCCAGAGGCGAAGGCGTGAAAATTCCTAATACCCACCTCTGAGGCCTCCAACTGTTGCTATAGGAACCTTTAACCCGGCCGCAAATAATGGAAACTCTGAAGTTGGGAATGCTGTTCATTCCACAGTTTATTAATGTGAGTTGTACGCCGTGTTTAATCATGAACAATATTTTATTGAACTGAAGTTCAGGTATGAAATAAATTACTATTGAACCGCAAAGTCAGTACGGAGTAGTCCACAACTGTGGAGTAACGGCTAGCGCGTCTGGCCGCGAAACCAGGTGTCCCGGGTTCGAATCCCGGTCGGGGCAAGTTCCCTGGTTGAGGTTTTTCCGGGATTTTCCCTCAACCCATTATGAGCAAATGCTGGGTAACTATCAGTTCTGGACCCCGGACTTATTTCACCGGCATTATCACCTTCACCTCTTTCAGAATGTAAATAGCCTGAGATGTTGATATAGCGTCGTAAAATAATTCACTAAAAAGTACGGAGCAATGTGTTTGAAATACCTAATGAAATGAGATATTTCAGGTAGGAAAAATACTTTTCTTCCATTTCATGTATGAATTATTCTTGAAATAATAATAAAAAATGTGTAATGTATTGTTTTCATGATTACAGATTTACTTAAAAGATTGTAAATTGCGTTGAATTGTTACATTGAATTTTGAGGACTAGCGATTGATATTTTACGGATTTTCGTTTAGAATGTTCAGGTTCATTTTCCTTCTGAACATCCAGGTTCCAAAATCTGTCTTCAGTATTGAAATAATAATTTTTAGTTTAATATTTTGTAAGACGCAGAAAGAAACAGACAAAAAAGTAGTTTCTTTTAAAAGGAGAAGGCCTATTATTTCCTTTGATTCCAAATAGCCTCAAATCCTTCAGTTGCAATTCCAGAACCAGCATTAAGCCTATTCAGTGTACGATTCCAATCAACATCTGAATTAAAAATATTATGATTATGCCTTATTTTGTTATTGCTCTTAAAGTATGAAGGATGAAAATCTGAAGACTAATTATAATGTGGAAGCGCTTTGAGTTAGGACGGAAGAACGCGTTGGATTAGATGGGAAGGGCTCGTTGAGTTAGAAGGAAAAAGCGCTTTGAGTTGGAAGAAAAAAAAATGCTTTGAATTAAATGAGAAAAGCACTTTGAGTTAAAAGAGCAAAGTGCATTGAATTAGGAAGGAAACTTGCTTTAAGTTAAAAGGAAAAAGGGTTTTGAATAATTAGAAATAAAGCTTACTTTTAATTATAATGGAAAAGTGCTTTGTGTTAGAAGGGAAAAGTACTGTGAGTTAGAAAGGAAGATTATTTTGTTCTAATAAAGGAAAAGTGCTTTGAGTTAGAAAGAAATATTACTTTAATTTATAAAGGATAGTAGCTACTCTGAGTGAGAAGGAAAAAGTGCTATGAGTTAGAAGGGATATATGCTTTATGTTAGAAAAATGATTTGGATTATGAAGGGAACGTTCTTTGAGTTAGATGGGAAAAGTGCTTTGAGGTAGAAGGTAAGAGTACTCTTAATTATAAAGGATAAGTGCTTTGAGGTAAAAGGGAAAAGTGCTCTGCGTTAGAAAGAAAGATTAGTTCGAATTATAAAGGACAAGTGTTTTTTGCTAGAAGGGAAAAGTGCTTTGATTAGGAAGAAGATTACTTTGAATTTTATTATAAAGGAAAGGTTCTTGTGTTAGATGGAAAATGTGGGTTTGGTTAGAAAGATGAAGTGTATGAGTGAATGGAATTCTCTACCTCAAAAGGTTAGGGTACTTTCAAGAAAAGGCTAAACGATTTCTTACCGACGCAGTGAAATTGAAGTTATAATTGTGATCGAGTTTAATAATTTAATTTAATTTAGGTATGACTATCAATACTATTATTATTATTATTATTATTATTATTACATAATTATTTTATTGTTGTTGTGAAGATGAAAAGAATTGTCATTGTATTATATTAATTATGTATTATATTGTCTTGTATTGTAGTATTGTATTGCTTTGAATTGTATTGTATTGTATTAATTATGTTATATTCATAGCATTTTAGTAATTTTCTATCATACTGGTTGAGTGGAAGAGAAGGCCGAATAGCCTTAACTCTGCCAGTTAAAATAAACCATTATTATTATTATTATTATTATTATTATTATTATTATTATTATTCCATGTATGGTGGGTCCCTATCACCACGGCATGGCGCGTCCTCAGGTTGCGGATAGAGGAGACGGCCTCCAGATATGGAGGGTAGCTGCGAATATATTGAATAAGCAGTCGTGGACAGCCGATAAGGGGTGGTCCTCCAGCTTGGGGGTTGGGCGAAGGGCTAACAACCCATCACCGTAAAAAACAGCTTGTTACGAATTCCTACAGTAAGCCTCGGAATAGGACTGATTCTCTGGCACGCCCACAGCAAAGGAATAAGGTTTTGAGATTTGGCACTTGGAACGTAACTAGTCTTTATAGAACAGGAGGGGTAACATTAGTAGCAAAAGAACTAGCTAGATATAGAATAGACTTTGTGGGAGTACAAGAGGTTAGGTTAGATGGGAATGGCATATCACAAATAGGAGATTACTTGTTGTATTATGGGGAAGGAAACAATAATCACCAATTAGGAACAGGATTCTTTGTACATAAAAGAATAAAATCAGCAGTAAAAAAGGTCGAATTTATCAGTGACAGGTTATCATATTTAGTACTTAAGGGTAGATGGTGCGACATCATAGTTATAAATGCTCACGCCCCTACAGAAGAGAAAGACGACTATATAAAGGATAGCTTCTATGAGGAATTGGAACATACTTTTGATCAGTTCCCTAGATATCATATGAAAATTTTATTGGGGGATTTCAACGCTAAAGTAGGACGGGAGGATATTTTTAGACCAACTATTGGAAAAGAGAGCCTACACGCAATTAGTAGTGACAATGGAGTTAGATTAGTCAACTTTGCCACATCGAAAAATTTAATTGTCAAAAGTACAACATTCCCCCATAAGGATATACATAAATATACTTTGACTTCTCCAGATGGATTGACACACAACCAAATAGATCACGTCTTGATAGATAAACGGAGACATACTAGTATAGTAGATATTCGAACTTTCAGAGGTGCAGACTGTAATTCTGACCATTATTTGGTGATTGGAGAATTAAGAGAAAGATTATCAGTAGCCAAGCGAGTAGAGCAACAAGTTAATATTACTAAATTCAATATTTTGAAATTAAAGGACGAGGAAGCTAAGCAAAATTATCAGGTCGAAATTTCGAATAGGTTTGCCACTTTAGAAAGTTCCGACGAAGTTGAGAAAGAATTAGATGTTAATAGCGTGTGGGAAAATATCAGAGATAGTATCAAAATTGCAGCTGAGCAGAGCATAGGTTATTATGAAACTAAGAAAAAGAAACCGTGGTTTGATGAAGATTGTTGCATGGTAGTAGAAAGAAGGAAACAGGCAAAATTGAAATTCTTACAGGATCCAGTTGAGGAGAATAGAGATAATTATTTCAATGAAAGACGGGAAGCAAGTCGTACACTTAGGAATAAAAAGAGAGGTTACTTGAAGGAAAAACTGAATGAGGTAGAAACAAATAGTAAGAATAAAAACATTCGAGATTTATATAAGGGTATAAAGGAATTTAAGAACGGATATCAGTCAAGGGTAAACGTGATCAAGGATGAGAATGGTGACTTGCTTGCAGACTCTTCGTCAATCCTAAACAGATGGAAAAACTATTTTGCGCAACTACTAAATGTACATAGGCCAAATAGAAATGATCGGGACGATATTGAAATACAAACTGCTGAGCCATTTATACCCGAACCCACGATTTCAGAAGTCGAAATTGCGATAGAAAATCTGAAAAAGTACAAGTCTCCAGGTATCGATCAAATTCCAGCAGAATTAATACAAGAGGGTGGAAGTGCATTATATAGCGAAATTTATAAACTTGTACTTGCTATTTGGGAAAAGGAAATTGTACCAGAACAATGGAAGGAGTCCATAATTGTACCTATTTTTAAAAAGGGGGACAAAACGAACTGTGGTAACTTTCGAGGAATATCACTTTTGTTGACGTCGTACAAAATTTTGTCCAATATTCTTTTGAGGAGATTAACTCCGTACGTAGATGAAATTATTGGGGATCATCAGTGCGGTTTTCGGCGTAATAGATCGACTATTGATCAGATTTTTTGTATTCGGCAGATAATGGAGAAAAAATGGGAGTATAAGGGTACAGTACATCAGTTATTCATAGATTTCAAAAAGGCATATGACTCGGTTAAGAGGGAAGTATTATATGATATTCTTATTGAATTTGGTATTCCCAAGAAACTAGTTCGATTAATTAAAATGTGTCTCAGTGAAACATACAGCAGAGTCCGTATAGGTCAGTTTCTATCTGATCCTTTTCCAATTCACTGCGGGCTAAAGCAGGGAGATGCACTATCACCTTTACTTTTTAACTTCGCTTTAGAATATGCCATTAGGAAAGTTCAGGATAACAGGCAGGGTTTGGAATTGAACGGGCTACATCAGCTTCTTGTCTATGCAGATGACGTGAATATGTTAGGAGAAAATACACAAACGGTTAGGGAAAACACGGAAATTTTACTTGAAGCAAGTAAAGCGATCGGTTTGGAAGTAAATCCCGAAAAGACAAAGTATATGATTATGTCTCGTGACGGGAATATTGTACGAAATGGAAATATAAATATTGGAGATTTATCCTTCGAAGAGGTGGAAAAATTCAAATATCTTGGAGCAACAGTAACAAATGTAAATGACACTCGGGAGGAAATTAAACGCAGAATAAATATGGGAAATGCCTGTTATTATTCGGTTGAGAAGCTCTTATCATCCAGTCTGCTGTCCAAAAATCTGAAAGTTAGAATTTATAAAACAGTTATATTACCGGTTGTTCTATATGGCTGTGAAACTTGGACTCTCACTCTGAGAGAGGAACATAGGTTAAGGGTGTTTGAGAATAAGGTGCTTAGGAAAATATTTGGGGCTAAGCGGGATGAAGTTACAGGAGAATGGAGAAAGTTACACAACACAGAACTGCACGCATTGTATTCTTCACCTGACATAATTAGGAACTTGAAATCCAGACGTTTGAGATGGGCAGGGCATGTAGCACGTATGGGCGAATCCAGAAATGCATATAGAGTGTTAGTTGGGAGACCGGAGGGAAAAAGACCTTTAGGGAGGCCGAGACGTAGATGGGAGGATAATATTAAAATGGATTTGAGGGAGGTGGGGTATGATGATAGAGACTGGATTAATCTTGCACAGGATAGGGACCGCTGGCGGGCTTATGTGAGGGCGGCAATGAACCTTCGGGTTCCTTAAAAGCCATTTGTAAGTATTATTATTATTATTATTATTATTATTATTATTATTAGATGGAAGGAAAACCCGTGAAGATAAATGAGTAAATATATAGAAGCAACGGACGACCGAAGCAAAGATTAGAAGTCTTACAATATACCTAATTTATTAGTTAAATATGACAAAGAGAAAGAAGAAAAATGACGTAGGGAATGACGGTTAAGGGGTGGGAGATGAAGAGTCAGGATGGGAATAACAGAACAGAATGCCGAGAAAATCGAAAATGATGTAGAAAGAAGAAAGAACGGGGGATAGAATAAAACAATAATTAGGAGACCGTAGAGACATTTCGGTGTGTGTTTTACATATCGTTACGGAACTAGGAAACAACTTTAATTACGTCTGTGAATGCTGTACATTGGTTTGTCAAACATGTTGTTACAGCATTCGGCGTGCTGCAGAGCTGCGGGCTATTAGCGGGGAAGGCAGGCGACCAATTCGGCCGTGCCGACACTTCCCTCGTTACTGTGAAATACAGCTCCGCCACACAAACTTCAGGGCTCACCTTACAACGCTGCTTATAATGAAGCAGCCGCCTGTTCTTGTTTTAATTGCTTCAGTTCTCCACTCTGGTTCCAGCGGAAAAGCTTCCTGCTGAAGATCCAGAATCCCTTCGATTTCCGGCAATATACATTGAACATCTTTCTCAGTTTTATTGCCACAGATTACCTGTCCCTTACCCTCCGCATTTATTTTACTGTAATGTACAGGGACATCATTTTATTTTTACTGACATTTCTAATATTAACCTGGCTATACCTTACCCTCTTCCACGACTGGAGTTCGATGATACTGGCGTAAAACAGAAACAAATCACTTTACTAAGTATAGGAGGGAAGAAAAGTAGTACATTTACGAAAAATAGGAAATATCGCGATTTTGTGTTTGATTAATTGCATTATGTTTTTGTTATTAAAATACAGTTCTGTATTAACAATAAGTCTTTTTACTCATGAATTGAGCTATCCATTCGGACGTATTCATTATGCAGTGTAGCCTATATTATACTGTTTACAGCACATTAGCGTACAATTTAGAGAATTAAGTTAAATTGAAAAATAATCATTATATGGAGATTTAAACACATTTTTGAAAATGGTGGCCGTTCATTTCGATACAGGATTCAGTTCTTTTGTGCATATTATCACACTATAGACTATTGTACCTAATTCCAATTAGGCTACCAGTTTTGTCCTACGTACGAGTACTCATGTTGAAATAATTCTGTACCTATTCTATAAAAATGTACGTACCTTCCATACTGTAAATTCAATCTTCACTTCTCCTCGATCCGAAAAGATAAAATTACTCAGACATTCTGTCTACTGTCCGTCCAAGTGGTTTTGTCGCAAGGTCTTAGAAAGGGGGAAATCAAGTGAGAGTTAATTACTTAACGAGGCCCTTTTATTTAAGTTATATTAAAGTGGTAAAATATTATGTATACGTCTAATTCCTAGCAGAAATTAATGTTTTCAGAAAAGAGCTAAGACATCCCAGCTACTAGTCTTTACAAAGGGGCGAGCAGAAGTGAGTGGGGGAAACCGGGATGCTACGTAAGCAAACGGACGACAGTACCTGTGCGAAAATATGATTCAATATTGAAAGCTTTTTCGTCATTAGAAAACGCGATCATATTTCTGGAACGTACTATACTCAGTACCTCATAAGCGACCTTGGTTCTGTGTGGAGAACGGTTGGAAGTTTACTAGTAAAGGGGGTGATAGTGAAGTACATTAAAAAATTCAGGTACAATAAAAATTTAAATAAAACTAAAATGATGTCCCTGTACAATCTTGCTTCAAGCTAACGAAGTATTGTCAGTCTGTCTGGAGTTGGCGAAATTTTTAACTTCCAACACTGAACGAAACTAATAGCATACTACAAAATTGAAAAAAACTTATCTACGTAAATATTAATATTTTTTGGTCCTACAAAATTTATCTGTTATGGTGACAATAATTATTAGAGGAGAAAAATTCGCACCGGCGCCGGGAATCGAACCCTGGTCCTTGGTCCTACGTACCAAGTGCTCTAACCACTTAGCTACGCCGAAGTTCAATCCACAACCAGGATTGAATTCCCCTCCTCTAGTATTTTTTTCTCTTTGTGACCTTACTCCGTGTTCGACATATATTATATTAAGTTAACTGTCTTTATACAGTTGTGGACAAATTATTAAACTAAATTAATTATATGTGCAACGAAGCTGTATTTATCGGTAGAAATAATGAACAAAAATGTTATTTGACACAGATATAATGAACAGAAAATTGAGTGTTGAGGTTACTAATATTTTGTGAACATTCCCTTATTCTTTATTAATACGTTGATTTTGTCAGGGATGCTGGAAACCAAAGTTTGACACTTTCTTTGAATATTAGCATCATTTAGCCAGATATCATACAATGCTTAAATGAGTACAAGTTTTGTTGTAAGCCTCTTTTTGTTCACTTCTTCTTTAGTATAGAGCACAGATTTTCAATTTCGTTCATGTCCGGTCTTCTTGCAGGCCATGGGAGAATATCTTCTGCAGTATATAATTAAAATACCAGGAGTACCAACATAGCGAGAAAAATACACTTAACGATTGGAAAAATATACCAGAAGATGTAAACAATCATATATACAACAATAGAGACTCTGTGAATTATACACAGTTGACATGATGAATTATATTATGTTTCCAAGAAAACGTTTTAATCTAATAATTTGTCCACGTTTGTATACAAGGAGCGCAGTCAATTGAGTGACTTGGTGGCCGGGATTCCACAGTATATGCGCTGTTGGGCGAAGAATCTACGTAAATATTCAAATTTTTTGGTCCTACAGAATTGATCTATTATGGTGACAATAATTTATTATTGGAGGAGAAAAATTCGCTCCAGCGCCGGGATGGAAGCCCGGTCGTTGGTTCTACGTACGAAGTGCTCTGACCACTGAGCTACGCCGAAGTTCAATCCACAGCGCCGGATCGAATCCCCCTTCTCTAGTATTTTTTCCCTTTGTTGCCTTAAAATGTATTATAACCTTTTGCTGTCTCTTTTCCACCTCAGCGCAAACTGTGACGTTGCACAGAGGCAGAAATATAATAAAAGATCTGTATATTCCAAGTCACAATACTAACTCCTTTATTGTGTGATTCATTGAGCTCGGTGACCTAGTCTCATGTCAGAAGTACGAGTGTATGGTAACGCTGATGAACGATGGAGCGAGAAGTTTTACCACACAAATCCATCTAGCTCCATAACAGTTCGATAACGGTTCATATGACTTTTCTTTGTGAATCATCCTGCATATACCGGTTCTGTAATAAAATTTGTCTAGTGATGAAACCGAAACATTGAAAAATTTTACAGCTATGATAAATTGAAAACGCTTAGAAAGTTGGCATCAGTTGTATCGCAATTGACGTTTTGAACCATACTTAAACTATTTGTTTGCTATGTTTTCAGGTCAAGTTGTTGATTAACAAAGGAATCCTTAATACTAAGCTTTTTATGCAGTTTTTTTTAGCCATTTCTACATGCAACAATAACTATGTATAATTAAAACTTTGGCATTTGTAAACCCTTAAGCGATAGATTGCATGGAAACTAATAATGCAGCCAATCACAAAACAGGAGTGACGCGGTAATGGAAGATCAAGAATCGAGCCGAAGCACAGGATGAACCTATCATCGTATTTTCCGGCGTTTTCTCCGCCCTTAAAAGACCTACAAGTAACCGGGCAGCACTGCAAAATCTGCACGCAATATCAGAATTAGAGCATAAACTTAATGCCACAGAATGCAAACAAAACTTTCTACCTTTGTAGCAATAGAGAATTGACTCTTTCGCATAATCAGTTGCAACAACAAACATTAA